>NW_027522439.1:0-309166 GCF_052094955.1 Ictidomys tridecemlineatus
GCTTGAATTACATAGACCGATTTTTATTAGCAAATGATAGTAATTAACATATAGTGTCAATCCCTTCGATGTTAATTTATTTTGATCCAGGTAGACGCCCTCAAATACAGGATGATACAGGGTCCTGTGAATATTTCACACATGTTGCCAAAATAATGATCGTGTTCCTCCGAAGCTATTTTACTGCAGCAAATAAATATAGAAAAGATGAGATAAATCAGTGACAACAGTAATGACCGGTCCCCAGGTTAAGTCCTCAGCCAGCATCTAGAATTTGAAGCAAAGAGGCATCTCGTTGCCACCTGGATCTCTGCACAAATTCCCTGAAGCACAAACATTTCATTTATGGAAACATCTTCCTCGGTCAATCCCTGCTTAATCTTTACTTAGAAACATTCTCACAAACACAATTGTCTTTTATTTTTGTGGAAGACAGAGCTGGAGGTGAAAGCCGAGGAGAGGACTTATTACTGATTCCTTCACAGGCCAAAGAAGTCACCGCCAATGTGTTCTCATCAGAGAAGAGGGATTAAAAAGACAAGGAAAAGACAACTCAGAAATTGGAAAGACTTTATGAGTAGCCCCGAATCATGTACAAATGATAAAATTGTTTGAAATAAAAGAAAATTTGGTATACCACTAGATATTCCAGGAGTAGAGATCATTTATCTAAAAATTGTGTGGAAAACCCACTTGCCTAGGGATCGAGTGGTTGAACTAGGTTAAATGCAAATCACCATCAAAGCACTGAACCTTATTAGGGTCTGTAAACAAGTCAGGATGGCGCCTGGCATTTTGCCAGAGGGAGTGGTTTGTGAAGTAACACCAACAAGCCATTAAGTGTAGAGATTCCTTATTGGTTGACTGCTGTATCTAGTTTATGTTAATTAAGATAAGCTGTGTGGAATGTATATATACCCCTCCTGTCCTACAATAAACGGCTCCCACTCCTGCTGTATCAATGCACGCAAGTTGCTCGTCACCCCCCGGTTATTTTGCTGCAGCCAGACTGCAACAGAACCTTTCTCAGATTTTAGAATCAACACATTAATAACTAGCCAAGGCAGCTGCTGCCATTTACAATAGAGTTTTTGGACTTCCCAGTGGAGGTATCCCAGAGGAGGACTTTTTATTACTGTCACTTGGGGCTCTGTCAATACTGCACCCATGTGTTAACTTTCAAAGGTGAGCTCAGGCTATCTTCATCATTCGTTTCGATGAATTTTGTTTGGGGAATTCACCAGATGGCTTAAAACCATTCATAGGTCCAGTAGATACATATTTTGCATGTATGATCCTTGGGGTTATCGGTAAGGAATTAAACCAGCTTCTTGTTACTGCGAAGAAAAAAATACCTGAAAACTTATGTGTAGCTAAGAGGGCAAATGATAAGAAATCATTCTGAAATGTGACCTTGTGACAGTTTATGTAAAATGCAAAGGGATATGGTTTCATTTATCTATGGATACATCCACAAAATAACCCACGGGCTCAACAGTCGCTCCAAACAACACTGCTTTGTGGAAAAAGATGACTCTTTAGGTCAGGAGTTCAGACAGGGCTCAACTGGGTGACTTCTTCTGTCCCACCTGATAAGAGTGAGAGTCCTAGGGTTTGATCAGTGGATGGCTGGTGGCCCCATGCTGGTTTCACCTCTGGCACTGTGGGACCAAAGGCAGAGCCCTGAGAGATCCTTTTTTCCAAGTAACCTAAGGTTCTCACTGGTCTTCCTGGTGAGGTTGCTGAACTCTTTGCTTGATGACTCTTGTCCCCAAGAATCAAACCTGGATGTTTGACTGTCGTCTTAAAGCCTAGTCCTGGGGAAGCTCACATGAAAGGGGGTCACTCAGCTGTCACCCTGCTGGAGGAATCGTGTAGATGGGGTAGAAAGACAAGGAAAGAGTAAGGAGTAAGTGGACAGAAGTATCAAATCCCTGCTACAGTTTGAATAAGTATCCCCCAGAGGGCCGTGTGTCCAGGGGGTGGCACTATTGGGAGGTATAAAGAGGGGCCTTAGAAAGAGGGATCTTGGAGGAGGACATTAAGTCTTTGAGATTGTGCCTTTGAAGGAGGATACTAGAACCCTCTGCCCCTCCTCTTTCTCTCTTTTTTTTTCCTTCCTGGCCAGGAGAAGTTTTGCCTCATGTTTTTACCATGACATGCTGCCTCCATAGAGGCCTGAAGCCATGACAGAGCCAGTCATGAACTGGAGCCACTGAAGCCATGAGCCAAAATAAACTTCATCTTTTATAAGTTGATTATCTCAGGTGTTTTGTTATAGCAACAAAATGCTAACTCATACACCCTCTGTGATCAATATTTACTGAATTATTGAGTACAAAGGAAAACAAAAAGACATTGCAAGGAAAGCCCTCTTTTGCTGCCTTTAATCCCCCACTTTCTAAATATCTTATGCTTATTTGATCTTGAAAAGGAAGAGTGACAGGAGAGTGAATTTTGAATTGGGAAGCCTTAGATGCTCCTGTTTTATTTTTATTTTATTTTATTTTTTTCAGTTTTTGGTGTGTGTGGGGGGGCGCTAAGAATTAAACCCATGAAACCATGCACTTTACCACTGAGCTACACCACCAGCCTCCATGAGGTGCCCATGATTTTGTACAGAAAGAGATACTGGATGTGAGAAGAGAGAAAAGAGGCCTTGCCGTGGCTGGGAATGCTCTAGAGCATGGTTCTTAGTTGGAGGGGCAGGTCTGGTGCTATTTGCTCTGACCCCTTTGGGTATATCCATTGCTTGGAAGAGGCTTGGGCTCCTGAGAGCTAGCAAGACCTTTGCAGGGTCAGAAGAGCCACCCATGCTAAAGCCCACACATGGGGACCAAGGGAGTAACTGCTTAGATGGCTTGGGGAAGAAGGCTTGAGGAGGGGAGGTCACAGTGTCTGCATTCCCTGCTCTTCATCCACCATGGCCACAAATGAAAAAGGAAGCAGTTTTTGCCCTGGGTGAGGACATCACCCTGAGCTACACTGCGTTCCACCTGAGCTCTCAAAGCATCCTGTAGTGGAGAGGGGATAGTGGGTGGTGAGAGCCACATTATCCTTCCATCTCCCTGTTGTGTTGGAGAGTGTAGAAAAGAAGCCTGTCCAGAGTATAAAGCAGGGAGCTTTCCTGGACTCTTCCTCTCCAACTGTTCTTGGATTAGAGATGAGCTGCTGGCCTTTCTGACACCTGTCCTCCCATTGTCCCTGATTCTCTGTTTCTCAAATCTTGCCATCCACATTCTTCTAGGGCATCCTCTTTCTCACAGTGCTTATAATCCGAGAAAGCTATCATTCCTACGTCTCTGAAACTTTATTACACCTCCCGAAGAACACACACAGATGTCCCCCTGCAGTGGTGCCAGAAGCACTTATAGAAGATGGCAATATTTTTCCATATTAAAAATCCTACTTCAAGAGTCGAATGCAATATATGTAACCCTAAAATGTCATGCGACAGTGAATTTAATTCTGTATCAATAAATCTATAGATTGCTTTGGAATGAAAGTGACCACCTGTGAACATCATTGAATGAGATATCTGTAACAGCTAGCTATTTAAGCAAGGTAGCATCAGTCCTGCTCAGGAGTTTCCATGGTGTTAATACAACTAATACAACTAATAGGTATAACAGCAAAGCTGGAACCCAGGTTATCTGATTTTTAAATTTTTTTGTCAGAGTTTTTAAATTTTACTATTTTTGTCTTTTTTAATTTTTTATTTATATATGACAGCAGAATGAACTACAATTCTTATTACATATATAGAGCATAATTTTTCATATCTCTGGTTATATACAAAGTATATTCACATCAATTCGTTTCCTCAAACCTGTACTTCAGATAATGATGATCATCACATTCCACCATCATTTATAACCCCAAGCCCCCACTTCCCCTCCAACCCCTCTGTCTTATCTAGAGTTTGTCTATTCCTCCCATGCTCCCTTTCCCAACCCCACTATGAGTCAGCCACCTTATATCAGAAAAAAACATTCATCATTTTTTTTGGGGGGGGGCATTGGCTAACTTCACTTAGCACTATCCTCTCTAACTCTATCCATTTACCTGCAAATGCCATGATTTTATTCTCTTCTATTGCTGAGTAATATTCCATTGTGTAGATATGCCACTTTTTTTATCCATTCATTCACTGAAGGGCATCTAGGTTGGTTCCACAGTTTAGCTATTGTGAATTATGCTATGTCAGAAGTTATTTTAATGATAAATCTTCCAGCACCTGATAGAAGGTTGCCTTATTCAGGAAATGCAACTTTTCTGAACAGGTTTCATTTTTAGATGATATAATCTCAAGTCAAATAAATGTTAAATTCTGCTTTCTTCAATTTCAGAAAAAAAGAAATGCAAGAAATGGCAGAGGTGGGTGGCAAGAATGACCTGTGAAGGGCGTGGGGTAGGAAGAGGAGTGGAAATAAAGCCAGAGACTTTCCACTGAACAGAATGGGCGGGGCTTGTAATGGCTAATTTGAATTGTCAACTTGATTGCATTAAGAGATACCCAGGAAGAAGAGGCTTCTGGGTGCATCAGTGAGGGTGTGTCTAGGAATGATTGGCATGTGGGATAGCCAACTGGAATGAAGACCCTCCCTAAGTATGGGCAGCACCATCCAACCCATGGGAGGTTTGAATGGAATAAAAACTGAAAGAATAAGGAAGCAGCACCAGATGCAGGCTGCATTCTTCTTGAAGGGATTCTTGATTGCTGCTGCAATCCCCTGAGGATATCAGACTCTCACTTCTTCACTCTTCCAAAGTGGACTCTGCCAGTGATTCTCCAGAAGCCTTTGGTCTTGGGCTAGGGTAGCACCATTGATCCCTCTTGTTCTGGGGCTTCAGCCTCTTGGACTGAGCAGCTGCTGGTTCCTCCAGCTCTGCAGCCTGCAGATGGCCACTGGGGACTCTCCAGCTTCTGGTCACTTAAGCCAACCTAATAAGTCCCCTTTCTATAATCATACCTCCTGTTGATTTGGTCTCTCTAGAGGACCTTGTCTAACACAGGGCTCCTGGATTAGAAGCAACCTCAATTTCTCCATAGTTTTCCTTTGATAAAAAGGAAAGTGTATTTTTACTCTAGCAGACATTACCTTTTGTGTGGTCTAGCTTTTAGCAATTTGCGATGTCTGTTCTCTCTGTCCCTTCATGACTTTTAAAGCGCCACAAAACCTACTTCAGCTTTCTCCTTGAACACACCGAGATTCATTTCTTCACCTGCCATTCTGGAAAATTCCTTCTTCATTCTTCAAATCATGGCACCACGCAACCCTCACTGGGTTTCTGCTTTTTATAGCCTGTCTTCTCCACCAAGGCCTGAATGTCACTGTTACAATCCCCTTTCTCGCTTGTCACTTTGGCTGGGATGTCACTGATTTCCTGTCTCTGCCTAGCTTTCTCTGGCTCTGCGGGCCAAGTCGCTGTCATGCCTGGCTTCCACATTCAGTGGGATTCGCACTTCATTATTCTCCTCTCTGCCCCCTGGACCCTTAGAAACTCTCTGTTCCCAGCCCCCTGCTTCTGTCCTCTCATGCAGATTTCCTGCTGTCCTTTCTCCCCAAATTGCAAGAATCTGTGGTCCTCTAGGCCCACATTCTCCTCTATTCCACGTCTTTGCCACCGGTGCCAACTCTTGGCGCCACCTGCTATCATTCACTTGGATTTCTAACTGGCTTGTTAAGCAGAAAAACTCATTGACTTAAAATGCAAGCTTCATTTTGTTACTGTAAATGGAGCAGCAGTGTCAAAGGTAAAGGATGGAAAGGTATTGTAAACATTCAGATGGTAAAAGGGGCCCGGGGTCATTAACTCCTTGCTAGGAACACTTGACTGCTGTAGATGCCAGCCCTGAGCCCTACTCTGTCTTTACAAAGTGAGGTAATTGTAGAGTTGAAGTGCTGGTATTGATGTATTGGAATCTGCCTGAGAATTTCAGTATTCTCTCATCAGAGAATGAAAAGAGATTTCATAGGGAATGCCAGTCCCCTGGCTCACTTGCATCCTGCCCAGAGCCCATCCTGAGGTCATTTCAGGGCAGCTGGTCCTGCTCACAGAGATGTGACCTGGAAGGAGGGCAAATCACTTACAAGAAATATTGATCAAGCCTGGTGCAGTGGCACATGCATGTAATCCCAGTGGCTCAGGAGGCTGAGGCAGGAGGATTTCAAGTTCAAAGCCAGCCTTAGTAAATTATTGAGGCCCTAAGCAACTCAGTGAGACCCAGCCTCTAAATAGAATATAAGAAAATATGGGCTGGGGATGTGGCTCAGTGATTAAGCACCCCTGGGTTCAATCCCTGGTATAAAAAAAAAGAAAGAAAGTAAGAAAAATTCACCACTCTGCTCTGCACCCCATTTTCCTGCCTTTACCCCTCTATATTGAATCATTAAATGAAAACCTGTGATGTTCCTGCTGTATGAAAATCACTGGGATGAGTAGATAAACTCAGTTGGCCTGAAGATACTAAAAGTCAGTGCTTAATATATGTTCAGAAAAATATCACCAGTATGAACGTTTATGCATTTTCTGGGTTCAGCACCCCAAATGTTATGCATCTCCAGCGTAGTGAAAGAGCTGGGAAATGAACTCCAGTATAACCCAAAACAGGGGGTGACAAATACCATAGGGAGGTCTAGCTGAAATGTTATGGTGGTCGGACTAGAGAAGGGTTCTGTCTGTCAAAGAGGAGTCCACTATGATGAGGAGCAAAGGAAGAGGAATTCCATGGTGATGACCCTCTCCCTGAAGCAAAAGAAGTGTCCAAGCCCTATTTAGTGAACACTTAGTTTTCAGCAGTATTTATCCCAGTGTGATCTGGTGCTATTTGAGAAAACCTGATGTGATGAAATGTGGTTTAAAGTTCATTCAATCAAGAGCCCTCCCCCCCTCTCTCTTTCTTTGTGCCCGGGATTTAACTCAGGGGCACTCAACCACTGAGCCATCTCCCCAGCCCTATTTTGTATTTTATTTTTAGAGACAGGGTCTCACTGAGTTGTTTGGTGCCTTGCTTTTGCTGAGGCTGGCTTTGAACTTGTGATGGTACTGCCTCAGACTTCTGATTCACTGGGATTACAGGTGTGCACCCCCAAGCCCAGTTAAAGCCCTCTTTCTCATTTAGAGTCAGGGTGGAGAAAGCAGGATGTAGGTGGGAGAAGGTGTGAGATGGGTCCCTTCAGGGCATCTGTCTGAGGGTCTTCTTCATACTTGCTTGGTTGGTCGAGGAGAGGTTGGGGTGTCTATCTCTACACATCTTAGAGATGTTTGGCTCCCATGATGACTTAAATGCTTCCCAATTCTAAGATGACCAAAGAGTCAGCTGCTCATGGCACAAAATGCAGCACCTGCTTTATTTTTTTAGATGGGTTAAGTTCACCTCTGCATTAGGAGGTCTAGCTAACTCTATGCTATCTAGTTTCCTCTGAGGCCTGGATCTCAGAGCTGGAAAAGGCGATTTCTGTGGTTATTCTTCATATGTATTTCACATGTGCAATGCAAAATAATAATAATACCAAGGACCTCAGTTATTAGGGTCTCAGTATGAAATGTCAAGGACACTAACTCTCCTTTATATCTGTACCCTCTTTCTACCTTTTCCAAGTGAAATTATTTTGCACCATTTTCTGAGAGGCTTGGATGGTATGTGCTACGTTATTATTTCCTTATTGATATTGGAATCGTTTTCTAATGATTAATAACTGGGAAATGATTAGTAATGAGCTAGAGTCTTTTTTAGACATTGCATTTTAATACAATTTACAACTATAAGCCATTGGCTTCTTTTAAACAGTTACAAACATGAATATCAGTGTCGATTAGGAATGGGTTTCTTAACTTCGGACAGCTCTTAAATGACATATCCATTTGTAAGAGTGCTGTGGCTTTCTCATTTATACCTAGAAATACAGAAAATCTAACTTATTCAAAGTTTATTAGATGAAGTACTTGTGTTTTTGAAGTTTTAAAAGCAGTAGCTACAGTGATGTGAAATATTCTAACTACACCTACTAGAATGACTCCTTACAAAGATTAATTATGTGCAGCTAATAAGAAAACAGTAACAAGGTGGAATTTAGAAACTAAAGAATTGAGAATTTAAACACATGGTGCAGGGAATGTTCATGCACACACATATAGCTGCCTTTTTTGTTGTTGTTGTTGAAAATCCACATTAGAGCACTTGTGTTGAATTATGTCTCTTAGGCCATGCTTTATCATAAGGCTTTCATCAACAAAGTGAAAATCTCTTAAAATTGTCATGGATTTACTGTATGTTTATTAGTATCCCAAGTGGCATCTCTTTCTTGACCACATGCTAGGTGATTAATTATACAATGATTCTGTGCATTAAGGCATCTCTCTCAAAAGCTTTTCAGCTTTTGAACAAATGAATGTTGCTGTCTCTTAAAGGATTCAAGGATGACATTGACTTCTGAGTTTGCCATTTTATGAGTAACTAAAGAGAAGAATGTATTGATCAACTCTGATATTAAATGTCTCAGACTTTAGAACAGTATAACAAGTATTTTAAAAGCTTTTCTCGTCTTTGTTCTACCACTTCATATTAAGATGCTGAGTATAATATAGAAGTACATATGGAATATAAATATTATGTGAGCATATTATACAATTATGTATAATTGGGCTTCCTCAAGTAATCTTTTTAACATACTTTTATTATACATACAATATACTATTATTATAGAAATGATTATTTCTGCTTAAAGGTGATTTATGGTTGGGAAATGCAGATATATTATGTGTAAAATTAAATATTTTTCTAAAAAAGTATAACATCAGATGTTCATGAATTTCGGAAATAAAAATACATAATGCCTAGCTAGTTCCTAAGAGGTAGGCTATATCTTCTGTTTGTCAAAGTATTTACTCTGAATTGTTGGTGGAGCTAACTTTTACTGAGGTTTCTCTGTTGCCAGGTACTTTATTACCAAGGTTGCCATCAGAACCGGGAATGACATTACTCACTATCAGGATTGAGAAAATTGGTCTGAAAGACACTGGACAGTGCATCGATCCCTATATTACAGTTAGTATAAAGGGTAAATAACTGGCAAATTGCATTATGTTTTTTCTCATATGGGACAAAGTTTTTGACAGGGGATGGTCTTGTATATGTGACAACTTACTTTAATGCATTCTATAATGAGGCAAAATCCTAGAAGAGATCATAACAGAACATAGTTCGAAAGACTTACAAAAAATATTTCCTACTTATACACTCACTTTTGCTTTTGAGTTTGTATAGATTTTTGCTCTTCAGATTCCATCTAATGTGCAGACTAAACATACACATTGTCCTTAACAGCAGCTACAGTCTTCAGGATATAGATTAACAATAGCACCCCTCACCTTCTCCTATCCAGTCTATATTCATTTCTCTCCACAAAGCCCCATTTCCTATTTTCCCATCTCTCCTGCTTCAGCCCCTTCTTCTTCCTGTGCTACTGAGGTATCTACTTAGGTGAATCCTACAGAGGCAGATGAAAATCAGGGGACAGGGAAGTAGGGTGCAACCACAACATCCATGCCCTGAAAGCAATCCCGTGGGATGATGATGTGATTAAGGAATAAATTATACCATTTTACAGAAATAACTATAGTTAGTACAAACGGCTTATTTTAATCTGTAGTTTTGCACCAAAGGAACAGATCGGTGCTGAAATTAAATGGAGGAACTTTTATCAATTGCAGAAATAAAGTCAGATCCATGGGTTCATTAGTGCTAATTAAAAGAAAAATATGACCACAAAGAAAAACATTTATTTAAAGAACATAATCCACAGCACTAATACTGGTACACTTTTAAATTCCGAGGTTACCAGTTATCAAATATATAGTGTACCGGAAAATATTTACATTGTTTGATAGGCCATTTATAAAACTGCATACTCATTGAGAAAGTATACTTAAAACACAAAAATATTTAATGATGTTGTAAATGTTAAATTACCTTTGCATATGTTATACTGAAATATTTTTATGTAAATATTTTTTTAATTATTAAATGTACTAAATTGTTTTTTGAGCTTTTTGAGACACATAAATGAATAACACATAAACACTGAGGAGTTATTAAATGAGTCCATGTTGAATTTGACTAAACTGAGATTTTTAAACCCGGAAAATTAAAACTATATATAACGTGCCATCTGGTTGTTGTAAATTCAGGGTATGTTGTAAACAGTATAACCAGAATTTAGATAATATATATGAAAAATTATTCATTAACCAAAGGGTTTTTGTTGGCTGTTCTCATCCATTTTTGGTTCTTAACAGGGAAATTATGATAAGGTTAGGTTTAAAGGCTTTTCTAAATAAGTCATATACTTGATCAAAGTTAGAAATTGGTGGCAGAGCTCCATTGTGGCAAATTATATACTCCAGATTTTTTTTGGCATAGAAATATATAGTGGGATATTCCCTATGGAAAAAAAAAACATGTTTGTTCTTTTTACCACTTCACTATGAAGATCAAGTTTTGTCCACTTGGCCATGTAAAGGCTTCCTACCACTTCACTATGAAGATCAAGTTTTGTCCACTTGGGCCATGTAAAGGCTTCCTTGTCCCCTTCATGAGGTCTCCTATCCAGTCTATATTCATTTATCTCCACATACCCCATGAACTTTAACAACTCTCACATACTTGCTCACACCAAATAGGAATCTCTTAGCCTGAGAATCTCCTCTCAGCTCTTTCCATGCCTCTTTAGGAACTGTAACCTTTGCAGTTTCTATATTTTCCGTCTGTATATGTGAATGCTCATAAGCAGAAACTTAATTGTTTCTCCAGATCTGAATGACATAGATTTAACTCCTGTGCAAGATACTCCTGTGGCTTCAAGAAAAGAAGATACATATGTTCATTTTAATGTGGACATTGAGCTCCAGAAGCATATTGAAAAATTAACCAAAGGTTTGTAATTATCAGTTACTGACTTCTTAAGGACACAGTACTTATCTGGGTTTGTGTTCATAGTATACTTAACACAAGATCTTATGTCACATAGTTATGAATATTGACTTAAAGTCAAATCAAAATTTTTTTTAAAATATGAGAATTAGCAGTTGCATTATCTAGTTGTGTAATAAATGTGGTTAAATATTATTTGATAGGGAAGTTTTTCTCATAATACAGAGTTAAGGAAGCAGGTTCCCTAATAATTACCTTAAGTCCTTTTAGGAACCTAATGATTACTTTCTAACAGTTAAAGAATTATTTTTTTTTCTTTCAATAAGATGCATTGGGTAAAAAGATACTATAACTGGCAGTTAGTTTGTAAGAATATGGAAAGGACAATCTGGGCGTGGTTTCAGGAGGGAGAGAAATGATATAAGGTAGAATTTTTTTTAAAGGAACTCTTAAATTTCTATTCTATCTAATACAGGTGCTTATTGAAACCATTTCTATAGGTACTGCTGATACTTAAGTAACTTCTGTTTTTCTTGTGGTATTTAATATTTTATATTCTTTGGTAGTTTATGATTCTACCTGTGTACATAACTTACATTCTTGCTATACATTTTTGTTGTACTTTGTAGAATTAAATGATATGGAGAAATGTCACTCAGACATGCTAGTACCAGAGCTTGGAGTGACAGCCACAGTGAGTTATCAACAGTTGTGTCATCAGACTGTTTGACACATGTTACTTTGTAAAATCATAGGCTTCTGGTGACACATAAGAAATGTGTGGTCTCTGGCTTATGTTGTTTGTTTTAATTCCTTAGGTGCAGCTATCTTCTTTGAATTCAAACACTACAAGCCTAAAAAAGGTTTACCAGCATCAAGTGTTTTGCTTTCATGGAGATGGATGAGATTAAACCTGGGCCAACTGTAATAGAACTGTAAGTGATATACATATAGGATTCATACTGTTCTAATGGTTACTAGTTCATGTTTCTTCTTAGTCCCTCTTATCGAGAATGTAACATTGGAGTAGATCAATCATCAAAGTATTTTAAATCTATTGTGGTTACAGATACAAGAAACCCACTGACTTTAAAAGAAATTGCAGTTATTGACCAAGAAACCACTTTATCTTCATCTACATCAAACTTTGCACAAGGAATGATTCTGACATGAGTAATGTGGAATTTCTGTGAATTTTACCACTCAGTAGAAACCATCATAGCTCTGTGTAGCATATTCATCCTTCAGGAGGCAGGAAGTGAACCATATCTATAGGCCAGTGAGTCCATTGCAAAGCTGTACCACAGAACTAAAGTCCAGCACCTCATTGTTATGACTCCTTTAGATACAGATTTATTGTAGATTTTGAAACTTGTTTTTACTTTTCTATTAATTGTGCAATTAATAGTCTGTTTCCTAATTTACCACTGTTCCTACCCTGCTTCCTGGAACAATATTGCTGTGGTAGGTATGCTCATCTTCAAACTTAATACAGCAATAAGAATGTGCTAGAGTTTACACATTTGCTCACTTTTGCTCCAATATGGTCTTTTGATTTGAATTAACTTCAAACTTTTGAATTGAAGTGGGTAGGATAGTACTAGATTGCTTTGAAAGGAAATTGGATCAGTTATGGTCTGTCTTTTAGGCTGTTCCTTAGAGCTGGCCTAAATTCACCCTCATCTGATAGTTCTACTTAGAAATAGTGTGCCTTGATCAGATCAATATCTTATATGGGAGTGTTCCCCAGATTGTAGCTGTGATTTTTTTCCAGATGACCAGATTGTTTTTCTGAAAGTGAGCATATTTTTAGTCATGTTGATTAGTTGTTCTATATCACATTGCTATTGTTTCTACGGTTAAAATTAAATGATTCTAGGGTTAACATTAAAACTATCTCTCTCAGAATAATTACAAATTTTTGAGTGGGTTTACGTCGTCTAAATCATGTCATCTAAAAATAATTGAGTCAGATGCTAATGAGATACTGCAGGAACAACTGCTGTTTTTCTGACAACTGATTGTGAAACCTTAAAACCTGCATACCTTGTCTTTATAAAGTGATGAGTATGCAAAATTTGGAAAGATATTCTATTTTTTTAATATAGGTAGATACGACTGCCATTTATTTCCTATTTAGATATATTGACATTCATATGAAAATAAGCACGTCATTAGCCTATTATAATTTCACTATTTACATTACTTTTAACTTGATGAGACATAAATAAAACTGTCATAGTACACAAGGTGGATATTTGATACACAGAAAATAAAGATTTGTGAGGAGCTTTTTTGTGGGTTACATGTAGAACCCATGTATTTTAATATTCACTATTTTAAATGAACAATGCATGAAGGGAATGCAATACTTGACCTATTTTTAAACTAGTGTAAACCCTAATCATACCATCAATTTGCTTTTTAAAATGAATAACAGTTATTTTAGCCCTTGCACTTCAAGAGATCTAGTCTTTAATTTTTCAGTTGTCTGTTAGGTCAGTTTTGTTTACTAGATGAATGTTAATAAAACTATATGAGCCTGAAAGAATTCTCAACCAAATTTAGTCTTTTCTTTCATCTGGATTGGGTTAATTTCACAAGTGCAAAAATAGTTCAGTATACAGTAGTTCTAGGAAATGAAGAATTTGCATTAATAAAATGTTCACTCAACCGAAACTCTGAGTAGTCAAAATTTCCAGACTGTAAACTTCTCAAGAGAAGGGCCTCATCTTCTCCATGTCATGTAAACTTTCCAAGGTGCTTGGCAGCACTCTACTCTGTACCCTGTGGAGTGCTCAGTACCTTTTTGTTTGATGTTACTGATGTTTGATGTTGCTCCCTTAAAATCTACTATTAAAATGTAGCAAAACTGATACATTGTTCTTTCTGTTTTCTCATACTATAAAATATGTATATCAAAGTGATAATTTAAAAAAACAAACTTTTTTTGGTTGTAGATGGACACAGTACCTTTATATTTATATGTGGTGCTGAGGATCAAACCCAGTGCCTCACATGCAACCCCAGCCCCTCAAAGTGATAATTTATATGAAGAAATATTTAGCATCCTTCACATAAGAATGCTTTTTTTTAACCTCGATTTATTTATGTGGTGCTGAGGATTAAACCCAAGGCCTTGCCTGTGCTAGGCAAGTACTCTACCACTGAGCCACAACCCCAGCTGCCACCAAAGAATGGGGTTATATGGAAAAAAAGAGGATGCTTTATATGAATGTCTTTCATCAGCATTAAACAAACTTAAATTGAACATTGTCGTCAGCTTAGCTTTAATTCAGACCTGATTGACCAACCCCCCCCCCAAAAAAAAAGGTGATTTTATCTTGAAGCAGTTAACACAAAGCAATCTGTATCTCACAAATTAGTTGTTTAAATTTACTTTCTAGTGTGGGAGGGGATGAGTCACTGGACAATAATTACAACTATAGCAGTAATACTTTCAGGTTGAAACACTACTGCTTCACAAATTAAATGATTTTAGTAACTAAACTGAAACACAATTTGCTGGAGAGGACTTCTAAAACTTTTGAGATACAAAAGTATAATTGAATCAGGGGACAGTATTCTCTACACAACCTGTATATTGGCAGATACCTTGGGCTTTGCTACAGAAGTGGTACAATCAGATGGATGTAAGGAGAGGCAACTATAGGTGGGTTCAGAACTGCTCAGATAAACTACGTAGAATGCATTATAACTTACTAATAGAATAAATACAAAAAAGGCTTTAGAGGGAAAACTACTGTTGCTTTGAATAAAATAATAAATCTGCCTTTCCTTGAAAATCTATCTTCCTAGCTGACATCACCTTTATTTAAATGCTATTTTAAAATTAGAAGTTTTAGTAACTTCAGCATTGCCTTGTGTCATGTAGAGGTTGAAAGATACATTCAAAATTGGTGTTTGTGACTTAAATTTTATTTTACATGGTTAAAAATGGCATAAGCTATTATATGGTTTTCCTCTTACACACACAGCTGCTGCTTCTAATATTAAATGGAGGTTATGTAGATTGAATTCTTCCTAAAGGACTCAAATTCTTTTTATTCTGAGTTATCTTCAGTAGTTTAGAGATTTTGTTTCACACTGAAGCTTTTGCCCCTATTTTGAGAATACTTAGGGGACATAAAAAGAACAATGATATGTTATGTTCTAGGTTTTAACAATCCTATTACTTTCTAGAATTTAAAAGAATGGAAGAATATGGTCTAGCAGTAAAAAAAAGTACTAGGCTTTTATAATTTTATTTAAATCTTAAACCTCTTAAAATGTACTGTTAAAATTGCCGTAATTAATATTACAGTTCTGGAGAGCTAGTTCTTAGAAACATTGCTTTAAAGACAGTAGTTACAGATTCAGGATTTGCTTTAATTGATTTTTAAATAAAATATATTTGAGTATCTATCAAAAAAGAATTTAATTCAGCCCATATTTGCTGATTATAGACATTATAAGTTTATGAGTTTCATTCATTCTTAGAGGATTATACTTTTCTAATTTTTTTATCATATTCCTTGAAAATCAGTGGCAAGGTATGGGAAAGAGAAGAGTGTGTTGTGTACATTTTTAAAAAGAAATTTCCTTATTTTATAGACACAACATACCACCTTATATTTTACTGTTATAATGCAATAATGGCAAAAGCAGTAGAACTTCAGGTCAAACAACTCTTGCTACTAATGTAAACTCATTCTCAGAAAACCATTCTCACATAGACAGTGGTTAGAAAAAAGTACAGGAATGTGCTACAAAAATAGAGCCACAAGACTTCTCACAAGTAAAAGAAATCCTCTATAGAAGTCCACAGTTGACCAAGGTCCAGCCTCCTTAACAGTGAGCAACAGGGAATATGCTGCCAAGTCACCATCTTCAGTTCTGAGAGTGAGTTTACATGCTTCCCCAATGGCACAAAGTCTCATGACGATCCAATGAATCAACAGACACTTGGGAAATATTAATAAACAATTTTTTATGAACTATTACAACAAAGAACTTCAGCAAGAAGGAAAATGAAGTTTATGATCTTTGAGTAAACATTTTTAGCGTAACAGTCTCTGCGACCAGATATTGAAAGAGAAAAAAATCAAGCTTATAAAACACCATTTCTCTGTTATCAACTGCAATACACTAAAAATAGGATAATGGAAATACATGTTCTTAAAGCATTTCCACAAGAAATGTCCATAATTATGACATTCTAAATCATTTAGCAATTGTATATGCTACATTAACTAAAACAAAGATATTCCTTATTGCACATTTTAAAATTGGAAGAATACTCTAGCTTAAGTGGGGATATTTAGGGGGAAAATATTTTGGCTCAAAATATATACTGCGCCAAGGCAGCTTTATTCTAAAAACATAAATCTTTTAAAATAAACTTTTATATTTTGAAGCCAATAATCCTTTAACTCGATGAATAGTTCATAGTCCATTTTCTGACTAAGTATCAGAGGTTAATTTTACAGGCCCTGTTTTAAGGCCTGTGAACATCCCTCACACCTGAGAATCAGGTGTAGGTGGAGCTTCATCTTTAAAGCCTGAAGGCATTAAGTCTTTTGCAGCAGGTGGTGGCCCATAGTCTTGGGGACCATGAGTTGGAGGTGGTAATGGGGCACCAGAAATGAAGTACTCTCTTGGGCCAAATGAGCCTAAAGGTCTAAATGGTGCTGGTGCAGGTTCTGGAAAAAAATCACGAGGGTCAAAAGGCAAATCCCGTTTTCCAGGTGAAACACCTGGTGCATATTCTCTGAAGCCTATTGGTGGATGAATACCAGGACCTGGAAAATAAAAAGGAAGTTATGTAAATACCCAGAAATTTCTGAACTAGGGTGATTTCAAGTATGTTGATATTATAGTCTTTAATTTCTCTCAAGCCTAGAACATCAACTGGTGAACATCCTGACTTGCCAGATGAGGCAAACTGAAATGGAACAAGTTTAGGTTATAGACTTTGGCCAACCAGCCATGAAGCAACATATTAAGGATTTAAATAAGGCTCTACCTAGCTCCAGGCTTGTCGTTTTTCTTTTCCTACTATATAATTGCAGAATTATTTCTATCTCACAAGAGCTCCATTTATATTTGGAAGTACTATATTACCATGAAAAGATGATAGATTATGAAATAAGAACTTTACTACATCAAAGAAATTTTGATAAAAGGAAATCCCACTATTTATTACTCTATCCATTAAAAATTCATGAAGTATTTCAGCATGGACTTTACACATGCCATCAGAATCAAGGTGCAGGCCCTCCAGGAAAAGGCCTTCCACAGCCACCTAATTAAATCAGCAACATTTATTAGATCACTGTTAAATCCTCCTCTTTAACACTTCCCTCTGACTTTTCTCAAGGTAAGGAGGGTTTGACTTTTCCTTTTCTATATTCTATAACCTACTGCTTATGCTTCCATTATGGGTGATTACAAACTTTATGTTGTAGGATTTTCATATCTGTGACAAAATTTTAAGTTATGGCATGCATCTCATCCACCTTTCCATCTATTGCAGTGCATATCAACAGATTTTCAACAAACATCTGCAGAAGTAATATTTCTGGCTTTTCTGTATATAGCCCCTTATCCTTGTCTATGAGAGATAGCTATTGCCTATCTCAGTATAAGATTATGTAGTGTCCCATATGTGCCAGAAAACTTGAGGAAAAGTTAAAATGTACTCAGCTTTATCCTTTCATTGTTAAGACCTGAGATAGCAACCAACTGTTTTAGCAAGCAATAGAAGTGGAAGATGAATGTGATTTATAAGTCAATCACTACTATTCAGATCATCATACCAAAAGGTGGAGGAATTGGCTGAGGCCCAAAAGGCCCACCGAGCTGAAGTGGCAGTCCATACCGAATGGGAGGTGGTGGAGGCCATCCCATTGGGGGTCCCATGGGGGGGCCCATGAAGGGTACCCCTGAGAAAGGAGGGGGCCCTTTCATAGCCATATGAACCTGCAATTTAAGATTTGAAAGAAGTTAAAAGTTTTAAAATTCCTATGTATTAAGACAAAGTACCAACACCGATAAAAGCTAAAACCCAAAACAGGCACCTGTCCAGAGAACACCATCAGTGCAACAAAACTCTACCCACCCCTCCTGTGTATTCCCACTGACAGCTTACAGAAGTTGGAAGGATGCCACAAGAGGGACCAGTTTGTTACTGATTATATCTGCACAGGAAAGGGAAAGGCAAGAGGACTGGCAGAGGTTGTTAACAGAGGTGATTTCTGACCAGTATGTCATGCTGTATTCACTAAAATCTATTTCAAAGGGACTCCCCCCCTCCCCATCACTTCCCTTTCATCACAATAGCTCATTACTTCCATATTAAGAATGAACAGAATAAAATGAAAAATCCATTCTCTACCCATGTAATAATAGCTACTATTCAGAGTATCTTCGGTAAGTCTTTCATATATTATTCAACCTCTGAGATCTTTAAGTAGACTGTCTTGTTTTAAATAAGAGGGAACAAAAGCAAATGGAATATCATAATTTGTTGAAGACCACACTGCATATTAAAGAAACTCAATCCCAGGTTTGCCTCCCAAGCCATGCTTTTCCCACCTCTACTCCTCTCTA
The DNA here is from genome assembly GCF_052094955.1 of Ictidomys tridecemlineatus. NCBI lineage: Eukaryota > Metazoa > Chordata > Mammalia > Rodentia > Sciuridae > Ictidomys > Ictidomys tridecemlineatus. Next base: position 18,548 of record NW_027522439.1, read on the forward strand.
ACAATGGGTCTTTGCTCTCTTTTAAATCTTCTACTACAAAGGGGTTTGGGGTCTTATCTAAGCTGCCCTTAGATTTCTCCAGAGATGTATATTCCTAGAATATATATACACTGGAACTTGAGAAGTATTTTCCATCACAGTGCTATATACACAAATTAGGAAGAAAAGGCTTTAATATTTACTTTCATTTACTGTACACCATTTGAGATATTGATTTATCATTTCCTATGAGTAGTGGGTTTGAAACTAAACAATTAAAAATTTATTTTATTATAGAGCTTCAGAAGACCTACCAGATATAATAGCAACACAGTTACAAGAGAATACACTTATGTGAACAAATGAGACCATTGCTTGGGACTGGCTCAAGAGGTCATTTCAGATTATCATTGTTTCACTGAAACAGTATTTCACTTTCAGAAAATCTGATACCAATCTAATTCAAATCACTCAAAATAGGGTTTGCACAAATGGAGGAATTCTTAAATAACATTCTTCCAAACAAAAATAAAAATGATGAATTATATAATTTATAATGAATTTACTTTGCCTTAGAAGATTCAACACAAAACACCATATAAAGTTAGAGTGATAACTTTTTACATTCTGTAGTTCATTATAGTTGTACACACTTAAGCAACATTCCCAAGTTAAGGAGAAAAGTAAGCTCAATATTGCATGCAGTTTAAAGCAAACAAGATCAGTGTCATGCTCTGAATATCCTTCCCAGAAATGCACAGAATAAAACCCAATTCAGTTCTCAACCTCTAAGTACTTACTCCAACTGGATGCTCAGTCAAAGAAGTAATGGTGGAGACTGAGGGGGTCTCAGGTTCTTGGGGAACAGTTTGCTTTTTAAAAAACAAATGGGATAGTACAAATAGAACACAAAGAAGGATAAAGCAAAGAGAAAGTACTGTAGGAAAGCTACATGTTCCTGCATGACCACATGATTCACAGTAACTACAAAACTTACCTTGCCCTCATTCGTCACCTTAGCTGGAGAAGAACTTCTGGAGCTGCTGTTCATGTGAGCTGGACCACATCCTGGGTCTGCTAGAGATCAAAGAATGGATTCAGACTTATTCTAACATGAAAAGAATAAAAATCCTCCATCCACAATTACAGATTCTTTGAAATTACTTGGTCCTTTACCAGAGGCAACGGGTTTCCCAGATGCCTCAGAAGACCAGTACGAGGTAAAGGTCCATCCATTGACCCTTAGGAAAGAAAGATCAGAGCCCTTGTATGTATTTTTCAGAAGAAATAAACCACTGGTGGACAGGTCAGGGTTCAACAATAACTGGAAAGCAACATTAAAAATGGGTTGCCCAGGGGTTGGGGTCATAGCTCAGTTGTAGAGTGTTTGCCTAGCATGTGTGAGGCACTGGGTTTGATTCTCAGCACACATTTAAAAAATAAATAAAGATATCATGTCCATCTACAATTAAAAATATTTTTTTAATAAAAATGGGTTGCCCAATACATAAATCACAATTTATGAAGAGATTTAAGTAAAATAAAGAACTGCCTTGGGTTGATAGAACAGCAGATTAATAAGTACTGGTCCTAAACTTTAAGCTATAGACTTGAAGTATGTGTAGGCTGTTTTTTCTTTAGTCTGTATAACCTGACTTCCAATCTTACCAAGACTACAGTCCTATTTAGAATTGGAAATAAGACTCAGTATTTCATGTTGGAAATATGTATGCTACATAAAGTTTAAGGCTACTTTTATAATATTTTGGAAAGGAACACCATAGAGATTTAATTTAAAGATAAAGGTTTACACTTCACAGTGTAAAATTTAAAAGAAAAAAACAATACAGGGACCTCCAGGAAAAAAAAAATGTTTTCTATTCTAGAACAGATTTTACAGAAAACATTCACAAAGATAACGTAAGAAATTATCTTCTATGTATTGTACAGGCCCAAATTCTATGTTTTTATTAGAATATTCAAAAGGGAAAAAAAAACAAAACCTTGAAGCAGTTTACTATAAAGCAACATGTGAATGCTCACCAAATCCGTTTCTGGGCATATCTTTTTGATTAAGAGTAGCAGAAGGAGGTCTTCCAGCTTGCTCTGCCATCAGTGGAGGGGAACATTCTCCACCACTCACTGGGGATGGACCAAAAGAGCCATTATGGTTCAGTGGACCTAAAGACAACAATGCCGTGTTACTACTTTAAGGTAGCCTTCTCCCTGACACCAACCCTCACCTCCTGCTTTAGCAAATCATTCAGATTATTTCATAACCATTACACACAGAAATAAAAAGTAATTTACATACATTCTGCACCAAGAAATAAAATAGCTCCTTTTACAAAGTGCCCCCTACCTCTCAGAGGAGGATTTTGTAAATTTGGTCTTCCCAGCATAGGTTTTACAATCATGGGTTCATCTTGCTGCATTGCCATCTTTTGGGTCATTTCCAATAGTCTTGAATATTGAGAAAGAATGGGCTGAATTATGAAACAGCAATCTATTCCTTCATAGATAATATCTAGCATAACCTTAAAACACTATAAAACATATAGTAAGATACCAAAATCACATACTTCTGTCTCAAATTAGCAGCTTCCCTTTTCTCTTCAGCTATAGCTCTTTCTGCAGAACGAGCTTTGAGCTATTAAAGAGAAAATATTCAAATTCAGTTGCTGTAGGCTATGCACAAAATGAAGAAAAGGGGGAAAAAAATCTTACCCAATTATCATGAGCTTTCTTCTCCTGCACAGCAATCTGAAAAAGACAACACATTAAAAAAATATGTTTTTAGGGACTCATTATAATAGCCTATAATTGTCTGTATTAGATACAAAGAATTCTGCAACTACAGGACAGTATTAATTACTACCTGGTTTTTAAATGAGCGCTCGGTTTTCTGTAGTTCTTCTTCCAGTTCTTCAATTCTCCACCTAAGAATTACAACAATTGAATAACATTTGAAACATTCTGACCATTTTCCCTTTATTCCATCAGCTATACTTTTAAAGACTTTATCATACATAAGAAAAACATTTCTATAGTTATATGAATCCAGTGTGATCAAAACTAATACTACAGACCAGGTGCAATGCCACATGCCAGTAATCCCAATGATTGGGAAGCTGAGGCAGGAGGATCACAAGTTCGAGGTCAGTCTCAGCAATTAAGTGGAAACCTATGCAACTGAGACCCTGTCTCAAGGGAAAAAAAAGGTCTAAGGATGTAGCTTAGTAGTAAAGCACCAAAAATAAATAAATAAATAAAATAAAAACCTAATACTAATAACTTCTTTATCATTTAATTGCTAAAGATTCTGAATGATAAATTATAATTTCTATAACTGTTCATCAGTGTGTTCTCAAGTAATTCTGCTAGAAATATCTTCCTCCTTAAAACATTTTTTATTTTTTTCAAATTATATCCATAGAAGATTTCCAAGGTCTATCAAATGCCACACTTTTGTGGGTCTTGATACATCACACAGCAAACTGATTTCTTAAAGAATTACTACAACAATCAAAACCCCCAGAATTGTTTGCATTGACCAAGTTCCCTATGGTCTTTCCCATTGGGTGTAAGTAAATTTTTTGTTAACATTTTTCATTTGTAAAGTTGAAATTTATTTTTTCTCCTGTGTGAATTGAATGTATTCATATCCTCTCGTTATTTATACTTCCATGCTATTTTCTTCTATCTACATAATGTAAAAAAAGATTAAAAAAGAAAGCTAACACTAGATCATTAGACATTGACACCCTCCTTTAGAAACTGAACTCACTTGTAATTTTTAACTTCCTGTACAGCGGAAACCACCGTTTCATCTGCAGCTGACAGCCGCTGCTCTTTTTCTAGTCTCTCATATTCTTCGTGGCTTAGTTTCCTAAAATAAAGCCAGTTATCAAATCAAAAGTTTCTCTTTGTAAATATCACTTCCCACAATTCTATAAAATGCTTAGGCACATAAAATAGAAATTCAAACCTGCAATTTCGTAAATCAAACTCTGGCAAATCACTTACATTTTCTAACTTCTCCTCTTAATTCTCTACTTACCAGTAAATAAAATAAATGTGAAAACAACATGTGCCCCAAGGGCAAGTATCCTGTGTGTAAGATAATAAAAACTCACTTTACTTTACTTCAATGTGGAAGATCAGGACTGATCAACCTAACATAATTAAACATATTAGGATAAAGCAGGGGATAATTCTTTTCTTGTTTCTGCCATGGGTAGGACACTAAGTATATCTTTGTCATGGAGGAACTCTTTTCTCAATCCAAGACTGGTACCATAATAAAGATATAGTCAGTCAAAGAAAAAATCTTCTAGAATATGTCTTTTTAGCTATGCAATTAACGACAGAACATTTTTCACACTTTAGATATCTATTTCAAAAGAATTGCAATTAAGCAAAAAGACAAATCTGAGTTTTGATAATGTCTGAAAAGAAGCCAAACTGACCCACGATCAGAGTATTATCTACTGACAAGTTTTAACTCTGATCATGAAACTCAAGATGTTCATCTACTGAGACAAAGGTAGCCACATTTAATGATTTAAAAAATACTATTTTCTGCTATCCTTGTATTACTTTAGCCATAGTTCTAATTCAAAAGATAATTAAATTGAAACTTAATTTTCCATAAATCAGAAGAACTATAGTAAAAAAGGATTATTGATACCAAATAGAAAAAGGGGATTATATATTCTTATATAGCTTCTCATTTAATTCTTCAGCAAGTATTTTATGAGTGGCTATAATATACTAGTTACCTTGTAAGATGCTAAAGAATAAAAGAGCTCACTGTTTCAGGTACAAATGACACCTAAAGGAATATAATAATTTTCCCCACTGGCTTAAGAAGGAATATGGAGAAAACTGAATCTTGAAGGACAGAGAGAATTTTGTTTCCAATTATCAAAGAGTTAGTCTGAGAGTACTAAGAACAATCAAAACATCTTTATAAGAATATAAAATTGTGTTTGAAAGGATCCAAGCTAAAAAGGCAGTGAAGATATATGTATGTGGCCAAGATCCATTAGAAAAAGGAATCTCAGAATTACAAGTAAGGCTGGCACTTTAAGGTACTTTTCTCCTAGGTTTACTCACATATTGAAGATAACACAAAGATATAATGAGTCTGAACTAAGCCTTCATCAAATTCCTGGGCTTAGGGGAAAAAACAAGTGTTTGGGGCTACAAATAAAGGGACCCTTAATAAAAGCCCTAGCCTTTGAGTTTAGATTAGAAAGTACTGCACACTTAAGTGATGAACAGGCAAAAAATCCAAAAGGAATAATACTGAAACATTGAAAAGACAAGTCATTTTTGAATTATCTTAATTGCTGACTAAGTTTAAAGTGACAGACAATCTTACTCAAGTAACCTCAACACTTTTCTATAAAAAGATAACTTCATCTTAGTCCTCAAATTTCATCTATAATTATCACAACAATGTTAGCCAATCAAAACTGATCAGGCACTCCATAAGACAAAATTCTGTGAGAAAAAAATCCCACAGAAAAGGAAACCACCTAATGGGGTTATCCACACATGTTTTAAAATCACTGTGCTTTATACAGTCAAAAAAGTAAAGTCAAGATTATGAATTTCAGGTTTGGGAATATAGTTTAGTTGTTAGAGTGCTGCCTTTCATGCACAAGGCTCTGAGTTCAAACCCCAGCACCACAAAAGAGGAAAAAAAAAGATTATGAATTTTGTCAAAGGATTAGAAACTATAAAACCAAGAAATAGTTGAGTGTGGTGACCTACCTACAATCGAAGATACTCAGGAGGCAGAGGCAGAATGATGAGATTAAAGATAGCTTGGAAAGCAGTAAGACACTAGTCCCTTATGAGAAAGAGCAAGGAGTCTGGGGAGGTAGCTCAATAGTAGAGCACATGGCTCAAGGTCCTGGGTTTGAGCTGTAGTACTGAAATAGGACTGGGGTTGTGGCTCAGTGGTGAAGCACATGCCCCACATGTGTGGGGCACTGGGATCAGTCCTCAACACCACATAAAATAAATAAAATATTGTGTCAGGCTGGGGATGTGGCTCAAGCAATAGTGCGCTCGCCTGGCATGTATGCAGCCCGGGTTCAATCCTCAGGACCACATACAAACAAAGATGTTGTGTCCACTAAAAACTAAAAAATAAATATTAAAATTCTCTCTTTCTCTCTCTCTTAAAAAAATTCTATAAAAAATAAAATAAAATATTATGTCCATCTACAACTAAAATAATATTTTAAACCCTGAACTTTTTAAAATCCTAAACTCAATGAATGATTTTAGCAGCAGATTTGGGAAGTAAAATAAATCCTAGCGCTTTTAAGACAGGTCAGAAGAAAATATCCAGAAGAAGTAAATCCAGAATGTAGGAGGCAGGGGAAATCAAATTCTAATATGCATTATTATAATCGAGAGAATGAGGTAAAATCAACATTTAAAAAAAGACTCAAGAAATATTTAATGGTCCCAAACAACATAACTGCAAGAGGAAAAAGTGGGTGGGGTGGGGAAAACTACACCTAGGCACTTCCCAATAAAACTGTTAAAAAACCAGAGAAATGACTACAGGAACTAGGGGAGGGATAAGACCAAACAACAATGATAATGGACTCCTTAAAGAAAAAATTTAGAACAGATGGTAATTAATTGGATATTTTTAAATTGCTAAAACTAAGTAACAGTCAAAATTCAGTAGCCAAAAGAGAGATCCTTTAAAAATGGAAACTGGTTTTAACTCTAATCATGAAGTTCATGTCAACCTAATACAGATTATAAAGGTAGCAATATTTAGTGGATAAAATACTATTCTGTTTATCCTTGTACTACTTTGATACACTAATCAAATCTATCATTAAAGGACAATGTTCAAATAGAATGAAAATAATTTCAAATATGAAACCAACAGTGTAGAATGCAGAACTACAGAAACTTTAAATATGTGTATAAATTGAATGAATGTCTTATGGAGTTCACAGTATATGAAGTACTAACATACAATGCCACAACAGTTATCTGATTCGGGAGCTACTTAAAGCCCATAAAAAAATAATAATAAACCTATTAATCTATGTCAGGTTTTTATTAAATCCAGAATATATACCATGGCCTTTAAATTATGAGAAGATGAATAAAATTATAATTATAATTATATAATTACAATTATATAATTATAATTCCATTATAATTTATGATTACATCAAGCTTATACAGGGGATGAGGAAAATAATTAAAAATATTTAAACTATTAAAAAGATACAAGGAAGAAAAAAAGAACAGGTCATCAAATAGAAAGCAAATTCTTCATAAACCACAGGCACATATTGACATGGACAGACATATTTTAGAAAGTCCACTCAAGCAGCTATAGAGAAAATTACTAAGAATTTGAAATAAATTATATAAAAATATAAATAATGGAGAATGAAGACAGATGACCTAGGTTAGAAACAGAAAAGATGACACAGGCATGAACTAACATAGTACCTGGGGATGAGTAAAAAGAGTACAAACTACAGATGATGACTGAATGAATTTTGGAGGAGTTGAGAAAAATAGTGCTATAATTTAACTGCATTACAAAGAAAATTAATTGCCATTTAGGTCATTCATATTACTAGTAGGGACAGAGAAAACAAGTGTTCTCAAATAAAAAGTGATAAAATGAGAAATGTTTCTTTGAAACAGGCCAGGCATTTAGAACTGGCCTGAACAAAAATTTGAGATTCTAAAAAGGTCGCTTGGAGATCACAGAATTTTAGAAAAGTTAATGGAAAGGTTTTAATATTTAATGCATTAATTAGGCAACAGAAGTCAAAATACCTAAAAATAGTTAGGTCTATAAGAAGGTCTGTCTTTGCTTTAACAAGATATATATATATATGCCGAAGAGTAAAATCAGATGCAAACAAACAAAATCTGACACAAAAAACCTATTTTTAGAGAATTCAAGTATTTTTTGTGGATTAAAAATTTCAAATGAACTTTCAAAAAATAACTAGCTCCACACTGAGAAGATTAATATATAAATATATACTACAAACAAGTACTACTGTAATCATAACTCCTAAGGTCCTTGCCACAGTTCAATTTTTAGTGTGAACATCTGAGATATTCAAGTCCAAAACTTGTACCATCAATAAGTAAATATTATTCCTTTTTGAAGTTTTTATTCTACTAAAACATGTCATTCCAAATCACTCAGTATTTTTAAAGGTCCAGAGTTAGAGATAAAAGTTCAAAACATTAGAATTACATAACTGATCACAATGAAAGGTAATTAAAATAAATAGTGGGATCATAGAAAGGGCCTAGATCTTTTGAGAGGTATTTCCACATCAGTGACTGTTAATACCAGTTTACCACTTTCTGCCTTCATATGAATTTGACAATTGATTACGATGTCCTCACAGCCTTAGTTTATGGTTCCAACTACCTCAGGACTCTTAAGACTGATGATGGAAAGAAAAATGCAACTTATAGGAAACAAAACACAAAGGAGAAAAGACAAATCTCTACTTATTACAACTAGAAAAAATTGTAAATAATCTTAAGAAAAGATAAAATTATCTGTTAGTTCACACAGTGATAACAATAACAAACAATGAAAATCTTACTTTTGGAGTGCCATCTCATTTTGCTGGTAGAGTTCATTTAAAATCTCCACTTTCTGCCTAAGAGTTTTGCATTCCTCTTCCAGTTCAGCTTTAGAAGACCGTAGTGAATTGCAGTCACTTTCTAATTTCTTTATTTGGTCTGTAAAGGATAAAACAGCTTATCTCTATATGTGTACAAGGACTTAAGAACTTGTTTGAGGGAGTAGTGCCAAGAAAAGTAAGAAGCATGAAAGCAAGAAGCCATTCTTTATCTTTCCAATAAAATTTTAAGTCTTTTCAACATGGCAATTTCTTCTCAAGAAGAACCCACCTTCTAGATTACATATTGTGGACATCAAGGTGCTTTGCTTAAGCTGTAAAAGTTTTAGATCCTCTTCAACTACTGATATTGTAGTTTGTGTCTAAAAATTGCAGAAAAGAGAGGTATTCTTAAAAGTGAGGCACAGGAAGAATTCACAGGCACTATGGGACTCTTACAAAGAACTATACCCGAGAGACATCCATCATCTGCTTAATTTGATCTTTGATCTTCTCGTTCCGATCACCTAAAAAACAAAAGACTTTTAGCTTTTCCTTTCCTTACTTTTAACTCTATATTCTCCTAACTTCCCCAAACTAAAAAATGATTGTGTTCAAACACCGGAAGAAAAAAAAATCAATTAAATAATTAAACTGATTAGACTAATGACTTTTAAGAGAATTGCAAGCTTAGATTTAAAAAAAAAAGAAAGAGGTGAATTTCAGACTGGGGTTGTGGCTCAGTGGTAGAGTGCTCACCTAGCATGTGTGAGGCACTGAGTTTGATCCTCAGCATAAAAATAAATAAAAGTACTGTGTCTGTTTTTTAAAACAAAAGGTGAATTTCTAGTTTGCACAACTAAAATGTTATCTATGTTATTCTTGTAAGATAAAAGCTTTTCTTCTCTCTCAGATCTATCTTCACCTGGGCAAGTAAGTGTCTTGTTTAGAAAGATTCAATCCTCTATTTTCTCCCTGAATCTACTACCAGGTGTGGTTTGAAATACTTGCTATGTAAGCAATATCCAACTTGGGAGAAAACATCTGGAAATATTTTCCTCATCAGTAAACACTGTTACACTCCCTCTCTAGCTTTCTGATAGTCTCTAGCCTCTGTTCTCACAGCCTTAGTTTATGGTTCCAACTACCTCCGGACTCTTTTTTTTTTTTTTTTTTTTTTAAAGAGAGAGTGAGAGAGGGGGACAGAGAGAGAGAGAGAGTTTTAACATTTATTTATTTATTTTTCTTAGTTCTCGGCGGACACAACATCTTTGTTGGTATGTGGTGCTGCTGAGGATCGAACCCGGGCCGCACGCATGAGGGCGAGCGCGCTACCGCTTGAGCCACATCCCCAGCCCCTACCTCCGGACTCTTAAGACTGACTGTGGACTTAAAACCACAGAGCCATAGAGATGATGAGTATCAAAATCAAGTATCATCTGCATAAGTTAAGAAATAAATTTCTCTTACTGTACAATGTTCAATACTTAGAGGTTTAGGATGTGACTATTGTAGCTGCAGTGTACTTACTAGTTTTCAATGGGATAGAAAAAGTCAAGTGTTCTTCACATGCCTATTGCTACATTATACCCCAGCAACCCACCTCTGCCAATGCAACAGACATATCTATAGATCCAGTGATATGTGTCTACAACCCTGAAGCTTAAGAAGAAATTCAGCCAGCTGAAAAGTGGCATCTGTATACTTAATTAAAGACAGGAAAGCAAAAAAGGATTCAACCTCCCTGAGACTGATCTTACCTGCTAACTCTCCATTGGTTAATTCATCTGACTCATCTCGACTTTGATCCTCAGATTCAGATTCACATTGTAACCGATTCAACTGTGTGATGTAATTAGTTAGAGCCTAGAAAAGAAGCAAAAGGTTGGAAGACTCTCAATTTTAATTCAAAGATTTCAGGAGAATTCATGAGATGAAACATGTATTTGGAGTATAAACTTACATTAATAGTATCATCTTTAAGACTAAGCGTTACTTGTAAATCTTTCTGTGACTTCTCAAATGATTTCATTTGTTCACTGAGCTCAGCGTGTGATGTACTCCAGTCTTTCACTTCCTGCTGCAACTGAAAAGTCAAAACAAATGAATTCCTATGGGTTAGGGAGGGGTTTCTGCACTGGATACATCAGGACTACAAGACTTAGACAAAGAAATACAGAGCCATACTCCTCGGTGGCCTCCCTCAATCGAGGAGGTTGAGACCTTGGTTAAGGAAGAGGGCAGAGTGGCCTCAACTCTCACAGCTGCAGTAAGAACATCAGAGCTATCAGGAAGTTGAGCCTGTTTATTGCATTCCCCAGAAAATTGCTGCCAATTCAAATAATTTATCTCCAGCAGGAATGGCTGGGCACATATGACTGTCTCCTAAATTTAGATTCCTTATCATGTAATCTTCCCTTGGCCGGTGAATCAGTAACTACTCAAAAGAGGATCATAAAATACTTAATTTTCTGGTTTAAAAAGTTTCTTTGAGGCTATGCAAGTTAATAACTGATTGACATTTGATAAGAAAAGCAATAATCCAAAAATCCAAAACAGATGGAGACCATATATATGCACTCAGTTTGGGGAGCATTGTTTAAACTTTGCATATCTAGAAAAGGTCCTACATGAATATTCCTTACCTCAGAAACAGATCCAAAAAAGATACAAGATAATGATATTCACTTCTCTAGTTTACATTATGTATGACATCAAATTTTATTTACCTCCTCTTTCTTCTTCTTAAGCATGGTATTTTCTTTCTGAAGCTGACAGCATTCCAACTTCACCTTCTCTTCACGAAGCTTAGCTTCATTAAGGACAATGTGAAGCTAATGCAAAACACTACAGTTAGTGAATTAATTCCAAAGAAAAAACAAAGTTATATTTTCCCAAACCACACATCATACAGTTCTCATTTTTTGCACATTTTAGCACACCTCAAATTTTTGGTCTGCAACAAAACTAAGATATAGTATTAATATCCGTTAGCAAGAGTTGGCAGCTTTACCTCTGAAAGTTCAGAAGTATTCACTGAAATGACATCTTTAAGCTTCTCTATAGTTTTCTTATTTTCCATTATCTGCCAGGTGAAAACAGAACACAAAATATGCATTAGGATTTCAGTAGAAATACTGATATATATATGTGTGTGTGTGTACACACACATATATATACTAAAAAGATAAACACAACAAAATTTTTGTCAAGCCATCCCATTACATTTCAGGTAAATGCAGGGGATCCAGCTTTGGACTAAGCAAAAAATCAAGAACTGAAAGAGATGAGGGAAAATGAAGTCATAAATATTTCATGGCATCCACAACCTTACTGTTTATGAGATAACCAGAAAAAAAGGTCAAAGTATAGAAAATCATAATGCAATAAGTAAATAAAATGTTTTAAAGCATAGAAAATTAACTAATTAATTACTGTTTCAAGTAAACCAGTTCAAATTAGTAATTTTTTTCTAGTGATAGAGAAAAAAATTTCCCAAGATCATTTTTAAAATTTTCTTATCTGAAGTAAAAAATGATAAAATTTAAGGAAGAATAGACTAATCTCACATACAGAAGAAATACAAAAAATTTATAAATATACCCGCTCCTTAAGGAAGTGGATATAACTCTGCAATCTTTGTTTGCAATGCCTGGGATTGAATCCTGGGCCTCATGTATGCTAGGCAAGTGCTCTACCATGAGCTGCATCCTGAGCTTGTAACTCTTCATACTTTAACTGTGGGCTGTGCATGGTAACTTCCAAAGAATACAATATGAAAAGGATTGGAAAGAATTTTTACAGTGGAGAAATCTGATAAATACTACCTCAGCTAGGTGATCAAGCTTACTTGGGGGTAGGATATTTTAGAACACACTCTCTACTATCTTTTGCAACTTTTATGTAATTATAGAAACTTATAAAAATTGAAAATGAAATAAATTTTTTTAAGTACAGAAAATTGATTAATTCATTACTCTTTCAAGTAAAAAGTAAACAAATACTGTTCAACTGGACAATAGTTTTTTAGTTGTTCTGCATGTTTCCAAGGGTAGAGCAAAGCAATATGAAAATTATCCAAGGTTGAGAATAAAAATATTTCCTAGGCCCATAAAAATAATTTGTTGTATCAGTACTTAAAAGTTCCACAAAATGGGCAGAAGTGGGTTCAACTTCCTTGGCTCCTAATCTTACTTTAGTTAACAGCTAGACTAAGTTTAACTTAACCAATTTTACAAAATATTCCAAAAGCCAAATTGCAGTAACACTTAGCAGCAAAACTCTTACCAAGTCCTGATTCTTAGCTTTCTGTTCTTTCTCAGATTCTAACATAACATGAAGACTTTTAGCTCTCTCATCCAGAAGTTCATTAGCTTTTTCAAGAAGCTTCATTTTATCCTGGAAAAAATAGGTGTCAAGATTACTCACTCATTACATTTACTTTTGAGTTTAGAATGTAATTCCCCCCAAAAAAGGGATTTTTACCTTGTAATTAGTTGTTTCATCAGAAAGAATCATTTTTTGTTTCATGGTTTCTTGAACCTGTTTCTTTGATTCCTTCACCTATGCAAATAAAGCATTCAGAATTAAGATACACAAATTATAGTGCTACTATACAAGTTACTTCCAGACAAGTGACCCTTTCCAGAAGAAAGCAGTACTTAATACATGACTGCTTATAATTTGGATGATTTGTAGGAAATAATGAAAAAAATTTTAAAATACGATTTTTAAATTAAAACAGGTAGAAATGATTCAAGCTAGAACCAAGGGAGAAAGAAACAAAAAAATAATTATACCTTCTGTTCATAATTTGACAATTTCTGCATTAGTTCTTCATTTTCTTTTATGAAATTGTTCACCTTTTTGGAAATTTGCTGTTCATTGACTAAAAGGGGGAAATATACAAGATTATTACAATCACTAAATGAAATTCAATTATTCAATCTACTAAAAGCAAAGACATGTTATATGGTACTATGAGGAAATACTTCTTAGCATAGCTATTATGCTTTTAAAAAGAAATCTATGCTTATTAGCAATAAGAGTATAAAAATTATTAAAATTTAAGAAAAATATAAGAACAATGATATTTTGCTGGGCGCAATGGTACACACCTGTAATCCCAGTGGCTCAGGAGGCTGAGCTAGAAGGATCCCAAGTTCAAAGCCAGCCTCAGCAAGAGCGAGACACTAAGCAACTAAGTGAGACTTGGTCTCTAAATATAGGAGGTTGGGGATGTGGCTCAGTAGCGTGCCCCAAAGTTCAATCCCAGGTACCCCTCCCATCCAAAATGATATTTCAATTTAAGCTTATTTCACAGATGGGAAATACAGTAAAGTGTTGTAGCTTGATATTCCTCCCTTCTCAAAACACTTTCTTTTCAGAAAATGGAATCATTTAATTCTTTGCAAAGAAAAACAGAAATGAAAACATACTGATTCACATTACCATTCTTTAAATTATCTACTCAATTACTTTATGCATGATTAAATCATTAGCATAGAAATACTCTTCAAATGTAATACATCTGCATTATATCAATATTCAAAGTTAATCTGCCCCAAATTAAAACTTATCATCTCCCTATCCACAATTTGTTCCTCCTCTTTATCTCCTATCTCAGAGTTGGAACCATCATCATCTACTCTATTATCCATGCTAGCAACCTAGGAACAGTAAAATTTTCAGGAGGTAAAAAAGATAATAGACATTAAAAGTCACTGTATCTACTTCTAACATACATAAAACACACATCAAACACCAATACAAAGGGTTATTACAAGTTTAAGAGACCTAAAAATTTACCTTGATATACTCTATCTTTTACCTAGAAGAGAGAAAAAAGATTAAATTTGATATCAAACATCTGCTCAATAGAAACAGCATTCCTAAAACAACAATCAGAATCATAACCAAGTGAGAATTTAATAACATTCTGGTTCAGGATAATAATTTATAGGATTAAAAATAAGTAAAGGTTAACAAGCCTTTTAAATTTAATTGGTAGTGATATTTCATAAATAGCCTCTGACATAAAAACACTAAGATATGCACCTTATTTCACAGTAAATATGTGTGTGTATGTGTGTGTGTGTGTGTGTGTGTGTGTGTACTCAAAATCATTTACTTGACAATTCTAAATAACCAGGATAAAGTCTAGAAACAATGACTATTCAAAAGGAATCTGAGGAAACAATATTAAAGGCATAATCTTTGTACTAAGATATGCCACTTTCACTCACCAGAAAACATCTTAGAACTCCAATTTAAATTTGGCTATTGGCTGAATTTAGAAACTAAGAGGCTACATCATCTTATTTCTGCAAACCACTAAATGTATAGCAAGAATTCTGAAAGGGAAGACTGCTAGAAGAAAATGCACAAGCAACAAGAGAAATGACAATTAACATATTCTGGAAAGGACAAAAACAATCATTTCCAAAAGACAGCAATAAACTACCTGATAATAAAACGTAAGCAGAAATTTTTTTAAAACATCACTAAATTTCTTTATAACTTAGCATATTACTTGTCCTTTCAAATGTTATAAATGGTGATGGGATACTCAGATGTGTCCATGGATCATCCATGGGATCTTCGTAATAGGAAATTGCATTCAGAAAACTCCAACACAGAAAGAAATGAACATTTCTTTAATGTCATAGCCTTGCTAACCTTTTACTCAAAATGACAACAGAGGAAAATGGGAAGTAGCATAAAAGCATTCATCTAAGGTAAGGACTAAAGTTCCAAAGTCAAATGCTGAAACTGAGGAGCAACAAGCTAGGAACCAGATC
This sequence comes from Ictidomys tridecemlineatus, assembly GCF_052094955.1. Taxonomy (NCBI): domain Eukaryota; kingdom Metazoa; phylum Chordata; class Mammalia; order Rodentia; family Sciuridae; genus Ictidomys; species Ictidomys tridecemlineatus. The sequence goes on from NW_027522439.1 coordinate 33,978, forward strand.
CCACATAACCTAGTGAAAAGAGAAACAGGTACCAGGGTTTTTGAAATGAAAGAAACAAGAGAGAGAAATATAAAATGTTGTCATGTTTTTCCCTTCTCTTTATCCTTCTATTTCCTTTTTCCTTTTAGCTGAGAAAAAGTTCAATGAGATTAGAAAATTCCTCACAGGAATCCAGGCAAACGATTCTTCTATTTAAGAAGGGAATACTTTCTAGGAGATTTTACACTCAATTGTACAAGGAGAGGAAACTTATCTTAACAATGATATGTCTGATATAATTAAGAAATCAGAAAAAGAACAATCAGATTTGAAAAGATTTGTATCCAATGCTTTTGACCTCTTTAACTGTTAGGCTTTTCATATGCAAAGTCCATTTACCTAAAATAATTTTCTTCCAATTATGTTAAATAACTATGAAACAGAATGACCTACAGTACAAACATAAGTATGTATAAGCATATATATATATATATATATATATATATATATACACACACACACACACACACACACACACACACACTTATACATATATGTACACATATACACAGAGATAGACTAATTCTGCTCAGGAAAAAAAAAGACTTAATGAACAAAACATTTAATGGATTTTTGGACAACACATAATCTATACTTCCAAATAAAAAGGTATTTTCTGAACATATGATCAAATCATAAAATCTGGGAAAAATTTATATAAAAGACTGGAAAAATTATCTCATCTCCTTTTTCTCATTTTACTGTATTTCTTTGCAGCATTTCCCCCTGTTTATATGTGTTTATATTAACATACAGTTCATCAACATTTAAATCTTAGTTTCTGCTTTTTTTCCCCACTTCACATTTAATTGTGAGCATTTTCTGTACCTCAAAGCTTTGAAATAAATACATCTGCCTACTATTCCATTAATTGAACATACAATAACCCCTAAATGAATTATGTTGTGCTAAGTCTTCAATCTAATACACTGTTCCATTGAAAAACATTACCAAAATCTTCAAAGCATAGTTATTTCTTTAAGATAGATTACTAGACATATATGCTACATAAAAGGATATTTATCTAACCTATCCCATCTTTTATCCCACTTTTAAGACTTCTGATACATATGAAACTACTGGTCAGGATGGCTGTAAGAATTACCAGTTCTACCAACTGCACCCACACTAAATTATTTTATAAGGTTAGTTTGACTTAAACCACTAATTTGTGTTTTAGCAACTGAAAAAGAAAAAAAAGGGGGGGGCAGTGACTATATAAAATAATCCTTGTGCTTATGTGCTGAGGTATAAGTAAGTTAATTTACTCACAACAAGAACAGTTCTCCAAAAGAAAATGACAAAGGATACAATCCCAAAGAAAACAGTGAAAACTACAGGCTTCCATGGTAGTCCATAAAAATCAGGCCCAGGTTGAGTATCATCAGGCAATGTAGTAAACAGCTGAAACAGACAAATTAGAAGAAATGGGAAACCTTAAATTTATTACAAAACAGTCACAAAGAATCATGGCAATTCTAAACCAACCTCCTCATCAGAAATCAACCTCCTCAATATTTTCCAATAGCTTCTTCAAGAGAGAGGATACTGGCAGTCTCACATTTTTTGTTGGCTTGCAGTGTTTTCAAGTATAATGAATCTAAATACTTTTTTAAAAAATATTTATTTATGTATCTTTAGTTTTAGGGTGGACACATTGTTTTGTTTTTATATGGTGCAGAGGATCCAACCCAGTGCCTCATGTATGCTAGGCAAGCGCTCTACCACTGAACCACAACCCCAGCCCGAATCTAAATACTTTAAATTGAGCATACATTTCCAGTTTGTAACAGGCCCTATATCATCACATTGTCTAACACCTGGCTAGAATCCCTCTGGATCATTCTTTTCTCTTAGATAACCTGGTTTTTATAATTTAAAAATTCATTTAAGACAAAAATTTAAATATATGAAAGAACTAATTAATTTTATGGCAACAAATAAAAACAATGATGATATAAGATTTTAAATCTTACTTCCATTCCACTCTTATATAAACAGATAAGTGACATGTAATTTCAGACAACTCTTGAAAACTGGCTTAAACTTCTCTGAATTTAACATCCTTCTATAAAATTCAAAGCCTAATTTTAAATGGTTGCTCAAAGGCAGTGCAGTAAACACCTGCCTACTCTTCCCTGTTTTCACCGCCCTCTACACGTAATAGGAGATAACTGTCATTTGGGCCCAATTCCCCAGCAGTCTCCGTAGGGAAAACACCTGTAGTAACCTTAGCTGTTTGGATTGTTGGCTGCATTTCGGAACATACCATGAGGTTGTCACCTCTATTCCATCAAAAAAAAAAAAAAAAAGTGCAAGTGGGGAAAGCTCAAGTACACTCTCACCGGCCTCGCTTAACAATACACTCAAGTCCTGCCTGCCTTGGGCCCGACACACTCCATTTCTCCGTTGCCACGACAGTCAGTGCACCCACTCCGCCAGAACTCAGCCACCCGCCTGCCAGAGCTGGGGTCCCTCCCTGGGAATGGGACCGTCACCTCCAGTAGCTTGGCAATGAGGGCTGCGTAGAGCACCGACAGGGGTCCCAGGAGCTCCGGGTCCCCCGGGAAAGCAGTGACAGAAGGCACAGTGGCAGGTACTGAGTCCATGGTGTAGGGACAGCTGAGCGGAAGCAACGCTTCCATGCAGAACAGCACAGGACCCTCTTTCACCGTTTCCTACTTCGGTAGGACCCAGCGCAGAGGGCGGGTACTGGGAGTGAACTTTGCCTTCCTCCACCGCAGGCGCTTTCCGCCCAACGCAAGTAAAACGCGTCATCAGAGGAAGCCCCTGGGCCCACAGCAGTGAGAGGACAGAGGATGCAGAGGGGCGGGCAGGGAGCGGAAAGAACCAACTGCGGAGCCCAGCGGGGGACAGCGCAAGGAGAGCCCAGCAGAAGAGTCCAAATGAAAGGACTCCAGAAGGAAAGAGGCTCACCTGTCCCCGGAACTGGGAGAGGACCAGCGATTTAGAAGGCCCTGGAGGAAGCCAGGGAACTAGCAAAAGGGGATTATAGGCAGAGACTAGGAAAAAGGAGAAAGTCAGGCCTCCCAGCTCCTCCCAGAGCAAAACCCTTTTGTCAACGTGTTGAGACACCAGGTACCTACCTGCCCCAAAAGTGCAGACAGAAGAGGAGAAGCTTCTCCTGCTCCCTTATAAAGGACTACTGCTTGGACTGGGCTTTCCTTCCCTGCTCAATCCAGTCCTGTTACTTTCTCCAATTGTGGATGACACTCTTTTTAAAAAGCCTTACCCTAAGGAATCATGTCATTATCACCCCACTCCGGTGGCTTCATTTCTGGATGCCACATTTTAAGGTTGCATGACTTGTGGAAAAGAACAGAATCATGAATAGCCCCCAAAAATCACGTGCTAAAAATTGAAGAAACTGGGGACGTTTAACTTGGGGAGGGAATGAACATATGTGGATCTTTAAAAATCTGTCATCAAGTTGATTATAGTCAATTCAAAAGAACAAGAATAAGCAGGAAAGCACTGAAAAAGAAGAGCAATGAAGGGTACAGGGAGGGCAGACTATATAATTAATTCATGTACCCTCGTCCAAGCCCAAGAATACATAGAGATTGTGGGACAGAATAGAGAATCCAGAAACAGAACCAACTGGACACTTGGGGTACAATAAAAGTTAGTTTGGGGAAAATAGACTTTCTAATAAGTAGCGTTACCACATGGAAAATTATAAAATTGGATTTTTCTCTACTTATTCAAAAGATAAACTACAAATGGATAAGAAACATGAATGTAAAAATAGAAAATAAACAAGTACTAGAAAATATTGGGTGAAATTTTCTATGTATTATGAGTGGGCAAAACCTGCCTCATTGAAAAAATCTTTCCTGGCTGTATCTAAACCTGCTACACACACACACACACACACACACACACACACACACACACACAGTTTGACAATGACAACCTGAGAAAAAATATTTGCAACCTATTATTGTCCAAAGAATCATGTTCCTGAAATATAAAGAACATTATAAATAAAATGGCCAGCAAACCTATACAAAAATGGGCTGAAGAAATAAACAGATCTCAGGAAAAGAAATGCAAATAGCTATAACATATGGAAACATGCTCTGCTTAGCTCATAATGAACAAAATACAAATTAAACCACACCAAGATACCATTTCTCACTTGCATTGGCAAGATCCAAACGTTTGACCACATACTCAGTAGGTGAGAGAATGTGGGGGAATACAAATTCTCAGATAAGTATACAAAATGATACAACCCTTATGAATGAGATTTGGCAACATCTCCCAAAACTGCTTATATATTTACCTATTAACTCAACAATCGCACTTTTTTTTTTTTAACTTTTTCAGTGCTGGGGAAGGGTATCTAGGGCAAGTGCTCTACTGCTGAGCTATAGTCCCCCAGCCCTAACTTCTAAAGATACTGGGAATACAACAACAAATGTTTAAAACTTGTATTTACAAAACTATGTTATTCAAGCATTAATTATAATAATACAAGATGGTCACAAAAGGCTGAAACAACCGTCATCAATGAAAGTTGTTGAATAAACCAAAGAAGAAAGAAAATAATTTTAAATACTGCTAAGAGCTGGTTTCCAGAATATATATTTTTAAAATGAAGTAGAGAAAAATATTTGTAGAATACTAATTGTATCTTAGAAAGTGAAAAAAGATGAGTATATTATTTCTTATAGCTTTGAGGTAAAATTGACATGCAATAAATTACATGTATTTAAAGTGTGCAATTTGATAAATTTTAACATGAAATTATGAAATCACCATTATAATCAAGATAATATACACATCCTTTACTTCCAAAAATATTCTCATTCTCTAGGTAATTCTGCCCTTTGTCACCCTTCCTTCTTGCCCCCCACTTTCCCATTCCTCCAGCAAAATGTCTATCTTAATAGATTGCTTTGTATTCCTCAAGTTTTATGTGTATGGGATAATGTATTTTCTATGGCTTCTCTTATTCAGCATAATTTGAGATTCATCTACATCAGTTTATCTATCATCTATTTTTATTGCTGAGTAGCATTTCATTATATGTACATACCACAATTTGTCTATCATCTATTGATAGACATTTGGATTTTTTTCCAGTTTGGGGCTTTTACAAATATAAAATTCCTCCTATTGCTATATAACTTATCTTTTCTTTGGAAAAGAATGGTTGGATATGACTGGTATATGTTTACCTTTTTAAGAAGGTGATTCTACCACTTTATATCCCCACCAGCTGTGTACCCATCCAGTTCCTCCATCTCCAACCACTCAGCACAATTGTCTTTAATATTAGATATTTAATAAGTGTGTAGTGGTAACTCTTATGCTTCAAAATTGCATTTCCCTGATAATTATGTCAAGCATTTTTAATGTCTTTATTTACTATCTGTTTATCTTCTTTGATGAAGTGTTATTTTACAGGACTATATTTTTTCTAATGAGTTCTAAGAGTTCTTCATATATTCTTGATGCAAGTCTTGATAAATGCTTTACAGTAATTTCCTCCCAGCTTGTGTTTTGTCTATTTCATTCACTTCAAAGTGTATTTTGAATTACAGAGGTTTTAGTTTGATGAATCCCACATTGTCAAATCCTTTTTAATGCTTTTGTTGTCAAATTTAAGAAATCTTTGCCAAACCTAAGTTCAACAAAAATTTTTCTCTTATTTTTTTCCTAGAGGTTTTGTAGTTTTGAGTTTAATATTTAAGTCTGTGAGTTAATTCAGGTGTCTAATGCAAGGCATGGATCAATATTTTGCATATAAATATGCAGTAATTTCAGTACCATTTGCTGAAAAACTTCCCATTCTCTACTTGTCTTTCCATCTTTGTCAATGACTGTTGCCATATATATTGTGTATCTATCTCTGAATTCTTGGCTCTGTTCCAATGTTTTGTCTGCAATCCTGATTACTGTAGCTTTAGAATATTTTTTTTTCTTTTTTTCCTCTTCGTATGGTACTAGGGATTGAACACAGGACCTTGCATATGCTAGGCAAGTGCTCTACCACTGAGCTACATCCCCAGGCCTAGATTAAGTCTTGAAGCCACGTATTCTAGGTCTGTTGCAATCAGCTTGTCATTTTCTACAAAACTCTGCAGGAATTTTGATTGGAATAATGTTGACTCTGGTGATTAAACTGGGATGAATGGACACCTTAGTCTTCTGACTCATAAATTAGGTATATCTCTCCATTTAGGTTCTCTTTAATTTTTATCAGCAATATTTTATAGTTTTTAATATATACATTTTAGTTTTTGCCACGTTTATGTTTAAATACTTCATATTTTTATTCTATTGTACATGGAAATCTTTAAAATTTCAATTTCTAATTATTCATTGTTAATATATAGAAAATATAATTGCTTTTAGATGTAAATTTTATCTGTCAACCTTACAATAGCTTTTTTCTAGATCATACCAGATTGTATCTATATATATTCATGTTATCTGAAAATAAAGAGAATTTTATTTCTTTCTTTCCAATCTGAGTGCATTTTATTTCTTTTTCTTGCCTTAGTATACTAGCTATTTCCTTACTGCACCCCAGTACAATGCTAAATAGATGTAATGAGAGTGGACATCTCTGTTTGGTTTCTGATCTTGGGGAAAAGTATTCAGTTATCAACCATTAAGTATGAGGTTAGCTGCATTTTTTCAGAGGATATTTTAAGCTCCCTTCTATTCCTAGTTTGTTATTTGTTTTTCTACATCAATAATAAATGCTGAGGGGCTGGGGTTGATACTCAGTGGTAGAGCACTTGCCTAGCATGTGTGAGGCAATGGGTTCGATTCTCAGCACCACATATAAATAAGTGAATAAAATAAAAGTCAATCAAAATCTAAAAAAAAATTTTTAAATAATAATCAGGGCTGATTTTTTTTTACATGTCGATGGGATTTATTGTCACCTACTTGTACATGCACACAAAATAACAATATAATTTGGCCAATATTACTCCCCAACATTTCCCCCCTCTGCTATATTTTTTAAATGCTTGTTTTGTATCTCTTGAGCTAAACAAGAGTATGGGATATGTGTATGGAATAATGTATTTTCTATGGCTTCTCTTATTCAGCTTTTAGGTACATCAATGTGGTAATTTTCATTGATTTTCAAATGTTAAATAAATTTTGGATTCTTGACATAAATCCCCATCATCAGTCTAGTTTTTGTCTATGATGTATTTTCCTTTTACATATTGTTGTATTCGACTTAAATTTTTGTTTAGAATTTCTGTACAGATTCATTGGAGATCTCTTGAGAGGTATGTGATTTTCTTTTCTTGTTATATCTTTGTCTTGGTTTGGTGTAGTGATAACACTGGCTTCATAGGAGAAATATTTCCTTGCTTTAATATTCTACAAGGGTTTAGTATTACTAATACTATTAGGAATTAGTATCATTTCTTCCTTACAGGAATTGGATCACCAATAAAGCTATCTGGGTCTTATATTTTTTTCTTTGTAGAAAGGTTTTTACCTATACCTTCAATTTCTTTAATAGTCAACAAGGTTTATGAAGTTGTCTGTTTTTCTTGAGTGAACTTTTGCAATTTGTGGCTTAAATAGAATTTCTTCATTTCATCTAAATTGTCAACTTAATTAACATAAACTGTTCATAATATCCCCATTATCAGTCTAGTATCTGTGAAATCTGTAGTTATATCCCTTCTCTGATTGCGGATATTGGTAATCTGTGTCTCCTCTTTTATTTCCCTCACTAGATGTTGATCAATTTTATTCATCTTAAAGAACTAGCTTTGGGTTTCATTGATTTTCTCTTATTTTCCTTTTTTAAAATTTTACTGACTTATAGTCTTTATTATATCTTTTTTTCTTGCTTACTTGGAGATTAACTTATTTTTCCTTTTCTAGTTTCTCATAGTAGGAACTAAAGTCAATGACTGGAGACTTCTTTTTTAATAAAGCTATCTTGGGCCTGGTAGTGCTATAAATTTTCCAATAACGCTTTAGTGACATTGCACAAATGGATATGTTGTTTTCAGTTTTATTGAACTCAAAATATGAATTTCTTCTTTGATTTATTTGACTCAAAAATTATTTAGTAGTGGGGGCTAAGGTTGTAGCTCAGTGGTAAAGTGCTTGCCTCACATGTGTGAGGCACTGGGTTCGATCCCCAGCACCACATAAAAATAAATGTACTGTGTTGTTCATTTATATATATATATATATTTAGCAGTCTGGCACTAAAGTTTTCAAATATTTGAGAAATTTCCAGATTTTTCCATTATTGATTTCTCATTTTATTGTGTTCAGAGAACAAGCTTTGCCTGACTTTGAATACTTTTATATTTACTGATAATTTTTTTAAGATCCAGAATACAGTTTATCTTGGTAAATGTTCCATGTGCACTAAGCTCCTTGGGAGTTTTCTATAAACGTCAATTAATTTCAAATGGATGGATTGATTATGTCATTCACACTTTCTACAATCTTACTTTTATTTTTCATTTTCTGCCAATTGCTGAGGAGAGGATATTAAAATCTCTAAATGTAATCTATAGGATTCATCATTTTCCTCATAATTCTATCAATTTTTATACTTCATGTATTTTGAAGGTCTAATATTAAAAGTACAAGCATTTAAGTTTATTATATAATCTTGACTGATTCCTTTATCATTAGGAAATAACTTTCTTTAGTCCTGATGATATATTTTGCCCCACAACCTCTTTTGGTTTAATGTAGCTACTCCAGATTTCCTTTGACTAGTGTTTAACATGAGATACCTTGTTCAATCATTTTAATTTTGACTTCTTTGTGTCTTTCTTTGTGTCTTTACAGTGTTATTCCCTTAGACATCTATTTGGGTCTTGCTTCTTTAGGCAATATGACAATCTCTGTTTTTAACTGATGTATTTAGATACTTTCCACTTAATAGGATTACTGCTGTGCATAGGTGTAAGCTTAATATAATCTTCTATTTGTTCCTTCTGTTCTTTGTTCTTTTTCTTTTCTTTCTGTCTTCTTTTGCAGAAATACCACTATCGGTATTTTTAGTGATTCCTCTATTGGCTTATTAAGCTATAACTCTGTTTTCTAATCTTAGTGCTTCAGGGTTTAGAATGTACATCTTTAATTTGTCACAATATACCTTCAGATGATACTGTATTACTTCACATATTCAATAAGAACGTTACAATAATTACTACCCTTCTGAGATTTATACTGTTGTCATGTATTTTACTTTACATGTTTTCTAAATCCCATACCACACTGATGTTTGTCTTTAAACAGTCAATGACTTTTTAAAATGTTCAAATAAGAAAAATTATTTTAAATATTTATGCACACAGTCACCATTTTCAGTGTTCTTTACTCCTTTATTCCATTATTTCCATCTGCTGTCTTGGTGCAAGTGTAGGGTGAATTCTTTCAGCTTGTATGTCAGTACAAGTCTTCATTTTAGAAAGATATTTCACTGGGCATGATATTATCGGCCAACATTATTACTCTTCAAATATATTAAAGGTATCACTCCACTATATTCTTTTATGCCTAATTTCTGACAAGAAATCTGATGTCATCCTTAGTTCTTCTCTACATAAATGTTTTCTCTAACTGCTAAGATTGCTCTTTATCACTGGTTTTGAGCAATTTATTTATGATATAATATACCTTGATATAGCTTTATTCATGCTTTTTGTACTCTAGTTCCTTTTAATATCTTGGATCTGCAGATGTACAGTTTTCACAAATTTTTGAAAATTTTTGGCCATCATTTCTTAAAATATTTTTCTGAATACCTCTCAACGCTCAACTTGAAACTGTCCCACAGCTCACTGATGCTCTGGTTCACTTTTCTTTAACAGAAGAAATTTTCCCTGTGTTTCATTTGGGGTACTTCTCCTGTTATGTCCTCAAGTTCACTAACAATTTCATCACAAATGCTTATTCTGACATTAATCCCATCCACTGTGTTTATCATATATTTTCAACTCTAGAAGTCTGATTTTCTTAAAATGTATCTTCTATATCTCTTTTTACCTTTTTAACACACGAAATATAGTAGTAATAACTTTTTAAAAAATGCCATTACCTCATTCTAACATCTCCGGCAGTTCTCGGTTGGCTTTGATTGGATGATTCTTCTCCTCATCATTGTGGATTGTATTTTTCTTGCTTCTTTGCATGCCTGGTAAGCTTTGATTCGATGCCATACATTATGAATTACTATTCTTAATATTTTGTATACAATTAAATTACTGGAAACAATTTGATTCTCTTGGGTCTGAATATTTGCTAGGTATTACATAAATTGTAATAGTCAGTCCGAGGTAACGCCCTTCTGATTATTCTACCCAACTTCCTTAGATAGTTTTTTCCAGGTGCTATTCTGGTCCCTGTGTTAGGACCTGTTCCTTCTAATCACTTAAGATTGTTTCTATGACTTGCTAAGCAGTTTCATCACACTTATGTGCAGATCAATACCCTGCTGAACACTCAGAGAGCCTTTCACAGATTTCCAGAATTGTCTCTCAATGTAGCAACCTTCTTTTGGTACTCCACCCTGTGAATTCTAGTCACTTCGGTTTTCCTGGAATCTCAGCACCATCTCTCAATTCATGGTATCCTCTGGTTCTGCCTGACTTCCCCTTCTTTGTCATGGCTTGGGAATCTCTTAACATAGTAAAAGCTGGGACAACTAAAGAGCTCACAGCATTTGTTCCTTATGTTTCCAGAATCATTCTTTGTTGCTTGATCTTCAATGTTGCTGGATCTTCAAATTTTATCTGTTTGTGGGTTTTTTTTTTCATATTTATTTTAGTTGTTTCAGTTGGGAAGGTGAAGCCAGTACCTATATAAAGCTATCATAGCTAGATGTAAAAATCATTTGCTTTTCTTTTTCTTTTTATGGTGCTGGGGATTGAACACATGGCCTCATGTATGGTAGGCAAGTGCTCTACCACTGAGCTACATATCCCTTTTCTCATTTGCTTATTTTTTTAATAACAGAATACATAATGAAATAAATTTTAAAAGTTAACTATAAAAGAGAGTAACATCAGGGTAGACAGAACTGGGACAAAAGCTAGAATTCTTTCAAAATCAGGCAGGAGAATCACAAGTTCAAAGCTAGCCTCAGCAACTTAGCAAGTCCCTACGCAATTTAGTGAGAACTATCTCTAAATAAAAAATAAAGAGGCTAGGTATGTGGCTCAGTGGATAGGAGCCCTGGGTTCAATCACCAGTACTAGAAAACAGAAACAACTTATTTTTACAAATTAACTTTGGCTCTTCTAAATATTTAAATAATTATAAAATAAACAAAAAAATCTTTATAAAGTAATACCTAAATATTGAAAGCAAAAATGAAACAACCTGTGACATCAAGTTGGTGACAAACCACAGAAATGAATTAGTTCAAACATACCTTAGTGGGATATAGCTTAAAGACAAGAGAATTTCATTTCAGGAATACATTCCTGAAAGTATTTTAAATAACATAAATATAGTCTTGTGTTGCTTAATGATGGGAATAAATTCTGAGAAACACATCTTAGGCAATTTCAGCATGTAAACATCATTGAGCATACTTATACAAACCTAGAAAATATAGCCATTTCCACACGTAGGTATTCATATATGGTATATCATCGCTTTGGGGATAAAAACCTATAAGATATTATTATACTGAATTCTGTAGACAATTGTAACATTGTAAATGTTTATATATCTAAACATATCAAAACACAAAAAAGATATTAAAAATACTAGGTGACAAGAATTTTTTAGCTCCATTATTATGCACTAATGACCAAAATGTCATTAAGTGGCACAAGACTGTAAACAATTATACTGATGTCATTGAAAACTGGAACTCCAACATCAGAGAAAGAAAACACAAATCTAAGATAGATGAAGTGAAGTAAAATCTTTCCTGAATTTTCATGGGAATTATCTAAATGACATGATGAAAAATCCCCACATATTTCTGAGCTTTGTTCACTAAAAAGGCCTACAAATGACAGTCAATTTGAGCAATAAGCAATCCTGGTACTTGGAATGTAGCCTCTAAATATCATTTCCTATTGAAAGGAACCAAAGTTCTTTTAGAGAAATAGTTCCTTCAAGGTCTGGACAGGGAATGTTTAAGATGAACTTGGAATATCTCATAGTTCAAAAGCAAGGGAAATAGGTAACAATGACCACTAAGTGGTGGCAAAGGGTCCCAGGAGCCAAGATAAAGAGGCTTCTACAAGGCAAAAGGGGGAGAAATTGAGCATCAGGTAAGAACAATTACTATTCCTAACTGGATTAAACACACCAAATATTTTTAAATGCATGACGTCATATTGACTCTTAAATAAAAGTTAAAAAGATTTCAAAAGCCCCTTTGGGTATCATTTGATAATGCTAGAATACCACCTTACTATTCTGAAAAGTAATGAAGAAAAGGAATCAAATGTTTATCTCCTGCCTTAACTATACAAACCAAATATCTGTGTAAAGAATAATCAATCATAGCCAGGCGTCGTGGCACACACTTGTAATCCCAGTAGTTCGGGAGGCTGAGGAGGGAAGATAGCAAGTTCAAAGTCAGCCTCAGCAAAAGCGAATTGCTAAGCAACTCAGTGAGACCCTGTATATAAATAAAATACAAAATAAGGCTGGGGATATGGCTCACTAGCCAAGTGCCCCTGAGTTTAATCCCCAGTACAAAAAAAAAAAAGAAAGAAAGAAAGAATAATCAATCATAAATTTTTATTTGTATAGGCATCCCAGCCTTTAAATGAAGAAAGAAAAATCCCAGCAACTCAGACCATTGCTATTTTGCAACCTGTAATATATTAGCAAATCTCACCAAGGTCACTGTTGACTAGTAGTCAACATCAAAGGAGAGGACATGCAGATGTCAATGCAATATTTTATTAAGTTTTCATAAGAAACAGAATTGAACCTAAACCTGACTACCAATTTCCAAGAAATATAAAGCAACAGAGAAAGGCTGAGGTTGTTAGCTCAGCACTTGCCTAGAATGCATGGAGCCCGAGGTTCAATCCCCAACACCACCAAACAAACAAACAAAAAAAAAAGGCAATAGAGAAAACAGGTTAAATTGTTGTACCAGGGGGATGTCATTTATTCACCAAAGCTACAATATATCCTAGAAGTCCCACAAACATATTTTTTTCAATTATCGCAAAAAGTTACAACAAAAGGATAAATCAATAGAGAGTAACTTATATGAGACTTGTTCTCCCACTGAAAGCAACCAGAAAGTTGGAATATATATATATATATATATTTTTTTTTTTTTTTGGTATCAGGGATTAAACTCAGAAGCACTTGATCACTGAGCCACATCCCCAGTCTCAGCCCCATTTTGTATTTTATTTAGAGACAGGGTCTCACTGAGTTACTTAGCACCTCACTTTTGGCTTTGAACTCATGATCCTCCTGTCTCAGCCTCCCGAGCCACTAGGATTAAGGCATGTGCCACCATGCCCAGTCAAAATATATTTTTAAAGAGCTATTTTTCAGATAGAAAGCCACAAGGGACATGAAACTGTCACCCCTAAGAGCAGGAGAACAAATAGATGAGCATTTCACCTGGAGGCACCCTCTAGACCTCAGTTTGGGAAGGGGAACCCAAATAGGGCATAACAGTCTCACTGAGGAGAGAGAGACCAGAGTTCCAGGAGATTAAGCAGCCAAAAATATGTAGAGAAAACTACCAGAAAGATGGGAGCCACAAAGAAAGAGAGTTCCAGAAATCTGCATGGAGGTGGTCTTCAGTTTGTGGCTACATTCTAAGCAGTACCTGCGAGGGCCAAGAACAACTATAAGCTAACCAATCCCACAGTTGGCACTGAGCTGGGAGAAGTCTGGATTCCAGCTAGCCAGAGAGAGTTGACATACAAAAACAGTATGGTCAACAAGCTCATGAAGAAGTATTTGATCCAGGCATCATGGCACATGTCTGTAATCCCAGCAACTCAGAAGGTTGAGGCAGGAGGATCCCAAGTTTGAGGCTGGCAACTTATCAAGGGCCTAAGCAAGTTAGTGAGACCCTATCTCAAAAGAAAAAAAAAAGTTCACTCAATATCATTAATTATCAGGAAATAAACTCACAAAGACATACCCACTAGAATGGCCCAAGTGCTAGTGAAGATGAAGTCAAGTGGAAGTCTCCTAAATTGCTGGTGGAAGTATAAAATGATTGTGGTCATTTTTTAGCATGGCTTGACAGTATCACATAAGATAAAAACATACATTAAACGTAGGAGGCAATTGCACTCCTAGATATAAATGAGTCAATTTATAGTGGCATATATATGAAATAGTACTGTAGGAAAAATGAATCTATAGTTTAAAAAAAAAAGTTATCAGTGGTTGCCTGGAACAGGTGGTGAAGGAACTCACTGGGAAGGATCCCAAGGAAACCCCTTTTCTAGTGAAAAAACTGTTCTATATCTTGATTATGGTAGTTTTTACATGGGTATCTACATTTGTTAAAACTCAGAGTGTGCTTGCTTTGGCAGCACATATACTAAAATTGGAACAATACAGAAAAAATTAGCATGGTCCCTGAGCAAGGATGACACCCACATTTGTGAAGCATTCCATAGTTTTGTGGAACCAACCCTTCAACAGATGAATGGATAAAGAAACTGTGGTACATATATGAAATGGAATATTACTTATAGTCTTAAAAGAGAAAAAAATTACGGCATCTGCGGGTGAATGGGAATATCAGGTTAAGGGAAGTAAGCCAATCCCAAAAACCAAAAGCTGTATGTTCTCTCTGAAAGTGGATGCTGACCCATAATGGGGGTAAGGTGGGTGGTAAGAGGCATGGAAAGAATGGAGGAACTTTGACTGGGCAAAGGGGAGGTAGGACAGGTGACGGGGCATAGGGATAGGAAAGATGGTGGAATGAGATGAACCTTATTACCCGAGGTACATGTAGGAATACAAATGTGTTGTGTACAACTAGGAAAAGTTTTGTTCCATTTATATACAATGAATCGAAATGCATTCTGCTATCATGTATAACCAATTAGAACAAATTAAAAAAAACTCACTGATATTAGCTATCAAGGAATTACTGTTAAGTTGGGTGATGGCCCGTGGGTTCATTATACTACTCTCTGTGCTTTTCTTTAAAGCTTTTCTAATTAAATTTATTTTTTAACTAGTACATAGAAACAAACATTATAATTATTGAAGTAGGTAACATGACATTTTGATGCATGATTACACTATGTAACGTTTAAATCAGTTAAATATATCTACCTCCTCAAACATCATTTCTCTATGGTAAAACTTTCACAACCTTTTCTTCTAGTATTCTAAAATGTACAGTATGTTATGGTTACCTATAGTCCCCTACTATTCTCTCTGCTCTTATTTGAAAGTTTCCATGATAAAAATACTAAAAATAATTTTTAAATTAAGATATAACTTCAAATATTTAAAGGATTTCTATGTAGAAAAGAATTCAGTTTTATAGAGGAAATCATGTGGAGGAAAATTTGGAGTCAATACAAGGATGAACTAGACAACAGAAGAACATATAGCCTTGTAAGAGAGTGACTCATGCTAGGAAATACTGGTGTACAGGCCTCATAACTACTCGTCAGGGCCACAGTAAAGAAAATAACAGCAATGAGTGAGAAACTAGACTAACAGCCTTCCAAGGTTTCTTCTAACACTAAGATTCTACTAAGATTCCATTGATCAATGAACCTGATTGGTGCACATCTCCCAAACACATCAGAGCCTATTACTCTCCAGTCCTATCAGATATCATACTACTTGTTTAAGATTTTACATTGATTTGTTCATAATTTTTGCATATATTTGTTAAGTCCTTTTCTTAAGGCTTTCAAAAATCACAATCATGCCTTACACCTGTTAGACTCTTTTAGTCCTCACACAATGTCCTGTACATACAGGGCCATCAAAATGCCTTTTTGAAATCTCCTTTCAAATCAGTCTTTTAACATTGTGCCTCTTCTTTGCCACTCACGTCTATGTCTTACCTATCACTGTACAATCACTGACACACCTGCACCACATTCGTGTCCCCTGACCTAGACCTAGAGGAGGGCTCTGTGCATACCTAAAAATATGAATAAAGAAATCCTTTCCATATCGTGAGGCTGTTAACTTTCCAAGTGATGCTGATTCATTCTGATAATCAAATTATGACTGTGGAAGACTGCTTTAATCACTGGAAATATCATTATTCTAACTGCCTGGCTTGTACATACCCCTTACCCAGGTGGCTGCCACCATCATGAACAAACATGGAGCCAACTGAAAAATGATTTGTTTCTCCCCACCACATCTTTTCCACCCTGGTGGTCTTTCCTCCCCAGGTATTCATTGATTTATACCACCTTCTGACTGCCTACATGAGAATTAGGGGGTGCGTAGGGGTAAAACCCTTCAAAATGCCAGACACCTCACCAGACATTTTACCTTGTCAAATCATTTAATTCTTATGATTGGAGTAAGCATTATCTACATTTTTCAGATGAGGAAAACTTTTTTTCAAAAGTTTACTTATTTGCCCAAACTTCTAAATGATAACCTTGGGATTTGAAACCACATCTACCTGGCTTCAAAATCTATACATTTTACAAGGAAAACAACAACATCATCTTTCTTACACAAGCCTTGAAATAACACAATCTACAGGAAACAACTTCAGTTGAGGAGGATTACTGTCACAAAGGCCCTAGGACCTCCAACCTCTAAAAGCTTTCTCATTCCTATAATTAAATTCTAAAAGTCCAATATCAACAAATACCAATGGGGGGGAGGTAAGTCCTAAAATGCTTAGATAAGCTTCTAGACAGATTAAATGTCTTGTTTGAATCATGATTTTCTTTAGAAAGATCAGCCTTAAGTGACTCTTTATAAGAAACAGATCTAACCTAATTCCTTTTCATTCTTAAAACTTTCTAAGGATCCCCACTATTAATGGTCTAATGCTACTTTGGCTCATGACTTCAGTTAAGATTTGCTGGCCTCTCCAACAGGCCCATCCCCCTCCAACTTCACACTTTACAACACCAACTATTCACATTCTCCTGCCCTCCCCAAATATCCTTTCTTCATGTTTCCATTTCTCTGAACACATTTCTTCTGACTGCCAGCTTCCCCCACCACCCCAGCCTGTCTAATCAACAACAAACCACATGTCAGACTCCTGTTTGCCCTTTGCCTGTGCTTCAAACACATCTCAACCACTTTCTGACCTTATTGATCACCCTTCCAACCATAATAAATGCATTTATGGACAATAATGTTCTACCATTGAATAAATACCTCTCTTTCTGCCATTATCTTACTGTGTTTCAAGTGAATGCTGTTATCTCCCTGCCAGAATGAAAGGTTCTGAGGGGAAGAACCAAGTTTTTATAGGTGTGCAAATGTCCAGCCTTGGTAGACAGCAAATCTTCCTCATGTGCTAAACCAAGTAGCCATTAAAGCCACACCCCTATGGCTTTTGTTACAGGAGCTATCTACTCAAAGGATCAGGAGTAATTTTCATAAAGACATTTTAAGTTCTTCACTTCATGACCAGAAGCCACTTAAAAACTAATAAATAATCAACATTCTAATTGAAGAAACTATGTCAAACTTACCATCTTAGACAAATAAAGCAAGAATGAATGTAACAAGAAAAGTATGGTGGTGGCATCTTCTGGCTCTTCCACCTTTATCTCTAGTTGGTTTTCTGTATCAGCAGCATCAACAGGAGTACCTTCTGTTATAAGTAGCTCTAAAATTGAAAGGGGAAATGGCTATTTTATTTTATGCTATAGAATAAGAATTGTCTCTCTTCAGTTTCAATATTCATCGAGTGTTTCACTAAATATATGAGTCACAGTGCCTGGAATATTTGGCTCTCCTAAAGACAATTAACACAGAGAAGAAAACTTCATAATCCTAATTAGAGCTATTAGACCCTTCAATTATAAAATGAACAATCTCTAGTCTACTCTCCACTACTTCAATGGCCATAGAACTGCTACCAGAACAATATTCACTCAAGGGAAAATTTAAAACCAGAGATATATAGACCAGGGTCACATTCAACAAACATGGATTTAGTGCTGGTGAAACCTTGTGTTTAAAATTTTAGGAAAGCTGAAATAGAGGGAGTCTTGGTTTGCAGATTTGCAGGTGGAATGAGCCAAGGCTTAACACAGTATCTGGCACCTGGCAGAGATACTCAACAATTATTTATTGAATGCACAGATGACAGCTATTTAAAAAGAAGACAGTAATATCAAGAGAGACTAAAGGGAATTGGATACAGACCTGCATTGAGGCTCTGTGAATGAGGTAGAATACCAGTAAGAACTGAGAGCTTGTAGTGGTGGAATTTCAGTATGAGTTACAGCCTGGGGTACGTTTGATTAAAAAGCAGGAGTCCAACATGCAGTTATTAAGAAGTTGGACCAGTTGCTTCTAAGGTCTTTCTCAACCCTGAGATTCCCATTCACTACTATTTTTTTAAGCTTTTGCCTAATTTTTTTTAGTTTAGTTTTTGATGGACCTTTATTTTATTTATTTGTATGCAGTTCTGAGAATCAAACCCAGTGCCTCACATGTTAGACAAGCGCTCTACCACTGAGCTACAACCCCAGGCCCTCCATTCACTATTGGTCTATGAATTTGACTGCTGGTGAAGTCTGCACCATAGGCTCAGCATCTCAGCAAACTGAGCGGGCTGGCTGAGGCGCCGGCAGAGCCGGAGGGGACACACGCAGGGTCCTGAGGCTCTGTCACTCCTGCGCCCCACCCGTCATCCTACGACCCCCTAGCCCAGCCCACGGGGCAGGGGACCGGGGGATCAGAGCCCCATGTGGCCCCAAAGAGCCACCACGGAGACCCTGGGCTGCCCGCCCACCTGTGGACTCACTGCTGCATTCGTCGTCTGCACAGAGTTTGTGCTTCCACAAGGGCCAGCCGGTGCTCGGGTCCAGTTGGCCCGGCACTTGCCAGGTCAGCCACAGCACGAACAGCAAGAAGAGCAGCACTGGCGCTGCAGCCATGTTGTGGTCACCTTGGGGAGTCGGTGACAGGGTGGAGTAGGCTGTGGTGGGCTTCAGGGGGCGGAGGCGGGGCTCAGGGGGGCGGGTGGGGTGGGTAGCAAAGCACAGAGGGGTGGCGCCCGGGGAAGGCTTAAGCCTTTCCCGGGTGACACCTCAGCAGGGATATCTGGGGGTCAATCCACAGACTCTACTGGAGAACACACGGAGCTGGAGCTCCGTCCTTCTCTAGTCAAGACCTTCTCATGGACTGAAGACCTTCTCCTCTAGTCGCTGCCTTGGCAACTAGAACTCTCCTTCTCATCCAATCACCTGCCTTTGCTCCTGTGACCTCACAAGCGACCCTCCACATGATTCTAGTAGTCACCCCCCCATCCCCCCCCCTGCCAACTGGTCCTTTCTGGCTTTCCTTAATGTCTCATTTCTGGTCCATCCTAAACTAGCCCACTCCACTTCACCATCACTCCCATCCCCCATTCCTGGTCTGGTACCTCCTTTTCTGAACTACCAAATCCCACCCATGACTTGTCACAGCTAGTCTATGGTTCCAGGCTCCCTCCCCTTCAATCTCTTTGAGGTTCCTTGAAGCCCCACCCCAAGATCCCTCTGATTAGGAAAGGGGAAGGTGAATAGAACTGTGAGTGAGGGTGTAAACTGGAGACAGTGGCCTGCTTTTTTTTTAAGGTGGGGACAGGTGGGGGCAGAGAGATGGACATTAGTCTTCAGGCTAAGATCTTGAGATTCTTATCTTTATCCGTAAGGGAAGAAATTATTTAATTCAAAAGCATATTTTTAATTCTCATTTTGTGCTACCAAAGCCCTAGCATGGTGTGGGAGTGGATGAAAATCAAAAGACAAGATATCTGGTCCTGGTCGGAAAAAGTCCACAACTTAGTGGGAACCAACTGACAAAACCGATTGTCAGAGAAGAAAGCTAGTAGCTAACATTTCTTGAAAGCTTTATGTCCAGTTGTTATTCTGAAAGAAATTTTATTTTATTTTTTCTGACCTCTAAGAGGGATCTTACATTTTTCTACTTCCCTTTCCAAGACTATTCCCTCTTTTGCACTGTGTAATCTTGAATTTAAATCTGAATTAGTTGCATTGATTTTCCCTTGTGTTAATAGTCAAATTATGATACAATTTGAATTATTGAAATGCATATGGAGGGGTTTCTTTTCTTATTTTTAATGAAAACTCACGTTTTTTAAAATTAGCACCTAGGGGACTATAGGTGGAGACTTAATATGTAGAGTCATCAGCATGATAATTGTGATTAAATAAACACAAATCAGTTCATGACAGATGATTTCACTTACTATTATAATCAGCTTTCTCCTCTATAAAACAGCACAATTAGTCCTAAATTGACATTCACTAATTGTATATTAGAGTTTCAAGGAAAACAATGAAGAGTTGGTAACTAGCATAATGATTGAGATGTGTTTTGACATCAGTAATTATTATTATTTTTAAGATGGGGGTCTTGCTATGTTGCCTAACCTGATCTCCAACACCTGGACTCAAGCAATCCTCCTGGCTTGGCCTTCTGAGTAGTTAGAACTACAAGTCACCAAACCAGCCCAGTAATTATTGTTTAGTAGATCTCTTTTTGGACACTAAAATCACTACTAATATGATTGTATATGTTTGAAATTGGTTTTAGGAGCAACATACAGATTTGATGCAATTCCCATCAAAATACCCATGAATTGGTGTGAATATACTTAGTATACAATGAGAGATATGAAAAATTGTGCTCTATATATGTAATATGAATTGTAAAGCATTCTGTTGTCATATATAAATTTAAAATAATAATAATAATAATAAATGTCATTTTTCCAGAACTAGAACAAACAGTCCTGAAATCCATTTGGAAGAATAAAATATTCAGAATAGCCAAAACAATTCTAAGTCAATAAAGCAAGCTGGAGGCATCATCACAATACCTGACTTCAAATTGTACTACAAAGCTATGGAAATAACCACTGCATGGCTCTGTCATAAAACCAGATACATAGACCAATGGGAAAGAAGAGAAGACACAGAAAAAGATCCAACACAGTTAACACTCATCTGATTCTTGACAAAGATGCCAAAAACATATTGGGAGAAAAGACAGGCTTTAAACAAGTGGTGCCAGGAAAATTGGTTATCCATATGTAGACAAATAAGATTAGACCCTGTACAAACTTGAAAGAGATCAAAAGCCCAGGAATTAGACCAGAAACTATGCAAATCCTTGGAAGAAAATATACATTTGAGACTCCAGCATATAGGTACAGGCAATGACTTTCTTATTAGAACTCCTAAAGCTCAGAAAATAATGACAAAAGTTAATAAACAGAATGGCATCAAATTAAAAAGCTTCTGCACAGCAAAGGAAACAATTAGTAACATGAAGAAAGAACCTAATGAATTGGAAAAAATATATTTGCTAACTACTCTTTTTTTTAAGAGAGTGAGAGAGAATTTTTTAATATTTATTTTTTAGTTTTTGGCGGACACAACATCTTTGTTTGTATGTGATGCTGAGGATCGAACCTGCACTGCATGCATGCCAGGCGAGCGTGCTACCGCTTGAGCCACATCCCCAACCCTGCTAACTACTCTTTGACACAGGATTAATATCCAAACTATATAAGAAACTTTTAAAAACTTAACACCAAAACCTCAAATAACCTAGCTTAATTGGGCAAATGAATTAAACAGATACTTCTCAAAAGAAGAAATAAAAATGGACAACAAATCTATAAAAATGTTCAACATCATTATCAATTAGGGAAATGCAAATCAAAACTACAGTGAGCTTTCATCTCACTTTAGTCAGAATAGCAGCCATCAAGAATATGAACGATATGGGGCTGGGGTTGTGGCTCAACAGCACATTGCTTGTCTAGCACGTGCAAGGCCCTGGGTTCGATCCTCAGCACCACATTAAAAATAAAGAAATAAAAATAAAGGTATTGTGTCCAACTACTTAAAAAAAAGAATATGCACAATAATAAATGCTAGAGAGAATGTGGAGAAGAAGGGACACTTTTTTCTCTGTTGATAGGATTATAAATGAATATAACCACTATTGAAATCAGTATGGAGGTTCCTCAAAAGACTAGGCAGGAGACCACCATATAACCCAGCTATACAACTACTCAATGTTTATCCTAATGAATTAAAGTCATAATACTAGAGTAGTACATGCATACCCATGTTTATAGCAGCACAATTCACAGTTGCCAAACTATGGAACCAAACTAGGTGCTTATCAAGGATGAATAAATAAAGAAAATGTGGCATATACACACAATGGAGCTTTATTCAGCCATAAAGGTGAATTATGTCATTTGCTGGAAAATGGATGAAACTTGAGAACACACAAAATAAGCTAAACTCATAAGATCAAGGGAGTCTATGTTTTCTCTCGGATGTGGAAGCAAGAGAGGAAAAAGGAAAAAAAAGTGAAAATCAAATGGAGATCAGTAGAGTGTAGGAAAGAGACCAGGAGAGGGAGGAGTGAAGGGAAAATACTGGGGAATGATATTGGCCAAACTGTAGTGTTATATTGTGCATGTGGAAATATGTAACGACAAATACTGCCATGATTTACGACTATAATGTATCAACAAAAAAATGGAAAAAATAAAAGAAAGCAAACAAAAGAACAAAATTGCTTTCATGTATATATGTATGTATGTATGTATGTATACAGCCTAGCCAAACATCTATTGTGAGCATAACATTAATACTCTGGAACAGTGTTGAGCAAATCATACCTGTAAGCCTGACACTGTTTTTTTAAATTGTTCCCTTTATTCCTTTTTTCTTTCTCTTTCTTTCTTTCTTTCTTTCTTTCTTTCTTTCTTTCTTTCTTTCTTTCTTTCTTTCTTTCTTTCTTTCTTTCTTTCTTTCTTTCATTCATTCCTCTCTCTCTCTCCCTTCCCTCCTTCCCTCCCTCCCTCCCTCTCCCCCCCTCTCTCTCTCTTTCTTTCTTTCTTATTTCCCAGGCTGGCCTGAACTCCTAGGCTCAAGTAATCTTCCTGCCTCAGCTTTCTGAGTAGTTGTGACTGTTGGAGCACACCACGGTGTCCAACAATGACACTTGCTTTTGTAAACAAAGTTTTATTAGAACACAGAAGCTTATATTATTTACCCATAGTCTAGGCTGTTTTTGTGCTACACTGGCATTTGAGTGGCAATTAAGACTTGCCTACAAAGTCTAATATGTTTATTATCAGTCTCTTTTCAGAAAAAGTTTGTTGATCCATGATTAGATTATAGACTAAAGTCAGAAGAATGAATACATAAACATTTCTTTTCTTACGACTAAAATTGGCTGTATGAAATGAGATAAATGATCTATTAATTGCCAAGATATATGTCTCTTCCCTATAGAAAGTGTGTATTCAGGACTAGAAATCTTGGCACTGTGTCATGTCAAATGTAGGAAAAAACCTGGCAGTTCATTTTGATGAGACTTAAGAAATTTCTTTTCCAGGGCATTTTGAGGTGTATCTAAAATTTGTAGATAATACAGGGAAGAACATTTTAATCTGCAAATAGATTATGTTCATTATTAGTTTGTAATCATTTCACAACTATCATATAATATTAAAGCATCATAAGAGACTGCCTATCATAATAGAAACTTTTATGACTCTAGCCATTAACTTGTATTTTTCTACTTATTGTAGACCCATACTTTTAAGCTAGTGCTATTGGTAAAATATATGATTATTTAACTCTGATTGCCTTACTAATTTTGACCAGTTTATTTTTCAGATATCCATTTTGGGGTTTACTCTTTCAATTAATTTTGGGTTCCATGGGCAATGAAATTGTTGTTGAGTATGTAAGATGTTGCAGTTTCTATGTAAGTTCACCTAAGTTCTTCTACCACTATTGATGGGCAAGGATATAACTAATTTAGTACTTTTACTTGAAACTGTTATAGTTCTACTGTACGGGATTTGTTTTCCTGACACAAAAGAGTATAAAACTAGAAAAACTAAACATTTTCAGGTATTAATTTCAGAGAGATGAAGCTCAAGTAAGATGGTGGTCATACTGAGTTAAGGAGAAAATTATCAAAGTGCAAGATTATCATATTGGTTGGAATTTTGTGGACAAGAATGTCTGAGCTATTTATGGTGGGTGCAATGTGATTATGTGTGTGTGTTAGAGAGAGAGAATACTAAAAGCCTGGAGGAAATTTATTTTTGATATGAATGTACCAGATGAGACTCTTTAAGTCTTAGCAGAGTTTGACTGCTATAAAGGAGACTGAAGATGATGCTAAATGGCAATGTTGGAAGAAATTAGGTTTTCAGCAGAGTCAGGTTGCAGCAGCTTCACTAATATATCAGGTACTTAATTAAGAGTTCATAAATAAGCCTTAGCAAAAAGAACCACACAAAAAAGAGTAAAGGGAAAATGGTAGACCTAAATTTGAAACCAAAATTGATTCATGCTGAAAATGTATGAGGAAGCCAGAAAGGAAAAAGGAAAAGATAAGTGTGTGTGTGTGTGAAAGGAATCTGAGGGCAATCAAAGGGAGATCAGTAGAATAGAGGAAAGGGATCAGGGGAGAGAGGAAAGCAGGTAAAAGAGAAATACTCAAGAATGATATTGGCTAAGTTTTATCACTATATTGTACATATGTATGAAAACATAACAACAAATCCCACCATTATGTACAAGTATAATGCACCATGAAATATGGAAATAAAGAAAAATACCAAACCTAGTGAGGCACGGAATATGCTTATAATCCCAGTGACTCAGGTGGATGAAGCAAGAGGATCACGAGCTCAAAGCCAGCCTTAGTAAATAGAGGTGCTAAAGCAGCTCAGCAAGACCCTGTCTCTCAATAAAATACAAAATAGGTCTGGGGATGTGGCTCAGTAATTGAGTACCCTGAGTTCAATCTCTGGAACCAAATAATAATAATAATAACAATAATAATAATAATAATAATAATAATAATAATAATACCAAATCTAATATGATCAAAACAATTCACCAGTAATTAGCCTGCATGACACATAAAACAGAATATCCTTTATAGGAAGAAAACATAATCCAGACTTCCTATGATGTATCATCTATAAATGACCAGAATATAATTTAAAAAATTTTTTTGGTACCAGGGATTGAACCCAGGGGTGCTTAACCATTGAGCCACAACCTCAGCCCTTTTTTGCATTTTATTTAGATACAGGGTCTCATTGAGTTGCTAAGTGCATCCCTTAGTTGCGGAGGCTAACTTTGAACTCTTGATCCTCCTGCCTTAGCCTCCTGAGTCGCTGGGATTATAGGCATGTAGAATATCATTAAATTTTGCCAGAATGCAAAGAAGATAGAAAAATGAGAACCACAAGAGAAAATATCACATATAAAAAAAGTTCCGTGAGCTGACCCAGATGTTAGGATTAGCAGAAAAAATTTAAATAGTTTTTATAACTAATTTCAAGGAGTTAAAGAAAAGCTTAATCATAATGAATACGTAGATATGGGTGTCAACATATAAATGAAAAATTTCTTTTTAAAGAAATAAAAAGTACGGTATTGGAAACGAAAAATTCATGAAACAAATCTATCATCAGATTGTATAGTGCAAAAACAGCAAAAAGTTAACTTGGAGATAGACCAATAAAAATTATCTGGTCTAAAAATTAGAAAGAAAAAAATAGAGACTTGGTTACTATCAATACAAAGTGACCTAACATACATATAATTACATTTCTAGAAGAATAGAGGCATAAATTGTACAGAAAAAAAATATTTAAGACAATGATGACTAAAATTATCCCAAATTAACAAAAAAGATGTCAAGAGATTTAGGAAACTCAGTGAATACTAAGGTTAGTTACAAAGCAAATCACATCTAGATGCATCAGAGTCAACTGTAAATGATCAATTAGAAGGAAAAAGGTCTTGAAGGCAATTAGAAAAAAGTGGTGTGTTATGCATTGGTAAAAATGACTAAAATGATAGCTGACTTCTTATCAGAAATGAGAGGTTAAAGTTAATGGAAAGGTTTAAGGTGCTAGAAGACAAAAACTGCTAATCCAGGATAAATCTCTTCAAAACTGAAAGCAGAATAGACATTTTAAAATAAATAAAAAGTAAGAAAATTCAATACCAATAGATCTCTACTATTAACAATGCTAAAAGAACCTCTTCAGGATAAAAGGAGATGATCCATCAGGTAGAAACAGATGCACTGTGTGTTTTAGTTAACTGTGTAATAAACTTAATGGTTTAAAATAAAAATTCTTTGTTATTTTTTCCTTATTCTATGATTTGGCTTTACATAACCTGATGAGTCCTTTGCTCTAGGTATTTATTACTGCTTATGTGGTTTCCTTTCGCAGGGATTGTTTAACC
The DNA here is from genome assembly GCF_052094955.1 of Ictidomys tridecemlineatus. NCBI lineage: Eukaryota > Metazoa > Chordata > Mammalia > Rodentia > Sciuridae > Ictidomys > Ictidomys tridecemlineatus. The sequence continues at coordinate 60,461 of NW_027522439.1, forward strand.
AAAGGTAGAACTGACAAAATCCTCCTACCTCAGCCTCCTGAGCCACTGGAATTACAGGTGTGCACCACCACTCCTGTCGGAAAGCGAAGCAAAATCCAAAGGACCACCAGGTAAAGTGACATCTTACTCCCCTAGTCCAGCCGCCGTCCCCTCTCCACAATCTCTATTTGCAATGGAAATCTTACACCTTCTGGATGGGACAGAATGATGCAAATCTCTGGCCAAACAAATGGGAAGGCAGCATCCTATAGTCAGTTCTTGGTTCACTTCCGTTAGCCGGTACCGGCTCAAGGGGCGGGCAACTTCGTTCCAACCTTCAAAGGAGGAGTTGGGGCGGGGCTAGGTTTTGCGCATGCTCCCAAGGCAGGTTTTGGGGCATGCTCAGAGCAAGCCCACGCTCACAATTTCCGGTGAGAGCTTTCTTCTGGAGTGGAGGCGGTTTCCTGCGGAGCTCCGGCGGTAGGTGGGTGAGTGCCGCGAGTATAATTGCGAGCTTACTTGTTTAGAAGACAAAAAGGGTGTGCTTGGATTTACCCGTGTTTTCCTTCCGAGTTTTTTCCCCTTATGCTCTAAAACCTTGGGTTCTGGGAAATGTGAGCCAGCTGGAGAAGCTTTGGTTACTGTGGCAACCATGTGTTACTGATTCTGGTTTTTGAGGATTTGAAAAGAGAATTTGTGTTATAACTCCTCAAAGTACATGCTGGGTCGCATTCAGAGTCACATATTATTTCAAACTTAGGTGTTTAACCCCGGAAATTGACTTTAAAGGATTTAATTCTGGTAGTAATGTGGAAAAGCAGTACTTTAGGCAGGGTAACTAGTTAGAAAGCTAATGCAGTGATTAACACAATTTCAGGGTGTTGTAGAATTCCAGAGAAGAGGAAATATTGTAGAAATTCTAGGTGGTAGGATCAGAAGCTTTAATGCTTGGGTCGATGTGGGAAATGAGGGAGAGAGACACTGAGCCTCTTGAGGATTAATTCCAAACTCGCTTTTGCATTTGTATTTCTAGTTTCGTTTGCCACCTGCAATATCATTGCCTCCTACCTATCTCTTGTCCTAGTTCTAGTCATGCCTAGTAGTTTTATGTTCTCTGAATTTCCTTGTCCTCATTTTGTGTGTGTGTATGTGACCTTGGACAAGTTTCATAATTTCACTCCCTTAGTTTTTTCAACATAATGTGGAAGAAAACAATTAGTATGTAGTGTGAGTGTGTGTGATTCTGTGTGGGAGGGATAGAACCCAGGGCCTCATGCACACTAGTCAGGCACTGTACCACTGAGTTACATCCCTAGCCCCAAATTAAATAATAGACCAGGTATGTAGTAAAGATCCAATAAATATTAGCTACTACTATTTGTATTGTATTTGTTATTTGCATTTTATTGTTTCTTTCTCTAGACTTGAATTTTTTAAAATTAAGGGGAAATATCTTTATGTGCTTGAAACATAGTAATAGTTGAGTAATGGATTATTTATTTTGGCTGCTTCTGACATAATTAAATGCTTTTTGGGTATGTGGGGGGGTACCAGGTGTTGAACCCAGGGGCACTTAACCACTGAGCCACTTCCCCCAGCCTTATTTTGTATTTTATTTAGAGACAGGGTCTTACTGAGTTGCGTAGGGCCCTGCTAAGTTGCTGAGGTTAGCTCTGAACTGTGATCCACCTGGCTTTAGCCTACTGAGCTGAACAGATTACAGGCCTTGGCAAATTTATTCTTTACTTTAAAAGAACTGCCAGTTGCAGGTTGGAGTTGTTAAATGGGTAGAGTGCTTGCTTAGCATGTGTGAGGCACTGGGTTCAATCCTTAGCATCACATAAAAATAAATAAATTAATAAAGGTATTGTGTCCATCTACAACTAAAATATATATATAATTTTAAAAAACCTACAATGCAGTTAGTTAGCTTGTCCATTTATACAAAAAGATTCCCTGTGGTTTTGATAGGAATGATAGGACTCTGTAGACTAGTTTAACAATAGTGGTCTTCCAACCTGTGTATCTGAGGTGTCTTTATATTTATTTGGGTCTTTTGAAATTTGTTTCAACAATATTACTTTTCAGATGGAACTTTTCATCTCTTTCGTAAAACTTACACCTTTTATTTTTAGTTTTTGATGCTTTTACAAATGGCATTGTTTAGCTAATTTCATTGTTTGCTTCTTCATTGTAAATTCATTTTTTGTATTTATCTTGTACCTGGCAACATTGATGAATTCATTTATTAATTCTAATAAATTTTAATGGAATTTTAGAATTTTCTAGACAGAAAATATAGTTTTCCTTTTCAGTCTAGATGTCTTTTCTATAATTTGCTGAAAGCCCTAGCTAAAACCTCCAGTATAATGAATAGAAATAGTGAGAGGGGACATTCTTATCTTGTTCTTGATTTTAGGGAAAAAAAGCATCCAATCTATCACTATTAAATTTCATGTTTACTGTGGGTTTTTCATAGATACTGTTTAATCAGATTGTGGAAAGTTCCTAGATTGTCCATGGTCACAAGATGATCATGTAGTTTTTGTTTTTTGGTCTACTGATTTGGTTTAGATCAGTAGATCTTTATTTACATTAAGAGATTTTCAGTTGTTAAGCCAACCTTGCATTCCTAGAGTAGATCCCACTTGAGCATGATGTATTATTCTTTTAACAATAGCTCAGTTTACTATTGTCTTAACAGAAGTTCTCAATACTAAACGACTTTTCTCTCTTTTTTTTTTTGTGATGCTGGGTATTGAACTCTGGGCCTTCACCAAATGACTTTAAAATTTTTTTTATCTTCGAGCAGATGAAAATGATTATGCATACAGTTCAGCAACCCAAAGTATGCTCAGTGACAGCTGAAAGACATCTGTAAATATTTGTGGATTGATTAAAACTCCTGGAGTTTGGGACCCTTTTGTGAAGAGTTATGTAGAGGTAAGTAGATTTTTCATAAAATTGTATTGGTTTTATTTTTGTCTTAAGCCTATGCGATATTGCATTTCTAATTATCTTTATTGATCAGGAGGAAATTTAATGAAGAAAATTGTTAGGGTTAAGGGTTAGGGGGTTAGGGTTTAGGGTTGGTTAGGGTTAGAGGGTTAGGGTTAGGCATGAGGGTGGGGGTGAGGGTGAGGGTTTAGGGTTAAGGTTAGGGTTATGGTGGTTAGGGTTAGGGTTGGGGGTTAGGGTTAGGGGTTGGGGTTAGGATTAGGGGTTAGGATTAGGGGTTAGGGTTAGGGGGTTAGGGTTAGGATTGGTTAGGGTTAGGGTGAGGGGTGGGGTTAGGGTTTAGGGTTGTTAGGGTTAGGGTTGTTAGGGTTTAGGGTTAGGGTTGTTAGGGTTTAGGGGTAGGGTTGGGGTTAGGGTTAGGGTTAAGGTTAGGGTTAAGGTGTTAGGGTTAGAGGGTTAGGGTTAGAGTTAGGGTTAGGTTTAGGGGTTGGGGCTAGGGTTAGGGTTGGGGTTGGGGCTAGGGGTTAGGGGCTGGGGCTAGGGCTATGGCTTAGGGTTGGGGTTGGGTTTAGGGTTTAGGGTGAGGAGTGAGGGGTGAGGGTTTTGGGTTAGGGTTAGGTTTAGGGTTTAGGGTGAAGGTGTAGGTGTTAGGGTTTTGGGTTGAGGGATGAGGGTGAGGGTTTTAGGGTTAGGATTATGGTTATTGTTAGGGTTAGTGTTAGGGATTAGGGTCAGGGCTTGGGTTTAGGGTTAGTGTTAGGGTTCGGGGTTAGGGTTGGGGTTAGGGGGTTAGGGGTTTGGGTTAGGGTGGTTTTGGTGGTTAGGGTTAGGTTTAGGGTTTACGGTTAGGGTTAGGGTTAGGGTTGGTTAGGGTTAAGTTTAGGGTGAGGGGTGGGATTAGGTTTTAGGGTTTTGGGGTTGGGTTAGGGGTTATGGGTTAGGGTTTGGGTTTAGGGTTAGGGTTTGGGGTTAGAGGTTAGGGGTTCAGGTTAGGGTTAGGGTTGTTAGGGTTAGGGTTTAAGGTTTAGGGTTAGGGTTGTTAGGGTTAGGGGTAGGGGTAGGGTTGGGGTTAGGGTTGGGGTGGTTAGGGTTAGGGTGTTAGTGTTAGAGGGTTAGGGGTTAGGGTTAGGGGTTATGGGTTAGGGGCTGTGGCTAGGGCTAAGGCTTAGGGTTGGTTGGGGATGGGGTTGGGGTTAGGGTTTAGGGTGAGGGTGAGGGTTTGGGGTTAGGGTTAGGTTTAGCTTTAGGGTTTAGATTGAGGGTGTAGGGGTTAGGGGTGAGGGTGAGGGTGAGGGTTTTAGGGTTAGGGTTTTTGGGTTAGGGTTTTTGGGTTAGAGTTAGGGTTTTTGGGTTAGGGTTTTAGGGTTAGGGTTAGGGTTTTGGGGTTAGGATTTTAGGGTTAGGGTTAGGGTTTTAGGGTTAGGGTTATTGTTAGGTTTAGGTTTAGGGGTTAGGGTCAGGGGTCAGAGGTCGGGGTTAGGGTTTAGGGTTTAGGGGTTAGAGTTTAGGGGTTAGGGTTTAGGATTTAGGGTTAGGGTTAGGGTTGGGGTTAGGTTTTAGGGTTTAGGGTTAGGGGTTAGGGTTATGATTTAGGGTTAGGGTTAGGGTTGGGTGTTAGGGTTAGAGGGTTAGGGAATACTCTCATGGACAAAGCAGATAGCAGGCAGTCTTTAAAAAATTTTTAAATTGAGTTATAATTAGTAAATTGGAATATACGGACAGAATGTGTCAAAAATGCATTTTTGGAGATCTGTCAAAAAAGCAAAGTATAATTTACTGTATCAGTTTGAATTTAATCTTGATTTTTCAGATGATGTCTAAATGTTTATTTTCATAATAAGCTTCAGTTTCTCATTTTTTGTTGTCTATGTGAGGGGAAATGCTGAAATATTTAGTTAAGAAAAACACTTTCAATGGAAAAATTGTAGACAACCAGTTTGGATGGCATGCATGTTTTAAAACCAATATTGACATGATTCTTGGACATAAAATGATTCAAGCATAGAAACCAGAACTGTTATTACCCAGACAAGGGATTTAAGTGCATACTTCCCGTGATACTTCCTAAGAAGTATGACAACTATTTGTTTTCAGCTCTGACCCAGTGTTCAGGAGTGCCTGTTTCTTCAAAAAAAAAATCTCCCCAGCCCCTCAAGCAAGAGAATGTTGACCATGAAGGCAGCAAGCAAAGAGCTCAGAAACACAAATTCAGGACCCGAAAGCCCTCAGTTACATTACTCCCAGAGTGCTAAATACCTGGAGGCCTTTAGGTTACAGGAAGAAAGTTCAGGAGGGCTGCATCCTTTCAACAAGACTGTCAGCAGCATATTTATAACCTGGATTTCTAGTTACTGTAGACCAATAAATAGACTGATGATTTTTTGCAATTAATTATAAAGACCCTGATATAGAGAACAGAGCAGCCCCATATTAGACAGCACCAGACAAGAATGGTTTAAGACACACTGAACATAACCCTAGACCAGAGTCAGTTAAACAAAGACACAAATCCTAGCCCAACCAGAAAAGATACAAAAATATTAGTACAAAGATGTGATTGTATATCATACAGACGTCTCCTGAAGTGGAGGTATTGTAGTGCACTAGTCTGAGCAGAGTTGGCTCAGATCCCAGCTTTGGCATTTTCTAACTATTGAACCTGAGAACAGGAAACTAGCTATTGTGTGTCTCACAGTGGGACTTACTTTATTTGAAAGCCTCTACTCTGGTACCCACCAGGTTGCAAATGGACAGCAAGTAAGACCTATTTTTCTTATGTTCCTCATTCTCTTGTTGCCCTAGTTACTCCTTTGAGATGAACGAGTAAGATACTGTATATGGTTCTCATTCTGCTGTGTCACGTTCAAATAACCTTTATGTTTTCTTCCTAACTGCAGAGTTTAAAAATCTCCTCTGGTCAAAGTCAAGAAGCAGTTTGTGGAAGGATCTTCCCTTTGTATTTTCCATGAGAATGTGTGTGGTAGAAAATTCCTGAGCACATGCAGAGCACCAACTGCAAAGGAGTCTGAGAGATGTAGTTTTCAGCATTCAGACTATGAACCAATCCCAGGTATTGTCCACCAAAGTCTGTAAAGATAGGTCAAGTTGGAATGGTCACCAACTGCTGGAAAAGATTAAGAAATTATTAGAAGTGCTAAGGAAATTAGAATCATGCTTTCAATGTCTTAAGAATTTGATTTTCCCTCAAAGATCACATAGATTGTATACTACTACCATTCTAAAAATTTATGTGTTTATTTTACATTGTATTACACTAACTGCCTGTTATGGTTTAGATATCAAATTCTCCCAAATTCCCATGTGATAAAGTGCCTTTTGAGGGGTAATGGAATCTTTAAGAGGTGAGGGGCCTAGTAGGAGGTCATTGGGGGTGTTCCCTTAAAAGATATACTAGGACCCCAATCACCTTCCTGCTCTCCAGCTCATCAGGAGCTAAGTAGTTTTGCTCCACCATGCACTCCCACCATGGTGAGCTGACTTGCCATTGGCCCAGAGTCTTGGGGCCGACTGATCATAGACTGGATCCTCTATGAGCCAAAAAATAAGCCTTTTTTTCTTTATAAGTTGATAGTCTCCAATACTTTTTTATAGTGACAGAAAGCTGACTAAAATACAGTCCTTTTACTTTTTTTATATTATAGGTCTTAAGAATGTGATTCAAGAAGAAAATTGAAAAACAACTACATGAATGCTTTATCTAGCTGTATAAGAGATTCTTTTTCACTTCATGGGTGAAAATGCTAAATCTGAAGACCAATGAGTCTTTAAGTCAAATAACTATTTTATTAGTTTTCATACAAGGAATGATGGACAACCTGTGGTCAATTATGATCAATTTAGCTTAAGCCATTTGGAAATAACCACAATTTCCTATTCAAAGTTATCTGTTCCAGAAATTATGGAATGACATTATCCACAATATGATATGAATTAGATGTCATAAACTTGAGATTTCATAACCTATGAGTAAACATTTGAGAGTAAGGCAGTTGGATTTATAAGCAGTTAAAACACAAAATAAAAATTTAAAGGCTGGTCTACAAGTTTTAGCTGGTCATTCACGTTTCCCTAATGTTTCTTTCTACTTGCCAAACAAACATCATAGCTCCTTTCTCATATCAAATGTCCTCTGCCATTTACTTAGCACTAGGACCACACAATAAACGAGCACTGCATTCTCACTTTCCAATCTCATCCTACTGTTATCACTAACAGAAATCCTTATTAAGATTGATATGTTGCTTCTGGGACCCATGACAAGCAATCATTTACATTTACTTAAATAGGGAAAAAGAAAAAAAAACTCTATTTATAAAACTTAGGAGTGGAACACAATACCCTCACCCCTCAGAATTGTGATTATTCTAAACCCTAGGTCTTTCACATATTTTTTCTTCCCATTTATGTACACCACTTTGTCAGGTGTTTTAGTCATCATTTTTACTGCTTTGACAGAAAGACCTGACAAAACAAATTTTAAAGGAGAAAGAATTTATTTAGCCTTCAATGTTTGAGAGGACTTCATCCATAAATGGCTCTGTTCATTGTTCTGGGCCTAAAGTTGAAGCAGAAGGGCATGGTAGAGGAAAGAAGCTCAGGACTTAGCACCAGACCTCAAAGAGACTTGTTTGAACCTACAAGTGTCTAGTGACCTACCAGTTATTTGTGCCCAGTCAGACTGCAGCACCCCAAGGGCATGAACCGGTGATCTATTTCCTTCAGCCACTCTCCATCTGATTATGGTGATAGCCAGATTAATCCATATCAGTTGTCAGGTTAAAGCTTTCATAATCTATGGGCTGGAGTTGTTATTCAGCAGTAGAGTTCTCCCTACCATGTGTGAGACACTGGGTTTGATCCTCAGCACCACCTAAAAATAAATTTATTATTTTTTTAAAAAAAAGCTCTCATAATCCAATCATTTCACCTCCACATTTCTTTGCATTGTCTTACATAATAGCTTTGGGGGGATACCTCATATCTCAAACATAACCTCATGCTTCTCTATTTGTAAAGTATCTGTGAAAACTAGAAACATAAGTGCATAGTAAAGAAACGTTCCCTCATCCTTAAATGTCAACAAACACAGACACACACACACGCACATACACAAATGAATATTTGTGCTTCTTTTTTAAAAATTTTATTTTTTAGTTGTAGGTTGACACAGTACCTTTTATTTTTTTATTTTTATGTAGTGCTGAGGATCAAACCTAGGAGGATCAAACCCAGTGCCTCAAGCATGCCAGGCAAGCGCTCCACCTCTGAGCCACAACCCCAGCCCCTTGTGCTTCTTAATCTCAGTTTATTCAAACAACACTCATTTTAAAGATATATCTGGCTCCTAATTTGAATGTATTCCTGAATTTATTTCATTTAAAAAAATGTGTTTACAAGGGATTCTCTCTTGGTAGTTGCAGAAATGGAAACTGGACATAGTTTCATTGGGTGTATAAAAATAATTCAAATGTCATGCAGTGATTCTGTTTTTAATTGGACAACTGGGAGCCTGGGATGATGAACTTTAAGTAAAGATTGCTCAGCATCAGTTGTTACATAAAGCTGCCAGAGAAGCAAAGGAACATTGTAAATGAGTCCTACTACCTCAGGTCTTAGAGAAAATTTTTAAAATGTCTGATCAGGGAAAATTAAAGAAAATTAAAAAGAATGTATGGACAAATTACAAAAGAATACATGTAATTAAGTCAAGTCATAAGGAGTTTAATGCACATTGGTATGTTGCCTTATAGAGCTATTTTCCTTTGTTTAAATATCTGCTTTCTAGTGTGTAAGAGAAAAAAAAAGTAACACTTTTTGGAGCTTGCAATGTTTGCATAAGATTGCTCATAGGTTTCTTGCACCAAACCTTATAATAGCAAAGTATATTTAGTTTTATAAATTACTTATAAAGCAAAGTATAATAGCAAAGTATATATAATAGCAAAGTATACACATAGTTTTATAAATTACTTATAATAGCAAAGTATACAATATCAAAGTATTGAATATTTCTAGTATTATGGTGGTTTACATCAAGAAATCAATGATTCTCCAAATTCTGAAATTTATTAAGATTTAAAATATGATTTTGGAGAATATTACTTCCTTAGAAGTTTCTCTGATAGTTGGGAAAATAGAAATTTTACAGGACATGAAAGCTATAAGTGTCCTTGGAAGTCATCCAAACCAATACACTTGTTTTATAGCAGAAAAACAAAAACAAAAGCAAGTTACAAAGAAATTCAGTTGATTGACTCAGGATTGGGCAATTAAGTAGCATAATTACATGTTTCAAACTTATGTGTCTAGATCAGAGTTTTACAAATAAACTTCACCTTAAAACAGTTTAAAATGTTTAATGTATTCTTAGCATATTCATCAAAAGTAATATGCATCAAGATTTTTTAAATTAGGAAAAATAATTATTATATTTTCTCAAAATATGATACATGTTTGAAATAAGAATTTAATACATCCAATAATGTATATATAACATCATACTGATATAATGCATTTTAATATGGTTAACATTTTGAAGTGATACATAGTTGCTACCAATTATTCATTGCCATTTTCATCTCTATTCATAACCCTCCCCAAACCACTTTCCCCACTCAGAATAAATTCCAAAGTCTTTGCAATGTCCACCATTCTCACTGCTCTGAACATCTTTAGCTTCATCTTCTAACTTTCTCTTCTCCTCCCCAAGCCCACTGGACTCCTCAACCATCCTACAGTTCCAAGGTCATTAACACTACTGGCCCTTATGTTTGTTCTTTTCTTGACTCGGCCACTAGGTAGTCCATGGCTCACTCACACGGCATTACATCTGCTCTAACAACTACTTATTCGAGAGACCTTCCAGTAATACACTGTGTAAAATTTTATCCACTCATGTCATTGCACTCCAACCTCCTAAACTGCTTTATCCTGCTCTCTACACTTATCATAATCTAACCTATTAAGTGTATGTTCATTTCTTTGAGATGGAAGTCCCTCAACATCAGTTACACAAGGGCAACTACCTTGTCTGTTTTATTTCCTGCCAGACACACAGTGTTGCTGAGAATATATATTGATTCAATATATTAGGATTTCACCTAAACTCAAACACTTCATGGAATTCGTTTTGAGAACTGCATCTTCAAGCCATTTTCTAAAATAAATAAAACAATTTCAATTTTATCTTGTTTAGTCATATTTCCACTAAACAAAACTACTCATCCTGACTAGTGATACTTAATCCATATGCAAAATATTTGAACCAAAAAAGGTTGATATATATAAAAATAAACTTTAATTAAATTTTGATAAGAAATATTTGAACCTTAGCTAAATGGCTTAAACATATCCATGTTTATTTGTTTGAAAATGTCATCTAAATATACCCCACAATGAGGAATTATATTGTTTACCATATACATTAGCAATATTTTAGAAATATAAATACTTTATGTAAACTTAATGTCACTAATAATCCTTACCATAGGCAGATTCTGCTTCTTGTAGATATGCTCTGAAATCTTTCTTGGACATCTATGCTTTTAATAGAATAAAGCTTCTGAGCATTTAAGTATTTTGAATATTCTTGCTTCTCATCATAAATTACTATCTCAAAAGAGTTTAATTGGAATAGATTTTAACTACCAAATGTCACAGAATGGAATGATAATTTAGGAGCATATTTGTACCTTTAAATACATTTCCACTCATTATGTCCTCTATCCGATATTGCATTAAGCCACAGAAAAGGTGACTCAGACATGCCATTAAGATTGCCAAGGCTTAAAAAGCAGTACAATGGATAAAAAATGTATTACTCAAATGTGTCAAAATGGAACCCAATTATGCTTGATCTTAATAAGTCCATTACAAGCTATATTAATTAATAAAGCTTGTCAATCATTAAAAGACATTGCTTAGAGATATTTAATGTGTTGGGTTATTTTAAGATATGAACAATTGAAATAAGCTGTCAGCATATGTTCAAATGACAGTCAATCAACTACTGTTTATTGAGTAAAGTGCTGAGTGAAGGACCATTATAAATATGAAGATGAATAAAGATAATTCTTGCTATAAAGGAACCAGAATTCAAGTTGACTGTTAGTCTTGAATTTTTTTTTATTTGTAATTAGGTAGCTAATCTAATTTTTAAATTTATTTTTGATTTTTCCTCTCTCATTTTTATATTGCATATGTATATTTCCTTCATTTACCAATTAAAAATAAATTATAAAACATGCTTTTCCTTTCTTTTCTACATCTACATAGTATTTTGTATTTATATATGACAGCAGAATGAATTACAATTCTTATTACACATATAGAGCACAATTTTTCATATCTCTGGTTGTATAATATTTTAAGTGTTTATTCACCCAAGCTCATAAACTGGATAGAGGAGGTGTAAGTTCAAGTTGCAGTCTAACCCATGTGACTGACAGAACAAATGTACAAAATAAAGGCTCAGACCACATCGGCATGTGATGTTCTCATTAATGTGCACCTTTCCTTGCTGAAATAAATATGAGAAGCAATAAGTTAGTGTTCCCAACTCTCAAGTAATGATTCTTATCATTTTCCGGGAATCTATTAAGGCATGAAGATCTTACACACATTATATAATTTTCAAAGTAATTCTGAGGCAGTCATTTAAAATAATTTAAAGCTGATTAAATTGATGGAGAGAGATATTAATAATTTTTGCCTAAATTACACAATTAGAAATTTTTATAAAGATCTATAAAACTCCAAAGAATATAGGCAGAGCTGCTCCCCAGATATTTCATGTACAAACTCATTCACTCTCACAAAAATTTAGTGAGATATGAATATGATTTCTAAGCTCACTCAATCTTTGAAGGTCTAGCTCAGTTTACTCAAATTCTTTACAGTGGCAGTTCTGTGTTCACTGATATCAAATGACCTGTGAGTTTCCACAACTTCTCTCTTTTCATCTTCTGATTGACACTTATATTTTGGGCCAGATAGATCAGAGGTATAATATAAGAAATTCTAGTTCTTCAGACACACTATAAGCATTATTTAATGTGGTAGTGATGTGATATCTCCAGAAAAGTGTAGGTCAAATTCAATCATATTCAATAAATAATCATTGTGAACTTTATTAGTAAACTTCAACTCCCTGATAATTTTACTTTCTCATGGATAGTTCCCTGAAGTATATCCCCTGAGTAATTTTATAAACCTATACCTTGAAAATTGTTCTATGCAATAAAAAATTTTAACTATGAAGTAAACACATTAAATTACTCATATTTTCCATTATATCAAAAATTAAATTACTCATGTTTTCCATTATATCAAAACAATCCAGCTGTTATATTAGTAAGTGTACTAAAATGTATAATTATATATTCTAATATATATGTTGAACACATATACATTCACTCACATATTTTCAAAAGTTACCTCAACTTTTTTAAAAAAAAAACATGGTAGTTGTCAATTGACTTTTATTTTATTTATTTATATGGCATGCTGAGAATCAAACCCATTTCCTCATGCGTGCTAGGCAAGCACTCTGCCACTGAGTCACAACCCCAGCTCCTATATGAGCATTTTTAAGATAATGCAATTTAAAATAGAGTTGTAAGTTTCATAGTTTAATAAAATAACAAAAGGCATGCTTTATACGGGTCTTTGTGACATATGTGTCATTAGGTAGAAAACAAGAATGATGAAGGAAGTCTTGAGACTCAGAATGTGGGTCCAGAGCCTAATGGTTCTTTGAGAAGCGTTCATTCCTTTCTCTAGGAATCCTCCATTCTCTGATACCCTAAGCCAGCAGATACACAGTATAAAAAAATGGCTTAACATGAAATTCTAAGATACAAGAGCTAGTCATCCTAGGGGCTTAGTATGGGCCAGCAGCACTCTAGTCTTTGAGACATTGCCTGTCAGGTCCTACTATGGTTTCACTATTAGATGTCTCAAAAAGCTCACATGTGAGACAATGCAGGAAAGTTTAGCAGTGAACTGACTGGGTTATGAAAGCCTTAACCTAATCAGTGAGTAATCTCCCCTGATAGGGAGTATCTGAGTTGTGACTGTAGGCAAGTTGGGTGTGGCAGGAGGAGGTGGGTACTTGGAGGTGTGCTTGTGGGGTATACATTCTGTCCATAGCAAGTGGAATCTCTGTGTGTGCTTCTCAGTAGCCATGTCTTGACCTGAATTCTTCTATCATATCCTTCTGCTGTGATGTCGTGCATCCCCTGGAGTCCTGAGGAATGGAGTTCACCATCCATGGTAAGAGACATCTGAAACTGTGAGCCCCCAAAATAAACTTTTCTCCTTTAATTGTTCTTGTCAGGTCTTTTGGTCTCAAGAATGAAAAAAAAAAAAACAACTAAAACAGTTCCTTCTGACAGCATTGGAAAAGCAGCCCATCCTTCATCAAGGAACAAAGAAGGAAATATAAAAGGAATTTATTTCCAGGTGTAGTTCTTGGTTCTCCTGTTAGAAAGTTGAGGGCACCTTGTGGACTGAGTGAAATGGTGGCTGCTGTAGTCAGCTCAGGCTGCCATAACAGCATACCACAGACTGTGGGACTTAAACAACAGAAATTCATTTTCTCACTGAGAATTCCAAGATCACTTTGCCAGCCAACTCAGCTTTTCATGGTGGTTTTCTTCCTGACTTTGGATAACCATTTTTTGCCTCTATCATCACATAGTAGAAGCAGGCAGGAGGGAGAGAGGAGAGAGAGGAGATAGAGAGACAGACAAAGAGAGGGAATTTTGGAGGCTCTTATTATAAATACACTGATCCCACTGGATCAGAACTCACCTTTTGACCTCACTAAAACTTAATTAAAGGTTAAATAAATCCACTCAACCCACAGAAATATGGTAAAAGATGATAAATAGTTGTTTTAATCCACTGAAATTAGAGAAAATTTTTTACAGTAATAGATAACTAGATACCCCTATTCCAATTTGTCATGTATATATAATAATATCAGACCTGGCCACCACATGGGTGACTGTGTCCATGAAGGAACAATTCAAAATTCCCACTCTTCTTTGCGCATCCATTTTACCATCTGTGAAACATCATAATAGGACTAAGTCAGATTTTTTTTTAAAGAGAGAGAGAGAAAAGGAATTTTTTAATATTTATTTGTTTAGTTTTTGGTGAACACAACATCTTTATTTTTGTGTGGTGCTGAGGATGGAACCCAGCGCATGCCAGGCAAGCATGGTACAGCTTGAGCCACATCACCCAACGAGGATTTTTTTTAAATTGTATTGATTAAAAACAAATGACACTCTGGGGGATAGCTCATGTCATTGCAGTTAGATGGTGGCTGGGGTTGCAGTCATCTGAAGACTAGACTGTCCTGGTCATCCAAGATGGCAGCCTCTTGTGGCTGGCAGTAGTGGTTGTTGGTCAATCAGTATGCCTGCATGTGGTCTCTCCTCTTGGCTTGTAAATCTCATAGCACGTTGTTTGGTTTCTCAGATGGAACAAGTCAAGACTAAGTGATCCAAATGGAAGGATACAGAAGCTGCTAGGCCAGTTGATGGCTGAACCCAGAATGGACACAACTTCTTTTCTGCCATATTCTAGAGGTCTGTGTAGTTGTAGATCACCAGGATTCAAGGAGATTAAAAAGACTTCATTTCTTGGGAAAGCAGCAGAAAGTAGGTGACAAAATCACATTGTGGAAGTGCATGTGGGGTGAGAGATATTGCAGATGTCTTTGAAAAGGGGTAAGACCTTCTGATATGCCATCTTTTATTATCTTCCTCTAAAAGAATTTGCAAACATTTGTGGTAACCTGCTGTGGGAAGTGAATGAAACTGTAGCCTTTCCTCTCCAACTCTGACAGTCCTGGGGACAGGAGGAAGAAGCATCTTAGTTTACAGAATCATAGAAAGGGTGAACAATGCTTCACTCTCTGGCAAAGCAGGAGTATTAAATATTTTTAAAAATATTGGTTACTGGAGCAAGCATGTACATACTAATAATGGAATTTTTTAAAACTTGTATTTTGGAAATGTTCATAATAAAACATCCTGTACTTGAAATTAAAAAAAAAGTAAAGCCCCTCCAAACATTGTCAAATAGCAGATTTGTCAAATAGTCAAATTTAGAACTTCATTACATGAATGTGGGAAAACACAAACATTCAACCCACAGAAGGAACTAAATTAATGGATGGGGGGAAGTTGTGTGAAGATGGAGGTTTGGGATTTCCTACTAGTTGGAACTGTGGGAGCAACAAAAGTCATAGAAATCAGAGTTATAACACTGTATTAGCATGGCAGGAAAATAGTATTACCTATACTATCTACATATTTACAAAAATTAAACAGACTTCAAAGTTATTAATTATAAGTTGATGAAATTAAACAGGTATTTATACAAATAAGTCTATTTAACTGTAGATAAAATACATAATGGGTTTTATAGTAATCCAATGTTTTCATTTGCATTAGGCTTTTGTTGTTGTTGTTAATCTGGAAATAGATTCTAAGAGTAGTACATTAACAAAATATTTTAACATTCACCCTTATAAAATGATAATAAAGGACCAGAATTACTAAGGAAGTAAAGACCTGCTTATTGTAAAAACAGACTAATTTTCCATGTTTATCTTTTCAGTATAACATCATCCATCATTGTTAGAAATCTTATGACCATGTGCCCACCAGTTAATTCATTGACATGCAGACCTTTGACATTTTTATTTTTCTTCACATAATCTTTCCATTCCAAATTGTCATAAACAGTTTTATTGGTGATCCTATCCTTTGAAGAGCATCTTTTCTCCCCCATAATATAATGAAAGTAAAGACAGATTACTGCCCAGAAAAGGTGGAAATACCCTGAAAGCCAAGAATGAATAAAATGATCTCAAAGAAGGAAAAGTGAAAAAAATACAAATGCTTTTTATAAAAATGTTTAGCTTTCTATAAAGTACTTGAATTCTATATAAATAAAAGAATTAATTATACATAAGTACAACCAAAACATTCAAATTAAATTTTTTTCAGGATCTATATATCCTAATATCTTCTACGTGGTCATTAAAGATGAATATCAAATTTTTTTAAAGTTAAAGGAGAAAGGTAGAAAACATAATGTCATTTAATATTCAACTAACATTGTCACCTATGTCAATCCTGTTTTGGTAATAATCATCAACTATATAACAAGAGAATTTCTATTCCAATGTTACATAATATTCTATTTTTTTATAAATTTTACGGAATCAATGAAATAATAATAACAGAAGTATCATTATAATAATAGAAATATCATTTATTATAGATAAATAATATTTATTTCATATTACTACTAAAAAATTTCAAACTTTTTATTTAACTTTGCTTGTGCTAATTTTACTAAGTGTAACAATTATAAGATTTTCCTTTTATGTGCTTCAACTTACTTAAGACACCATATGCCGTGTGTATCTTACTCTGGAACCATGTTTATAGATTTTGTGCTCCGGCCCTAAATAACACTTAATGAAACTAAAATATGTGCTTTGCATTTGGCTAGATGTATACAAGGGTTATACTTCCATTGTACATGATTTTGAAAGAATATATAAAAAAAAACATTTTCTAAGTATAAATACTTTGTGATTTTTCTAGGTATAAATATTTTGTAATATTTATGAGCTGAACACAATGAAGATGGGATGATTCATTGAGCTTTGGTATTTTGAGGCTAAGAAAAAGCAAAGATAAAATAAATAAATAAAAGAACTCAAACCAAAGATTTATACTCTTACACTTATCCACTGAAATAAAGACACATCATAATTCAAATATGTCAGTTGACAAGAAATAAGCTTACACTTACAAAAACTGACAATATATTTATCTTAGAGAAGTGTAAATTAATTAAAAGTTTTAAATATGCTCATAATTATCCTTGACAGCTTCTTAAATGACTTCCAGTTATCCCTGCATAGGGTATTAGTACTCTTTGGTAATCTCTTGAGTATGGAGTGGACCTAATGATTTGCTTCTCAGGAATTAAATACTGCAAAAGTGATGTAGTCCCAGCAACTTGGGAGGCTAAGGCAGGAGATGATGAGTTTAAAGGCATCCTCAGCAATTTATCAAGGTTCCAAGCAACTTATTGAAACCCTGTCTCAAAATAAAAAATAAAAAGGGCTGGGGATGCGGCTCAGTGGTTAAGTGCTCCTGCATACCAAACAAAGAATCAAACAAACAAAATTTTTAAAAATGGTGTGGTACTACCTGTAATAATAGATAATCATTTTTAAAAAAGTGTCCTAATGTCTTGGAGCTTCTTTTGCTCATTCTGATGAAGCCAGCTGCTGTGTTTTGGCCTGTCCTATGAGGAGTCCACATGGCTAGCAGCATCAATAGCCACCAAGGAACGAATTACCTTACTCAGCCTGTGAGACATGAACCTGATCAACAGTCACTGAGAGAGTTGGAAGGGGAGCCAACCCATATTCAAGCCTGAGATGATGCTTCAGCTCAACTCTTGCATTGCAGCCTGTAAAAGAAGGATCCACCTAAGTGACATCCATATTTTGGATCCACAAAATCTATGAAATAATATGTGTGTAATATTTTTAGCAATTAAATTTTGAATAATGGCATACAGCCATTGATAGCTAATATAAATAATATTTTACGTTAGAGTCAAAATAATGTTCTATTTCACAAAATGGTTATAATCTGCCATTTTTCAATATTTCTATTCTCTAGTCCTTTGTTACAAAATCTGAGAATTTGGGAAGAATGTAAATATAAGATTCTTTATTATTATTTCTTTGTTTAAATTGTATCTCACTTACTTCATTGGATTACTAAATTAATGCCTAGATTTGATATTAAATTAGTAAATAAGAATTGTAAATATTACATCATACATGCATAGACAAGTACCTAGCTCAGTGCTGTTCACTATTAAAAATGTTAGAAAAGAGGAGGAAACAGATGTTTGTAGGGGATGGAATGCAGGGAAAGCAAGCCTGGAGTCTCAGCTTAGCTACTGTTTATTGGCCCATTTGGGATTTTCAGATGGACCAGAGGGGAGTGCTTGGGGGCTAAAGTTTTCATACACTCCAATAGAAAATGTTCAATCTCTCAGCATCTTTCACAGATTTTTATTTTGTTTATACCAATTTATAAATTTTGTTCAAGATCAATTCTTAAACTTTCTGTAGGAAAATGTTTAGTATGTCAGAATAAAAATAAAAGTGTGAAATACACATTCACAGCCATACATTTTCAAATTTAATAAGCACATGATTTTGACAGGGCTATAATTTGAAAATCTGAAAACAAAGGTGTGGAATGATGAAGGAGCACATACTCTGAGTTTTGTATATTAAAATTCAAAAATTTAGGAGCAATAGAGAATACTGATATGAAGCATCATTTTGCCAAATTATCATAATAGATTAAAGATATTGGCAAATCTTTTGCTACTCCTTTCATTGAGAGTGCAGGAAAAATTCAATTCCCCTTTAAACAAGCTGGATTAATTAATTAGCTTGGCAAGTGGAATAGGGTGAATTGGTCTAGGATTTTCAAAGAAGAAAGGGCTCTTAGCTTTCACCAAAACCTCTTATAATGCCAACAACTATATGAAGCCAGCAGCTACTTAAGAAACTCTGAAACCCTGAGATCATATAGTGAAGAAGCTGCAGGTAGGTCAACAGTGTGAGCTGAGTCTAGCCTTACAGCTATACACATTGTGTGGGTGAAGTCATATTGGATGCTGCAGACAACTCTTAGCTAATTGAGTGTTATAGAGTAATGACATTAGAAGCCGAACAATTACCCAGCTGAACTCTCCCCCTAATTCTTGATGGGTCATAATAAAATGGTGGTTGTTTTAAGCTACTTAACTTTGGAATAGTTTGTTACATAATAATCAATAACTGGAAATATCAACATACTTGCCTAATTTATTAACATAGTAATTAATTTATTAATTAAATAACACCCCCAAAAAGAGAAAAAAACATTTTGCAATATTATCTAGAAGTGACAATTAAGGCTTCTCAAATACATGAGATTAAAAATGTCATTGGAGATCTAGAAGAAAATCACAATAGATAAATAAATAAGACAACGGTAGTCTGTTCAATATGCTAATTGTGTGACTTTAGAGAAATTCTATATTCTGCTTGAATTCTATATTCTGCTATGTAATTAAATATGAAAATGAATAGAAAAACGTGTGAATACAAAATACATATGTGATTGTGTTATGATTATTATATTTGGATATAGAAGTTATGAGTTAAAGAATACATTCATTTTGTTGTTCCATGTAGACTGCTACATTGAATGAAAAAAATTTCATGCCTGCTTCTAATAGACAGGATAGACATAAATAACCAGATCAAGAATGTTCCTGAAAAGATTCATAGCTCTTTATATAGCATGTATGTTAGTACAGAAATAATAACCCCCTGACCCAAGACGAGAAACATGAACATATCTTTCTTCAGGTTGATACTGAAAACTAACAAAGGTATTAGTTTGGTGTACAAATTCCTACAGCATTTTCTTTTTAAAAAACCTCAGTTCACAGAACTATCTTGTATACTGAGTAGGACCCTATGATAGATATATTCAACTTGATAAAACTCTATTGATGATTTTCCATAGTGATGCATAAACATGGTTTTCAAATAAAGGAAAGAAAAACCTAGGCATATAGAAGATTTAATGAGAAGGATCCATCTGGTAGCTGCTTCAATCACAGTTTTTCTTAGTGGCAACCACATTTACTTGTTCATTTCTCAAATCTTTTTGTGTTTCCCTCATGTCCCCAATATTAGGCTTATACTACTACTTCATGATTTATGTTTCTTGGATAATGAAGACATTTAGACATTTTCTGTTGACAGTTTTTCAGTAATGATTAGTGATGAGAGATAGATTGTGTTTCTCATACTGTTCCATTCCCTTGCCTTTCTCCTTAATTATTCTTAGTTTCTTAATTCTACTATTCAAATTCAAATGGTACACTTAATTTTTTTATCCTTAAACAAATAATATTAAATTTTAATACAAAATACTTACAAAATCCTGATTAACTCAATTGCAACAATTCAACATAATATTTAATAATTTTCTGAAAATGTATCAGTTTTAAAATTAAAGTTTTTAGGTATTTTTAAAATTATTCACATGTGATGACATCAGTTTTCCAGAATGTACTGATCAGATATGTGTATTTTAATCCAGATCATTTCCTTTAACACCCAGTAAAAATTTTTTTCAGTGAGGTGTTTGAAATATATGTATTTTAGAAGAATCATATTGGAAAAAAAATAAAAGAGATTTTACACTGAAGAAAATTCCTCGGTGTGGCTTGTTAAGAAAATATGTCTCCTCAGTCTCAGAGGCTGGCACATCATAGTGTGATGCTTTCTCTCTACTTGTATGAATCAGCATGATGCCTCAGCACAGGAAATCTATAATGTCATAATGTTCCTTAAATACCACCAAAAAGGTAATTTTCAAGTTAAGAAAGAAACAGGCACTTTTTGTTAGGAAAAAAAATAATTAAAATATGTTTAAATGTTTTTATTTTTATAGTAATTAACAATAGACAAAATGCTTAAGGTCATCTCTACAGAATTAAGTATTAATTACAGAATTTGCACAATGAAAGTGTTTTTGTTTTTTTCCTTATTCCAATTACCTTGTTTGCTTCCCAGATGTTATGGTTTAGATATGCAGTGTCCTCCAAAATACTCATGTATGAAACAACACAAGAACATTCAGAGGCTAAAGTATTAGATTATAAGAGATGTGGCTTAATCAGTGAATTAATCCACCAATATGGATTAAGTGGGTGGTAACTCTAGAAGGAAAAGTGTGGCTGGAGGAGGTAGGTCACTGGAGCCTGCCTTTGTGAATTATATTTTGTCCCTAGTGAGTAGACTTCTCTCTCTGCTTCCTGATTGCCATATCCCCTTCTTACCCTTCTGCCATGATTTTCTACCTTACCTTCAACCCAGAGTTATGAACTCAGAAAACCATGGATTGAGACCTCTGAAACCCTGAGTCAAAATAAACCTTTCCTTCTCTACATTGCAACCAATAGCTGATTAAAACGCCAAATAAAGTTTCTTCAACAATCTGTAGAGATATACCCTTCTTTTCTTTCACATGAAAGGTGAACATTTAATTTTGAATAATTAAAGATAAGGCTTTGTCCATATTACATTCAGTGGTTAATATTTTTCCTTCTTTTCAGTAGATAGAGGCAAATGTGTTTCTATTTGTTGCTCACAAAATGAAGATGAGTTTCCTTTGCCAGATTTTCTTTCTGAGCTTTTAAATGCATGACTAAAGATAGTATCTTCTTGGAAAAGTTATATGTGTTTGATTTCTCATCTACCTGTGGTGAAACTCTTAAACATTTCTCTTGTTTTAGTTTTCAAATAATATATTTCCTTAAATATTTCTGTTATATCACCATTTCACACATGTTTTATAAACAAAATAATTTCCAGTTTTTAATTTAATTCATGAAACTTTAGTATCTAGCAATAAAACACATTATATGTCCTGAAAATATTCTCATTAAAAACACCAAAGTAAGATAAATGATATGGAATAGTCACAGTTTAAATGTGTAAGTAGATCACTAATAATTAAAATAACTCTATTTGGGGAGATTCACAAATCTTCCAAACGGTGTCACATGACAAAGAGAAAAACTCATCCCTTGACACATAGAATTAAAACTATAAAACACAAAAGATGCCAGGGAGATTTTAAACAGTGACAGAAAGAAATAAAAGATGACCAGGACTAACACCAGAGTTTTGAAAAGTCATTTTCAAGAAAGAATAAATAATACCTTTCAACCTATGAGAAAAACAATAATTGAAAACCTATAATTTTGTACATGGTCAAAGTATTATTATAGAAAAAAGCAGCATATAAACATTCGCAGAGAGGTAACATTCAAATCTGAGAAAAATCTCAAGCATGTCTTTCAAAAGGAAAACAAATACTAAAGGATAAAAATGAGTTATAAGGAAGAAAGATCTTCAAGGCAATAATACATTAATTTCAATGCAAAAAATAAGAGAAATGTGTGATTCTGGGCAAAAATAAATGTAAAAATATAGGAAAAACATTCTCCCATATGCACACTGACATAAAGTTTCACTAGCTATACTGGCATCCCCTACCCAATCTGTAGACATGAAATTTGTCATTCATATTAAGGATATAGAAGAGATTTCAAGTGATATGAAAATACAATGACTTTCCCTATATGGATGAATGTAAAATTTGTATGACTTGGAAAATTTCTTCTAATAGTAACTGAAGAAAAAAAATATCATATAACAAGTAGAAAATGTTTCATCAGAACTTTCAAATCTATCCCCCAAAAATACACACCAAAAAAAAAAAACTATAAGGAAAAAAATGGTGATTTAATTTTAATTGTCAAAACATTCAAGAAATTGATAAGTACAAACTAAATAAGCCTTTTAAGAAAAGTAAGGGAAAGCTGTTACCAAATTAATTCTGTTAATACTATGTAATAGAAAATGCTTCTTGAAATAGCCAATTAGCTGATTGTTGTTGATCAGCAGTTGGATTAGAAGTTTATACTAGAATGTAAATCAACACACTGCTTACTTCCCTGAGAGAGGTTGGCTTCGAATGTCATTTCAACTAAATTGGCATGCTTAGTTATGTAGTTGATTTACAAAGGAAGGAAGGAAGGAAGAGAGAGGGGGAGGGAGGGAGGGAGGGGAGGAAGGAAGAAAGAATGATGAAAGTGGAGAAGGAAGCAGAGAGGGAGAGAAATGAAAGTAATCCAATAATATGAACAAAATACAGCTACAGAAAATTGAAGGAAGAGGAAACGTGATTTGTGTGTAAAAATATTTAATCTCAACAGTAATATGAGGATTGCAAGTTAAAACTACTATAAGAAACCATTTCACACTAAGAGATTGGGAACGTTTAAGTCTGACAATAACATGTTTTGACAAGGATATGGAGCAAAAATATTTCTGTGTCCTGTTATTGGGAATTTAAATGAATACAACCAATTTGAAGAGTAACTTTATGATATCTAGATAAACTTAATATGTATGTGTGTGTATATATATATATATATATTTTTTTTTTCAAAACCCAACAGTTTTTCTCTAAAGAGGCAGCTGTACAAGGCCATATGCTCATAGAATCACTTATAATAAAGAAAATTTAGCAGCAACCTTTAAATTTTTATATTTAAAGGTAATTTATATTTACCTTTATATTTTCATAAAGTAAAAAGGTTCATACATAAGTGTGTGTATATTTATATGTATATACACACATATATGTAGAATTTATTCAATATGTGTGAGATGGATGATCATTAGTAAGATAGTCAAGGTGTATTATTCTCAAAATGACATTGAAGAAAAATTAGCAATTTGGAAAACAATATAGACAATAAAACATTTGAATGGATTTTAATAAAATAGATATAAAGTATATTTTAGAAATAAAGCATAATGTAAGTTCTTACCAAACTGTAAGAATACTGAATTAAGCAAAATGATTACTATTTAGAGAATATTTCAATGGAATTGAAATATTTTATTTCTTAAGTGATTGAACCACACTTATTCTTTTAAATATTTTAAGACTACAATTTTTGAACAAAATTGCCATCAAATTATGCAATATTACACATATTGAGCTCAATTCAGTGGAAGTGAGAAAAGTTGGTAATATTCTAATGAAGAAAATGTTGATATTAAGTGGACTATGTATATGGGAAGGATCTTCTGAAAATTTCATCTGCCTAGTAACAGGAGTCTAATTATTGTGCTGAATCAGAATTTCAGTAGTAGAAGCTGACCTTTATGAGAGGAAAAAATCTGCTTATGACTAAAGCTATTGAGATCTTCAGGAAGACAAATAAAACAAGATTGAGAATAATGGAATTTGAACCTTCAAACTTGATCTCAGCTAAGCTCAGCTTTATTAATTTCAGCACTTACAAAACCTACACTACTAAAACTCAATATTTTATATGTATGCTGTATCTCTTTAAGTCTTTTAAAATGTTTTTACAAAAATTTCAATGAGAAAATTATTAGTATCTACATGTATCTGCATGTTTGTGTGCACATACATATGTATTATATAAGCACATATGTGTTTACTTTCTAAGAATGTCTAAGAGTACACAAAATTGTGAAATTAACTAAAATACATGAAAACAGAAAAGTTAACCCACAAAATTGTGAAATTAACTAAAATACATGAAAACAGAAAAGTTAACTAAGTTAGAGATAGAATACCTCTGTAAGTAACCTGAATCAGATCCTGTAACATTTGATTCAAATGTATGATATGTCAAGATCATTGTATTGTCATGAGCAACTAATTAAAAAAAGAAAAATAAATAAATAAATAAATAAAAAGAGTAGAAAAGAGGAAATGAATATCAGTTCTGCCTATTTAAGCAAAGTTTCTAAAATCATCTGGTGCACTCTATACATTGCTAAGAAATCCATATGTAGTAGCATTTATAAATCTTTTACACAGTGTTTAATAAAATCAGTAGTTTTTAACCACATTATCACTGAGAGAATTGAGCCCAATGTAGGGCAAATATATGATCTTAGTTCTGGATAGAAACTATGTGTCACATTGTTAGTTGGAATTACCTACTGGTATTCCCAGGACAAAAGGTCTTGTCAGGGCATTGTTTCATCAGAATCTTCATCATCATTAGTACTACCACCACGATTAACACAAAAAAGTTATGTACAATTTAGAAAACATTTAAACATGCTTAATAACTCTTATGTATGAGTGTGTGTGTGTCCAGGTGGATGGATAGGAAATATCTTTTTAAATTATTTTTGATCTGAGATGGATTGTATTGTTCTTGCAGCAGGATTGACTGACAGGTCTTTTAAGCAAGAAATCAGTAGTTACTTATACCTTTTGACAAAGTCAGTCTAGTTGATTTGAGGAGAGTAGTTTGTAGAGGAAACTTAAAGAGTCTCAGCTGACAGATGATGATGGTTTGTACTTAGTTGGAAAATAGTTACCAAAGATGTTGATTTGAGATTTACTACCATGTAAAATGATATCTAGAACCATGGGATTTAAATGACAACACCTAAAACATAGGAATTGAGTGGAAAGAGAAAAAGTGAGGGATAGGATCCTAGTGGGTACTCCACTACTTACAGGATGATTCTAGAGTGAACCTCCAATAATGGTGCATCATCTTTAATGGAGGATGGTGTGGAGTAGCCAATTAAAGTGTTCTAAGAGGTAGATAAGAGTTGGATAATTTTAATACTGCTTTTTATCTACGTCCTTGGAAAAGTAGCAACCATTGTCTGATGTCACAGGTGCTGACTTTCAAAATACTGCTAGTCCAATGAGGTCCACATTGTTCTGGGAACAAAGCTTTCTACTTTGTATTCAGGGTATTTACAACTAGATACCACAGCATTTCCAATGTAATTCACTTAGAATTGTAACTGCCTGGGTTTTACTTCTTAATAACTTTAAGTCCAATGATGAGTCCTAAAATTTTTATTTCAAGTATTACTGTATAACACATGAGAAAATTTTCAATTAATATTCCATCAACAGCTGGGGGTATGGCTCAGCAGTGCTCACCTAGCACATGTGAGGCCCTGGATTTGATCCTCAACACCACATAGAAATAAATAAATAAAGGTATTATGTCCAACTACACTAAAAAATAAAGATTTTTTTTAAAATCATTCTATCAAAAGTTTTGTGATGTGTATGTGAAATTTTATTTCTTATTTATATATCAATTAAATGATAACCTTTAACAACGTAATTCCTTCTGGAAGAATTTGTGCATAAATAAGAAAATAGGCAAGTAAATAAATCTGATTCTCATTATCTGTTCACACATTTTGGGTATATTGAATTTGTTAATGAGATTTATTTTCTTTAATATAATAAACTGTAATTTAGATAAGTATTTCATTACTATTATAAAAGTAATTATGGGCATATTAGTTTGTTTGGGCTACCATAACAGAGTGCATTAGACTGTGTGACTTATAAACAACAGAAATTTGTTTCTCACAGTTCTAGAAATACAGAAGTCCAGGCTAAGGCACCAGGCTTGCCTGATGAAGACTTGCTTCCTCATTGACATGCCTTCCCACTGCATACTCACATGGGGAAAGAGCTAGCTCTCTGGGGTCTCTCTGGTAAGGATAGTCATCCCATTCACGAGGTTAGAGTCCTCATGACCTAATGCTATCATATTAGCGATTCAGGGAATCCAACATTCAGACCATAGCATATGTAAGTATAAAGAGGGTAAGATCATATCCTTATCTTGATTATTTGTCTCTGTTTATATCAAATGTACAGTATCATTGTAATATTTTATAAATTTGAATAAATTTTTGATACAATTAGCAATCCTACTTTTAAAATTTGATCCAATGATATTATTCTTTTATAATATAGTAGACACCCCCCACCACCACACACACACACATACATAAATAATAAACCATCATGGCACATGTCAATGTGCTGAGAGGTAAACCACACTGAAATGATTTATTTTATTGAAGTTTAGATATAAATTGATAGAGCACTGATAAAGCACTCATTAAATGTCTATGCTTTTACACCTCCTTCAATTCATCTGACACTTCAGAATATCACTATTGCAAAGATTATGGTTGGATAAAACTCTGCAAAGTCTGAAGTGTGCTCTGTATAATCTTCCTTCTGATTCATTTAATGTAACCTTTATGCAGTTAATTAAAGATAGAACATGTTGACATGGAGAACATAACATGATTCAATTGAGAGTGTTGCATATTATTAATGTTTAATATCTTTCTCTTCAGGCAAGAGCCATACTTGCCTTGCTAGACTAAAACTCTTATAACACTCCAAACAGTATGTGTGTGTGTGTGTATGTGTGTGTATATATATATATATATATATTTGTTTTTCTAATTTAAACAAGCATTTTATAGTAATTTAGGAACTATAGTTGTTAATTTAAAACTATGAGTTTAAAAACTACCATTTATTATGTGTATAATATGTGTAAAGTGAAAGTTTATTGCATGCATTATTTCATTGACTCCTACCGATTCTATAAGGTAGATGCATATCATCAAAATTGGTATATGAGAAATTTGAGTCACAAGTTTAATAACATTGTTACCAAGTTGGTAAGCAGACCACAAATCTAAATCAATATCAACATTACTTTAAAAAATAATCTTTTGTGTTTGCATGATTTTTGAAACAAATACTCTGCCAGGAGAAGAAGTTAAACTTAAAAAAAAAGAAGAAAAAAGGAGAGGGAAGCTTGTTAAAAGTATAACTGCGTTTGTGTATAGTAATAGTAAAAAAATAAAGTACACCAATTAATGTTTATTAACATCAAATTTAATGTTAATTAAATTGACCTATATTTCTAGATTACAATTGTTAAGGGAAAGATGAATTGCTAATACAGTCACCATTATAACATGGTTGAATCTTTCTGTTAGTATAAAGTTAGTTTTAGTAGTAGTTGAATGTCCATTAAAACAGATGATAATAACAATATTGTGTATTTTAAACACTCCCTATAGCCAGGGCAGTGGCACACACCTGTAATCCCAGTGGCTCAGGAGACTGAGGCAGGAGGATTATGAGTTCAAAGCCAGCTTCAGCAGAAGTGAGGTGCTAAGCAATTCAATGACACCTTGTCTCTAAATAAAATGCAAATTAGGACCCAGAATGTGGCTCAAAATCAAGCATCCCTGATTTCAAACTCTGGTATCCAAAAAAAAAAAAAAAAAACCTCCCCTTAGTGTTTTTTTCAATTTTTTCCCACCGTTTAAATAGTCAGAATGATTACTAACCCCATTTTTGAGATAGGATCTTTGTGGTTCAGAGATGTTAATCGTCCAAGGTCACATATCTAGAAAACAAGAGACCAAATGTAAATATGTAAGCTGTGTGAGTCATATATATGCGTGTGTGTGTGTGTGTGTGTGTGTGTGTGTGTGTGTGTGTGACAGGTAGGTGCCTATATTAGGTGCCTATATGTTTGTATGTATATATATATATATAAAATATATATGAGTGTATGTATATGAATGCATATATATATATATATCAGTATGAACCAGGAAGTGAGCCTTCACCCAATGCCTCGATTCAAGCCTCCAGAATTATGAGAAATAGGTTTTGCTGTCAAAGTCACATGGTCTGTGGTATTTTTCTTATAGCAGTCTGAAAAGATTGAAATATACATACACACATCTATTCACAAATACTAGACCCTTTTTTTGCTCCTTTTAAGTTAGTATTTCTGAAAACAATGATTACTGTGAAAGTGTCTTTTACTCCCATAAAGAGTAAATGGAAATCTTAATGGGTGATTCATTTCCAGCTACTAATACATTCTTTGAAAGACATATTGCTAAGCCTTTATTTGTTATATTTAGAACTTAATCACCAAAGTAAATTTTATGTATGAAAATTATGGATGAAACTCTGTTTTAGCTAGCATTGAATCCTCAAACATTAAGGAATTTGTTTTACTCCTGTTGGTCTAAAAAGATAAGAGATTTACTTTGTCAGTAAGTATAAATTAAAAAATATTGATAGCAAGGATATATTCTAGTGGTAGAATGAAAAATCTGCAGTGAATTTTAATAATATAACCATAAATTTTAGAGGATATTTTCTTTTTTTTTTTTTTACTTCTTAAATTCATCTTGTTTAAAAACCATGGAACACCTGATTTAGAGAGTAGAATGCATATGACTAATACTCTGACCCCATAAAAGCAAGGGAAGAACTGTCAGAAGTGGAAAAAAGGAAGGAAGAATGAAGGGAAGGAGTTGGGACAAACTACAGACCTCTGTTCATTTACTCATGATCTGTAAGTCAGCATCAAGATGATGAATTGAGAAATACAAATTAAAGCATAACCTCCAAAATTATAAACATAATTTACAATGAATTAAAACTCTGCACCTATCAAATTCAGGTGGTGGTAGGAAAGAAGCAAGAAGGAAATTGAATTTAGAATAAATATAAAGATATATTATTTTCAACATTACAATGGCAAGCAAAAAAAGAAGTACCAAAATAAATATTTTAGTTCTAAAGGATAAACTAATTTTTCTGTTTATCTTAAGCAAACAGCTCATATGAAACTAAAAATTTCTTGGGTGCACAATCTACTGCATCCAGGTTGTTAGTAGTAAGCAATTCTACTCAAAGATTGAATTGTCAAAGGATATGTTTTGCAGTTAACTCTCCGTGGTAGACTCATTGATTGCAGTTTTGCACGAAAGTATCCTTTAGGAATCATATATAGGTTTCTTTATGACAGAGGCAGACTGGCTCCCACCCAAAATAACTCCCAGGATAAGATAATGTCTTGCATGCTTCTGGATCAGAAGTCTAGGACTACATCAAAGTATGTGTTTGGAAAATAAATATAAATCAAACTGTTTTTTGAGAAACTGACAATGACTTTAGATATTCTTGTGTTTAACCTCCATATTAAATAGAGGACTCCATCTAGACTTAAAAGTGGTATTTTTATTTAATTATATAACAAAATGTTAAATTTGATATCTGTGTGCTTTTTACATAAAAAATATGCTTGGCTTTAAAATATTAAAAAGACTCCCCAGTTTAGGAATCTATCAAAGTCAAAGCCATTGATAATGGTCTATTATTTCTCCTGGAAAAACTCCACTTAGCCAATTGATAGTAAAGTGGGAATAATATAAAATATGTCAAGGCAAACATTCATTTCTCAATTTTCTCTACATCCCAGCTTTGTATCTTATCCAATTACCAGCAAAATATATTAGCAATATTTTTGCATATTAATGGTAGAAAAGGCTTCATAGAATTATAGATTTATGATTCACAATTATGAGTTTGGTAATTGAGACAAGTGAGGCTTAAATAATACTCATAAATAACACATGTGCAAAGTAGTTTTTTTCAAAATATCCCCTATTAAAATAACATTTGTGCAAAGTTATTTTTAAAAATTTAAAATTTTAGGTCATGTGTCAGATTATATGAGACTGAGTATATAATGTTTTATGAAGAACAAATAGGATTTTCAAATCTTCTCTCCTCTTTATTAATTTTTAAAATGAAATAAAGCAAAAAATGATATAGCTCTGTCTCTTTGTAATGATTTACGGTAAGACCTGATATGAATATATTTAAATATGCATATACATATATTTTTTTAAAATATATAGGGTACATAGAAGCTTTGTAAATGTTCTTGCAAGGAAAATTAGTATTTTTAAAATAATGTACTTTCTTGGAAAAGTCTTAGGAAGTTCATAAAATATCCTATTCCTCTTCAATATGTGTGGTAACATTACTCACATAAAAGTTGTTGCCTTGGTTTTAGAGTCTCCTCACCATGGACAAAATGTATACACCAAAGCACACCCCCAATGACTCACATCCTTCAGCCACACTCAACTTGCCTACAGTAACCACCCAGCTAATCCCTATCAAGAGACGATTCTGATTAATTGGGTTAAGACTTCCATAACCCAATCATTTCACCTCTAAGATTTTTGCATTGTCTCACACACGAAATTTTTGGGAACACCTCACATCTAAACCATAATACCAGGTATATTCTACTTCAAAATCATTTTGTGGCTAGGAGTTTATCATCCTGCTAGTGAATGCCACAAGCTTGAAGGCTATGATATATGGTCACTAATTTGTTTACAAGAAAGTTTTGATTTCAACCATTCTTCTGACAGGTAGTTTTCAGTAGAGAGAGAGAGAGAGAGAGAGAGAGAGAGAGAGAGAGAGAGAGAGAGAGAGAGATGCAGACATGTTGTCAATTATGTTCTACTCATTTGGATTACAATAAATTTAATAATTTGTTTGCCTTAAAAATATTTAAGAGCATGGTTACTCACTGCAATGACTGGAGAAAAATATTTGAAATGCATATATCTCACAAAAACTTTATATACAGGATATATGAAAAACAATAAATTAATTAAAAATGACAACACAGGAAAAAAATAAACATTCAAAAGAGACCACTAAATAGAACAACTAATGGATAATAAGCCTATGAAAAAGTATTAAATTGCAGAGAAATACAAATTGAAACAATAAAAAAATACAATTACACACACAAAACACAAGAATGGCTAAAATCGAAACACACACATAAAAATGCTAGTCATTTGTGAGAATTTAAGATTAGAAATCTCATACACTTGTGCTATTAGTCTATGCAAGTGCAACCACTTTGGAGAGCTGCCTGAAAGTATTTATTAAAACTGAACATATGGGGACTGGGGTTGTAGCTCAGTGGTAGAGTGATTGCCTAGTATTTTGCAAGCACTGGGTTCAACTCTAAGCACCACAAATGAATAAATATAATAAAAGTTCATAGACAACTAAAAATACATATACATATATTTAAAAAAACCTGAACATGTGTATGTCACCCAGTCTCCAGAATTCACTCCTAACATACACCCATCAGTAATGTGTGTCGATGTTTACAAAAAGCCAACAACAACTTGAAATTTCTCCCAAACCCCATCAACCATTAAATAAATAAATTCCTACAACGGAATATCAAATAGCAAAAAAAAAAAAAAAAACTAACTAAATATGTTAACTGCGTACAAGTAGCCAGACACAATAAAGCACATACTGTATGGTTATTTAGAAGAGAACTATATTGACTAGTTCTTATCTCTTACATATTTCTTTTAAAAAGAAAAGAGATAAAAAGATAAAGTTCATATCTACCATATTAATTCAGAGGAGTCATTAAAGAGGTAATGGCCAAAGGGAGAACATATACTGAAGCTTAGGTGATGTTCAGTTTCTGAATCATGTTTACCTGGTTTTGTTTATTTTGTGAAATTTGATACCATGTTTAAGAGTTTTTATTTAAAGAATACAAATGTCCACACATGGTGAAACACATACGTACAGTGCAGAAAAGCAAGTTTCCTTTGTGACAGCCCTGCTCTATCTAACCTAAGTCTCTGCACTCCAAGGGTAATATAAATAAATATCTCTTTATTACTGAATTTAAATTTATGTAACACCTTCTCACATTGGGGACACTTCTTAATAAGGTAGAAGACAGAGGATAAAATATTTTTATGGATATGTAACTGTTTAAATTAATTGCCACAGATAGCATTGGGTTCAGGAAAACAACAAAATTTAGGGATTGTGTTTCCCACAGAAACTTAGTTTGAATTACTGTTTTCAAAACTCTGAATTATTTTTCTATTGAAATATCTTTTCATGAGGTTTGAAATCTACAAATCAGTCTTTTAGAGGCGGAACAAAGATATATTTTTTAAATGAGGGTCAAAACTAAAAAAATAATATACTTTTAGAATTTTAAAGAAAACAAAAGACAAAATTCACTAACTACAAGAACCTATGTCTCAAATGTGGTCTATAAAATCAAATGTTGCCTTATCATAGCTCTGGGTACAAATGAGAGAATATTCCCCAACATACCCTGATCTACTTAAGCAATTTAGGTTATGTTTAACTATTTTAGCCTAAAGAGCCATAATGATGCAGCTCCAAATTGTCAAATTCTTATCTTTGAAAAAACTCAGATCTGAGCTGAGGAAAAAAATTTCACACAGATACCATGATTGCATATAGATCATGACATTAATAATTGAAATATTTCTTAGAAATTGTGGTTGAAAGCCAAAAGAATCTCTACTAAATTATACCCATGCCTCCTAAAAAATTACTTTCAATCAGAATGTCAATATAGCTATTAATAATCTTTCAGAAGCTTCTTTATACTTATTGAGGTAACCAAGCAGCTGTTATAAAAAAAAGAGTTTAAATTCCCCTGCCCCATTCTTTTGCTATGACAGAGTAATCCAAGTCTCATTAATCAGCAGTGATATCTTCCTGTTGTCAACATGCATGGGAGAAATGGTTTTAGTCTGGGCTAATATTAGAAGGTGGTGGTAGAGACTGCTCCCAGCTCCATTTAGTTTATGTGTACCACCTTGGTATTTGTAATTGAAGGCTTGACCATTCTTTTATTAGAAGAAACATGAGAACCATCCATCAGTGCCAAAGGCAGGAAGTTGATATCATAAATCAAGTGTCATTTAACACTTGCACATCATAAAGAAAGATCAATTATTACAATATTTATTATAAACTTCTCAAGTTATATGCACAAAAGTAAGACATCCATCTTTATCAGTTACATACATACCTTTTATTCCTAACATTGTTAACTGGATATTGCGTACCACTGCCAGCCACTCTCTGAATTCTGAGAAAGTAATAATTTTTAATTTCATTTAGACATTTCTCAATTTAACTTCATCATTCCTCTTTTTGAATTCAATAAGTTATTGTTTTATGAATCCAGTCTGTAAGGCCTTGCTGAATCAACTGTAATAACTGCACAGTGTTGTTAAGTGAGAAGTGACTCTGCTACCTCATTATGTAAAACTGTGGGGAAAAGGTTGGGTGGAATAAGTTTTCCTCAGTAAAATCACACTTGGACTCTTGGAATTTACACAGAATTTTTTATTGACAACCAAGTCTTGTGAATAAGAACCAGTAAGGAAAGAAATGAAAAGCATTTGTAAATAAAGACTAAATTTCTAGTGACCGTGTTACCAGTTTCATTTCCTTAATCTATTTAAGCCTCCCCCAGTTGTGCTTTATGTAGAAAGTTGGGATTTGGTGCCAGGGAATTGCTAGATTTGATCTTAATGATTTATAGAAGTTGGCAATAGATATAATCACTCTAAGTGTTATGGGAATAGTGGCTATGAATAACTTAAAGTCTAGAATGAGGATTGGGTATAGAGAACTAGCTTTCCTATTACATATTCAAAGTATCCTTATTTACAATGCAGAATGAAATCTGTTCTCCTAAATCAAACAAGAGATTGGTGATGAATTTGCATTTAACTCTACCAAGGAAATGGACAGCTCATGGAATTTAAACTTAAACACTTAAATAACCCATTCAAAACAGAGAGGCAAATAAGGGATATGGGGGTAGGAAAGATGGTGGAATGAGATTGATATCATTACCCTAGGCACATATATGACTACATATATGGTGAGATGCTATGTTGTGTTCAACCAGAAAAGTGAAAAATTGTGCTGCAATTGTGTACAATGAATCAAAATGCAATCTGCTGTCATATATACCTAATTAAAATTAACTAATTAATTAATTTTAAAAGAAGACATAACAACAACTTAAACAAAAATAAAATAGTCATAGAATAAGAACATAGATGTTATTGTGCAGTTATTGCTGCACATGAAAAAATGTCTATTAGATGCAGTAAGCAACATTTTATGATTTTTCTGATTTCACAAATTTCTTTTCAATATTTTCATTTTTCTGCACAATTTCTTCAAAAAATCTCTAAAAGTAATTGTACTTAGCATTTAATATTTATCTTCAATTCACTTTGAAGTGTTCCTATCATTAACATTATCTTGACTAGGTATTAACACTATTCTAGTTTTGGGAAAACTCTCAAACTAAATCTTGAAAGAGATGAACTCATTGCACTAATATCATAAATATCAACCCAAGGTTTGTGCTACTGACCTCTACTTGCCAGTCCCTGTATTTCTCCTTTCTATATCAACTTGAATTTTACTTAGGTTCCAATCCCAAACTATTGTAAACTTTTTTCATTATCCTAACTGACTTTCATACTTTATTACCCAATAGTTTGGTTTGGTGTCTGGTGACTGAAAATTTGCTCTGAAATTTTACTGCCCATGTTTAAATTTTCCTCCTTCAATCATTGGCAATGCCAACTTGAATAAATAACTTTTCTTTATTTCACATCTCCATGTGTAAGATGCAGATAATCGTATCTTCTTACAGAGATGTTGTAAGTATCCAATGAGGTAGGTGATAACCCATATGAAACTCTCAGACATGGTGTACAGAAAGCAAAGAATAATATAAAAGTAACTATTTTTATGGCAATGTACACTTTATGGATTCTCTCCAGTACACACATTTATAAATTTTTTTTATATGTGAAAATATTCAATTCCATATCCAACCCTATGAAACAGAACTAGTATTTCCATTCAGAAGCACTGGATTCTATAAATCTTGCCCAAGTCAGAGGATGTTTGCTGTTGTAATGTGCTTTAAGCTGCTCTACATTTAGATCTTTCATTTCATCATTTGTAACTAAAATACACAGAGAGAAATTATTAATAAGAAGTTATATGTAATAATTCTGAAGCATCCAGATTCAGGGTGAGTCAGTCTACAAAGTTCATTGTATAAGATGATGTATCAGGTAAAGTTCTCATAGTTATTTAATATTACCTGTGAGTTGAAAGACACTGTCTAGCAACTCTTCAAGTACAAAGATTAGACATTTATCACCATAGAGAGCAAATAATTTTTCAGTGCCAATGAGCCTACAGATGGCATGGCCAAATTTGTATTCAGGAAATTCCAACTCCACATACCTGACATGTCTTCTAAAGAGAATATTTAAAATTTCTGCAAAAGTATGATAATACGTAGGAAACTCACAGTTACCATTTCCCAGGACATTGCCTGGTTTTGCAAAATCCCACCAAACTTCTAGTTAAGGAACATAAGACATAAAAAATGTTGATGGGAAAACTGTGAGAGAGAAACAGAAAAAAAACAGCTGAAGTTTCCTGTTAAAGGAAGCCCAAATCTAATAAGTTCTAGCTAGGAGTAATGAGAAGGCTATGACACAGCCTGGCAGAACCCTAAGGTCTCCAGTTTTGTAAACCAAGTTGGCAAGAGAAAGGGAGGGTTAAATTAACTGTGAAAGTTAACTAAACCATCCAGTGCCACACACATTCACTGTTGCATGGATAGATACCCACTCTTACATAGACAAACATACATACACACACATACAAACATGTATAGGACATTATACAAGTTTATTCACCATTAAAAATGAAATATAATAAACTATATTCTTCCTCTTTGAAAAATGAAAAGCATACTCATTTTCAAGTGAAATGCCTAAACACTCAAAAGCAAAAACTATCTGTTCACAAGTCCCACCATAGAAGCAGAATTAGAAGTTATTATTAACCATTAATCTTAAATATAACTTATTAATATGAGACTCATAAGATATTTGTGGAATTCCTCCAAGTAAAAACAAAAAGACAAATGGATAAAATTACCTCCAGAAAAAAGAGATGTGAAAAAAGTATATCCTCATAACAAGATCTAGCATAAAGAAAACAACAGAGAACAGATTTTTACTTTTTTAAACTTAAATATATGCAATAATTATAAAAATTTTAAATTCAACAAATAGAATCTAGGTGATAAACACATGGGTTTCAAAATACATTTATTTCAACTGTTTTAGGCTGGAATTTTTATAATAATATGTTAGAAATAATTATTAGGAATATTATGGAATATTTGATATCGCTCCTAAATAGGTGAACACAAGAAGATGTTAGACACTGGGCATGATAATTCAAACCAGTAATCCCAGCGACACAAGAGGCTGAGGCAGGAGGAATTCAAGTTCAAGGCCAGTCTCAGCAATTTAGTGAGGTCCTTAATAACTTATTGAGACCCTATCTCTCAATAAGAAAATAAAGATGGCTGGGAGTGTGTTGACTAAGTGGTAAAGCAATTCTGGGTTCAATCCCTAGTGCCAAAATGAAAAAATATATTAGAAAGATGTGAGAAAAGTAAAGGTCATAAAAAGTAAATTCAGAAGCTCTAGTAGTAACTAACAGGTGTTTCAGAAAGTCAAGAACAGCCAGACTAAAGAAAGAAATCAAATAAATGTGTAAGACATACTCTCCCCAAAAGCCTCTAAATTAAAAGAGTCCTTTAAGCACAACAAATGAAGGAAATATGCATTTAATTACAACATAACTGAGTTTCAGAATTGGTACAGTGATCATATGTGTGTGTGTGTGTGTGTGTGTGTGTGTGTGTGTATATATATATATAGAGAGAGAGAGAGAAACAAGACCAGAAGAACATGACTCTTAAGAGTGATGCTGAATGCCAAAAGACAAGAGAGAAATTCCCTTCTATTTTTCTCATGGGAAATTATTTTTATCTTAGAATTCAGTTCACACTCAAATGATCAATCATGTATGAAGATAGGTTTCAGCTGCTTTCAAATATGCAGGATCTCAAAAAAATAATCACCCCCAAGAAACTCTTTAGAGAGTTACTTGAAAATGCAGTTCTTTAGCTCTGGCAAAACAAATAAACTCAGGATGAGGTTCCAGACCAAAAAATGGATTGAATCCAGAAAAGCATTCAATGGAATCAATCCTCTAGACACCTGCAGTTCAGAAGGGTCCCAATAAGTCAGTCTTTGGAAAGTTTGAGGATATATAAAAGTATTACAGTGACCAAATGCAAAAATAGCATTTAAACATTTGGACTGGTGAGGCACAGAAATTTCAAGACCAATATAATCAACATTTATGATTTTCTCTACAAGTGAACATGTGATATGTAATTCAAAGAATGGAATTTTTATTTATTTATTTATTTATTTATTTTTAATTGATTTTTTTAAAAAAAGAAATGATAGCAGAATGCATTTCAATTCTTATTATACAAATATGGCAAAATTTTTCATATCTCTGGTTATATATAAAGTATGTTCACACCAATTTGTGTCTTCATACATGTACTTTGATTAATAATGCCCATCACATTCTACCATCCTTGCTAACCCCCTGCTCCTTCCCTTCCCCCTCCCACCCCTCTTCCCTATCTATTCCTCCCATGCTCCCCCTCCCTACAGAATACAAATATTTTTATGCTTACCTAGAAACTAAAAATACAGAAAAAGGACAGAAATATGATGAAAGAAAAAGGGAAAGAGTACAGATATCTTCATCTTAAATATTTTTGATAAAACACAAAAATTAGAGTAAGCAAAAGAGTAAATAAAATATTATGGTATAACTATTCTGATAGGTTCGATCCATGACATGTAGGAGAGTTCAACTGAAAGTAAATAATATTTTAGTAGTGTGAGCTTTGATCTGAGGATTCCATGTCTGTGGATTCAACCATATGTATTCTAGTAAAAAATATTGTTGTAAATTTTATATAAAGCATAGAACATGTGTGGATTTTGGAGTGGGCTAGAATTATAGAACCATACTTTCCTCTAGAGATGACTATATGATGGCTCATGTAACATTTGAGACATCATATTTAAAAATAATTTATTGATGATGCTTTACAACTATAGAGACATATTTCTGAAGATGATGTTTTGGTTAATAGGAAAACTGAATTGAACATCATATGTGTTTGTTTAGTTGGACGGAAGCGTAAAGATGAAAATAAGTGTAAACTAGCTAAATCTTTGCCTTTAAAAAAAGAAGTAAAGATGAAAATAAGTGTAAACTAGCTAAATCTTTGCCTTTAAAAAAAGAAATATATCATATATAAAGCAAATAAATGAAAAATCGTGTGGAAGCATGTTACCTGATATTGAGGTAACAGCAGCAAAAAAAAAAAAAAATACAAAGCTGTACATGCTTCCTCTAGAGACAAGATTGGACAAGAAGGATTCAGAATGGTGCTGCCAGCTTACCCTATGCCTCTGATAACTGAATAATACAGCAAACCATGAAGAGTTAAGTAATCAGGAGGTCACATTTTACAGAATATATTAATTAAGCAAAACTGCAATGATGAACAGGGAAAATTCTTGATAGTAAAATTGTGGGCAATTATAGATCGAAAATGAGGGTAGTTAGGACTAAGGATCCCAAAATTAGAAAAATGCTTTTCCAGAGTGTTCTATCAGGGACAAGAAAAACGTAGGGCATAGAACTAAAGCAATAAAGCAGATACCAAATTCAAATCAGCATAGATTTTGGACCAAAAATAAAACTTTCCTTTAGACATACCTGGAAACTATTCACTGTGTTTGTAATGAGGATAATACACGGCTCCTCATGTGTAATTACAATTAGAGAATTTTTTGTAATTGGTATACACTTTTCATCATGTTTTGTGAATTCCGTCAGCCACCCTATAATCTTTCTCTATACATAGCCCTGGATGAACATTCTATTGGGCATTTTTCAGGCAAATCCCTGACCTGAGGGAAGTTGGCATCTTGATGTGTAGGATAGATAAACCAGGTACCGATTAGAAGATTGCCTGTGCCAGAATTACATTGGAGCTATTCATAGAAGAAAGATGTTAGAAAAATTCTTCTTGCCTACTTTATTAATACCTGAATAAAAAGAATAGTATCAGTAATTAGGAGTCTGCCACAGCTATGTGCAATCCAAAATGTAGGAGTTCAGGAGAAAAAATTAAAAAAAATTTGCAAAACTTACCTAAAGTTTAGAAATAGTTGAATTAAGGTACAAAATGCAAGCATAGCAATATTCAAACCAACACAGATTCTAAATTTTCAGCTCTTTTTGGGGCATACCTTCATTTCTATTGTAGATCATTGATGTGGACAGTTTAAAAACATCCCCTCTTGTAAGATCAGGACTTCAGATTCATTGATACCTGTTTTACTTGGAGGACCTTATTGAATTAGAGAACACCAGAGAAGATACCAACTGTAATAATCCCTAAAATTAAGGAAAGTTTTTAAGAAAGGCAAATAATACATATATACTCTCATATTATGTTTTCTTCTAATTCATAAATTGGTTTATTACTGATAGGTTTCTAATTTATAACTCATGTTATATGTCCAGATGTTCTGAATGTAGAAGTGACAGTATCAAGATCTTGTTCTACAATACAAGAAGCAAATCAATCTATCATACCTACAAGGTGGATGATAGGATATAATACATGATTGTTTTTTCTTCACAATGTTATCAAAAAGCAAATAAGAGATTATACAGTGAGTCAGCAGAAGAAAAATATACCAAATGCATAATTTTTTAATTATGCAAGATAAAACAACTTCTACTATGTTAAAATAAAGAGGAAGTCTTCCCATCGTATATATTAATTGTCTAAAAACACATTTAGAAAATAGCTGCAATTTTCCTTTCTTATAAGAGAAAAGAAAATTATATAAGTACTAAATCAAGCAAAAAATTTGAAGGCAAGGGCAGCTGTACAACCACTTAGAAAATGTTTGGTGATTTAAAAAAAATAAAATTAAGGATAGATATTCTATATAACCCAGTAATCCTACTTCATAGGTATTTATCTAAGAGAAATGAAAACATTGTTCACAAAAAGACTTGTGTAGCAAGAAGCTTTACTCGTAATGGACAAAAATTGAAGACAATTCAAGTATCTTTCAGTGGATAAATGCATGTGCTATGGTACATCCACACAATGGTATGTTAGCAACAATAAGGAAAATACCTATTAATTCACTCAATACACACATAAATGAACTTCAAAAACATTACAACAAGGGAAAGAATCTAGCTTCAAAAGATTATAAAATACATAAGTCTATTTATTCTGGAAAAGGCATACCATAGAAGAGAACAAAGATCAATGATTGCAAGGGCTTGGAGTGTTTTAGGGTCTCAATATAAAAGAGCAACCTGTGGAAATTCTTTGGGATAATGGAAGTATACTGTATTCTCTCAGTACTAATGGTTCCAAGAATGTATGCATGTATGAGATCAAATAGAAACTAATATCAAAAAGCAAATTTTACTGTATTTTAGTTTTTAAAAAGTAACATCCAATAATATATTCTATCAAGGTGAAATTAAGGGTGGTAGGATAAGACAGCTTTCATAAAGATAAGAAAAGGAAGACCAAAATAGCAATATCAAGCAAGATTATGTTTGGAGAAATCTTCCTCAAATGAAAACACAGATGGTCCTACCTAGAGATAAATATGAGGCTAAACTAGCAGTGATATATACATATATATGAACATTCTATTTTTATGTATTACTTACTCCACTCAAGTAAAAGATCCAGAGAACCAACAGAGAAAATCATAAGTAAACATTGCTCTCACAGTGTGCACTCTAAGTGAAGTATTCAAAAAGTTGCTTTTTAAACTATGACTAAAGTTCTAAAAGCATGCAATTATCCATGCACAACAGAGATGTACCCCTGTGTTGCTAGGAGAAGCACTAAGGACACCATGCTTTAGTAGATGTGGTTAGCTGTTCAGAAAGGAAGACAGAGCACAAATGACAGGCTGCTCTTTATAAACCTCCAAGAAAAGCTAGGGAAGATGTAGGGCAGATGGAAACCAAGATGTTCAATAATTAGTATGTGATAATTTAGAGAAAAAATTATGTTCTTGACACCTGGCAAATTAATTTTCTTTAACAGTAGTGACATTGTTTTTTTGAAAATGATACCTCTGCCAAATAAATACAAGAGTCAAGAACCTGGGCTTAGAGAAGGTCCTTATTTTCCTAAGGAAAAGGGAAGAAAAATTTAATATTTTTAAATTTTTAATTATTTTTACCTCTAAATTGTTACATTTTCTTTTCATTTTGCCCCCTCACTATTTGAATAAGGTATACTCTTAATCTTATAAAAAGAATTATTGTTAATAATGCTCCCTATTTTTTTGACTTTCAAAAATGTTGGCTTTCTTTTTTTAAACTTGTTTTCTAAAAGCTTGCCAGAAAACAAGAGTGTAATTAAATAATAGGAAGATTGGCTTGCCAGAAGGGCATGATTATTTGTCCCTGTGGTCTAAAGGGAACTTTGAAAAAGAAATGGTGTGTGTCTCATTCATATTTATTTTAAAGTGATGCTATACTTTATTTAAATTTTTGTTGAGTTATAACTCACATACAAAATAGCCACAAAATTCTAGAATACATGGAAAACTAAAAGAAAAGAACTGTTCAGTACATCAGTTAGCATGAGGTTGAAACACAGCTGGCCCAGGAAGGCTGGAGTACAGCTGTTTGAGTTACCTAAATATTTGAATGGTTTCCGCCAACACTCTGAAAAAAAAATCAATAAATAAATGACTACTACAACATTTCTGTAAATTACTTTCTGCAGCTCTCCTGATGGATTGTACCAGGTGAAATATATAACCACTCTCTTTTGGAGCAATGTGGGGGTGGGGGGCTTTTCCAGGAAGAATTTCACATGGAAGAGTCTCTTGTACTATTCAGAAATCCTTTTCTCTGGGGATAGTTCTTATCTTTCACCACCAAACTCCTCCAACAGCAGCTTGGGAGGCTAAAAGAATTTTGCAGCCTGACTTGGTCAGGGTATTAATCTATGTTTTGTCTTTGTTCCCTGTTTGCCATTTTTATATTATAGTGCCCAACTAGGCAAAAAGAAGCAGCAAAATAATACAGCAGGCCTTCTTATTACCAATTAAAATGTGAGAAAATTGAGGGTCAAGTATCAATGCATTCAGGGTCACACTACTTGTTATAGGCAGAGGCACAAATTAAATTCAGAGTTTTTCCCTTTTTCTTTTTTTTCTTTGTTGCAGGTGTTTGCTCTGTTTTAGTCACATCAGAAGAACATTCAGTTATGGGCAAGCTTTTAGAAAACAAGTTTAAAGGAGAAAGCCAACATTTTTGAAAGGCAAAAAAAATAGGAAGAGTTATTAACAATAATTCCTTTTATCAGATTAACGATATACCTTATTCAAATAGCAAGGGGCCAAAATGAAAAGCACATATAACAATTTAGAGGTGAAAATAATTAATGACATAATTATTACTTTAAAATAAGGAAAAATATCATGTTTGGATTTTAACTTAGCAAGCGAATATGTTTGCTGTTGCTTTCATTTTAACAGTGGAGCAAAGGATCTGTTTTTGTATAGGTAATTATTTAAATCAATATTAGAACAATTTTAAATTATTCTATGACTATTTCAATGTTACTTATTTTTTCAAGAGAGTTCCTTTCAGATTTTCCTTGAATATATGCATTAGCATTTATAATTGTGTTATTAAATATGAAAGGACATTATTAAACTGTCACAAAAATCCTATTTCAATTTGTTTTGTGCTATTTCATTGCCCCATTTTTTTCTTTTTCTTGACTATTCTAAGAAAATATAAAATATACCTTACTTGGTTTAGGTTTGGAGACACTTATTTTTTTTTTGTCTTCCTGGATGCTACTCTCTGAGATTGTGTTTCTTTTGAGGAACTCTGTCTCCCAACAAGGTGGCTCTAAACCAGCGAGTTAAGTTCTCTCAAAAGCAGTCTTTGCAGAGATGTGGTAACAGACTGATGTGTCAAGATTAAGTCATTTTTTCAAAGAGAATCATGATGAGAGAGAAAAGGAGAGAATTTCAGTGGTGTGCAACTCTCTCAGAACACTTATAATAAATACTTTTCTGTTTGCTTCAGTCCAAAGCTGTGCTCCAATTATAAATAAGCAGAGAAGAACCAAGAAACAGAAAAATATAGACACTAGCTAGGCTTTGCAGCAAAAATGTGGAAACAGAGATAAATTATATACCACATTTAAACCCAAAAAGTTTGGGAGTGTTTATTTATTTATTTTTTATATATTTTTTTATTTTTATTCATTTTTTATTTTTTAATGTATTTTATTTATTTATTTATCTATCTATTTATTTATTAGTTCTCGGCGGACACAACATCTTTGTTGGTATGTGGTGCTGAGGATCGAACCCGGGCCGCATGCATGCCAGGCGAGTGCGCTACCGCTTGAGCCACATCCCCAGCCCCGTTTTTTTAATTTTTTTATAATTAAGGGAAGGGGGTGTGTGGGGTGAGAAGGATGGTGGAATGGAGTGTTTAAATTTAAGCTTTTATTTATAAAATAATCTTTTCATTTTTATTTGCAAATTTACTTGAAAAATTTTTTTCTACCTTTTTATTTTGAAATAATTTTAAGCTCTAATTAAAGCTGAAATCTAGTATAAACATCGAATATAACCTTCACATAGCTTCCAGTACATAGCTGGAGGCCCAGATATTGCCATGAGACTCTAGGGGTGGTTTTCTAATTCTTTAATTCCTTTTAGATATATGAATTGGAAATTTCCCTAAGAGG
Source organism: Ictidomys tridecemlineatus (assembly GCF_052094955.1). NCBI lineage: Eukaryota > Metazoa > Chordata > Mammalia > Rodentia > Sciuridae > Ictidomys > Ictidomys tridecemlineatus. The sequence continues at coordinate 104,453 of NW_027522439.1, forward strand.
GACCTGTCCCTTTTCTCTCTTAAATGATCATTTATTTACTTATATTATAATTGATCATAGATATATTTTTGTATATTATCATGAAAGAATACTAAGTACTTTGGTGCTCAAATTACAAGAGCCTTGGCCATTAGAAATGCCTTTTGGACTGGATTGTGTCCCTTTCAACTTGTCCTTTATCTTTCAGTTACACTCCCTGACTATTTGGATATAAGGTGCCTTACATTACTGTTGGGTTTTTCCTTCTCCAGCCTTAGAAACCATCTAAGGGAGTTCTGTTCTTCCGATTAGAAAATGATTTTAGAACCAAAGTTTTGGCCAATATTTCTGGGGTGCAGCTGCTACTTAGCTTTCTCAATATACAGAACCAGAAAATATATCTGCACACCTACTCTATTCATGTGCACATTTATATTTATTTCTGTGTCCATATGTATTCTGTATCTCTATGTATTTGCATTTTAAAAATGAGCTGAGTCTCCAATGAAAACCACAGGTTTTATTCTAGTCTTCAAGATGTCTTTATTTGTATTTACTTTTCCTGAGAGTGAGAAACTTAGTTCTCGGTTATCAACAATATACTTACCTAAGTCTTCAAACTTAACAAATAAAGTAATATTAGAATAGTTAAAATAATCTTAGTAATTATGGAGTACAGTGTTTGTGGGCTATAGTTCTTTTTGTTGTCATCTATAAGGATCCAGCCCAAATGTTATTCTCCCAAATTGACTCTCACATATCAATTTAGTATCTTATGGCTATGCCATTGCTTAACTCATTAATCTTTGTTGTTGTTGTTTTTTTATATACTTTGGTATTTTCCACATAGCCAATCATGTTGTATGCCAATAGAGACATTTTTTTTAACTTTCTGCTCTGTATGCCTTCATTTTTTCTTTGCCTATTCAATAGTTAGAACTATTTTTTAGGTTTAGTAGAATGTTGAATAGAATTATTTCCAGTCTTAATGAATTCACCTTGTCACTATTGAGTATGATGTTACCTTTGATATGTGTGGACACCTATTACTGTGTTAAATAAATCCTCTTCTATAAAGATTATTCAGGTTTGATATTTGAAGTGACTCAAAGATTATCACAGAATGTACTCAGGCAAAAGCTTTCCATAAAACAAAGCATATGATACAGGAGAAGAAAGTACAGACAAGCACCAAGGGTTTGAGAGACATCAAGGAGCGGTTCCTCAGGGTTCATTTTAGTCACACAACATGCACTTTGTCTCCAAATTACACATCCAAAATTTGTGCAAGGAATCCTGGCCTCAGGAGAACTCATGATGGAAGTTCCCAGCAGGGTCTCTAATGGCCTACTGGTCATGTAACCAAGTCCACCTGGCTAAAGGATTACACAAGTTAAAAGCCATGAACAAACATGCTGGCTGCCTGTGTCTCCGGGGTACTTTTGAACTTTAAACAGCACTTCATAGATCAGTAGGTAATTGGTTAGTGGGCCCGTGAACTTTATCTTAGCTAAGACTCAAAGTCAGATATCCAGGCATCCCCAGAGAACTGTCTCAGTCCAGGTGTAAAAGTGATGCATCCTACCATCAGTGTGTTCCTACAATAGACATTTTTAATATGCTGAATAGATGTTAAATTATTCAACCATTTTCTAAGTCTATAAAGATGGTCATTTTCATTTTTTTTCTAAACTTTTTGTATAAATTATAATAATTTATATTTTTAGAAATTCATGGTAGTAGAAATCAAATCCAGAACCTTGCTCATGCTAAATAAGGCCTCCACCACTGAGTTACATCCCCAGTCCATGTTTGTTAATTTTTGAACAATAAAACAGATTTTAGTTGTTGAGATAAAAACTACTTATATGTGATATGTTGTCAACTATAATATATGAATGTTTCATTGATGGTTTTATTATCTATATCCATGAGGATGTCAATCTGTACTCTCTTTTCATGTAATATCTTCATCCAATTTTGGTAGTGTGATAATCACATCATGACACATGGATTTGAGAACAAGCTTTTTCTATTAGAATTTCCCTTTTAAATGTATACTAAAATTCTCCAGTGAACCCATTTGTTTTCTTTTTTTAAAAAAAAACATTTTGTTGTTACTGTGATTTAAATTTATTCAATAAATATAAAGCCATTCATATTATTTGTTTCTTGGGTTAGTTTTGGCATTTGTTTTTGTTTTTGTTTGCCTTTCAAAGACTTGTCCTTCTCTCCTAAATATTGGATCTATGGGCATAGAGTTGTTTGTAGTATTGACTTGTTATTCATGTAGTATCTATATGGGCTGAAATGATACCCACTCTTTTACTCATGTGATTGATAAATTTAATATTCTCTCTTCTTTCTTATCTCAGCTAGAGATTTATTAATTTCACTGCCTGGTTCAAAGAATCAGAGTTTGGTTTTATTTATAATCTGTGCTGTTTTTCTACTTAACTTTTCTTATTTCTATTCTTGTTTTCCTTCTTTCTTTCTTCACTGGGTATTTAAGTTTTAATTTAAATTATTTATTCATTTATTTTTTGTTCTTCTTTCATTACTTTGTTAAAATAGATACTTAGGTTACTAATTCAAGCCTTATTCTAATAAAATCATTAAAAGCTATTAATTTCACCATACCTCTATTCATCTTCTTGCCTCTAGTCTTATGTGCTATTTAATTTTTTTTCAAAAAAGTACAAATATATTTTAATTTCATTTGAGACTACTTATTTGTCTCTTCAGTTATTTAGAAGTGTGATATTTAATTTTCGGTTGAAGATATATGAATATTTCTCTATCACCAATTTCTAGTTTAATGCCCTTGTATTATAAGAATATATTTTGTGTAATTTCTATTATTTTAATTTGTTAAATTTTGATTTAAGATCCAGAATATGGTCTCCTTTGGTACATGCTCATTTTTAAAGTGTAAGTATTTTGCTCCTGCTGCATGGAGATTTTTATGTCAATTAATTCAAATTGATAAAGTTTTTCATTTACTGAAAAACTTTTATCAATCATTTTGAATGGTTTTATATCTATTGAATTTGGTTTTAATTCTTACATTTAGATCAGTTATTTCCTACTGCTTTTGTCTCTCTTTGTTAAGTCAATTAAGAAAAAGCAGTTTTGCAGTCTTCAGCTATAATTATGGATATATCTCTGTCATATTTCTGTCTTATCAGTTTTTGCTTTATTTATTTTGAAGCTCTGTTGGTAAGTGCTTATACAATTATACCTGTTATAGCCTCTTAATTGATCTTTTCATCATTCAAATTTCTACCTTAACCCTGTGATATTGTACTGAAATCTATTTCTCTGATATTAATCTAGTTCTTTTCATTACTATTTAAGTAGTATATCTTTTTATTTGAACTTTTTGAAACAAGTTTATTGAGATATGATTGTCATCCATGTAATTTACTTGTAGAACATCGAGAGTCTAGTGGTTTGAGTATACCATAAAACTGTGTGAATATTTAGAATATTCACTACAATCAACTTTATAATATTTTTGTTTTTCCTAAAAGAAAATCTGTATTGAATAGAAATATCTCCCTATTCCTATCCCCATAACTCAACCCCAACCAAACACTAACCTATTTGTTGGCTCTATGAACTTGCCTGTTATGAATATTTGACATAAATAATGTCATATAATATGTGATCTTTGTGATTGGCTTCTTTCATTTAGTATAATATTTTCAAAGTTCATGTTATACCATGTATATGTATTTTGTCTCCTTTTTTTTGGATGAATAAAATTCCAGTTGGTGGATATATCCCATTTTATTTATTTATTCACTGTGTGTAAAATAATGTATATTTGAATGGGAATATGAATATTGGGGATGTATCCATTTTCTGTCTAGTATGAATAAAATTTTCATAAAAATTTCATGTTTTCTTATATGTATGGCTATGTATTTTTTTTTCTTGGACAAGGACCTACATGAAGAATTACTGAATTATGCAGTAGCTCTATGAATAATATTGTGAGAAATTTCCAAACTGTTTTTCAAGGCAGCTGTACTATTTTACAATCCTACCAGCAGTGAATAAGTTTCTGGTTTTTTTATATCCTCACCAACACTGGTTATTTATGAATTTTTTTTATCTTGTTTTACCTTCCTGGTGGGTGAAAAGTGGTATTTCTTTTGTGTTTTTTACTTGCATCTCCAGTAATGTTGAATATCTGTAATAAGGTTATTGTATATATTGAACATTTGTCTATATCTTCATTAAAAAATATCTATTTCAATTTTTCCCTATATCATTATTATTTTTTTTAGTATTTGAGCTCTAAATGTTTTTGAAGTATTCCAGATGCAAGTCTCTTATCATATTTTCTTTCTTGCAAATAGACTCTCCATCCTTTGAGTTATCTTTTACATCACAAAGATTTTCATTTAGATGAAGTCCAATTCACTTGTATGTTTTTGGTTTTGTTGCTTTTGCTTATTGGCATCTTACTCAATACATTGTTACTAACCCAATATTGTGAAAAATTTCTTGTATTTGGTTTTTTTTTCTTTTTTTGGTTTTAATCTTGCATTTAGATCTATAATCCACTTTTAGTAACTTTTTGTGTGTGATGTGAGTTAGGGATCCAATTTCATTCTTTAGCATATTATAGTTGAACTGACACCATTTATTTCTTTAAAGTATGTGTTGAAAATCATCCAGGTATAATTTTTTATATTAAAGTTAATCTAATGATACACTTGTATCATATTTTTCTATTCAGTCTGAAATATTCTTCATTCTAATTGGTAGATTTATTTGGTTCACATTTAATGTGACATTTTAATATTATAGAATCAAAATTTAATATATTTTAGCAGTTCTCTATTTATTCATTTTGCTTTTTCTCACTCTTCTACCCTGTTTTCTGTTTTTCTTTGGACTGATTTAGTATTTTTCCCTCTTACTTCCTCTATTCACTTTTTGCTTTTATCCCTTTTCAAATTTTATTGGCTATCCTATGATTCAAACATATATCTTTATTTAATACATCAATAATTTCTAATAAATGAAACACTTTATGTGTTATACAAGAATTTTGAAAACTATATGCTTAATTTCCCTTTTTAATCTCTTATGTGTTTCATAAAAAAATTATGAAAAAAGTATACTTGGCCATTATTCTGCTTCACACACTCAGTTATTTTTCAGAGACATTATAAATATGAAGGCCAATAAAGTTTACTTTTAATTCTCATTTATTGTATTTTCCAACATACACAATTTCATTGTGAATATTAAAATTCCAATACAGTGTAGCATTCCTTTTATGAAAACCTTTAACAACTTTGTAAATGAGATCCTCTAGTAGTGAGCTCCTCAAGTTTTTCTCTGATAATGCTCTATTTCTACTTCATTTTTTTTAGAGAGAGAGAAGAGAGGGAGGGGGAGAGAGAGGGAGAGAGAGAGAGAGAGAGAGAGAGAGAGAGAGAGAGAGAGAGTTTTTTAATATTTATTTTTTTAGTTTTTGGCAGACACAACATCTTTATTTGTGGTGCTGAGGATCGAACCCAGGCGAGCGCGCTACCGCTTGAGCCACATCCCCAGCCCTCTACTTCATTTTTAAAGGAAATTTTACTATTTAAAACTCTAGGTTAACTTTTTGCTGTTATTATTGTTCAACACTACAATTTAAAGGCATTTATAGATTTTCTATTGTATTTTTTATATTTGTTTCTCTGTATGTTGTCTGGCTTTTCTTTTCTGGTTGCCCTCAAGATTCTCTCTTGGTCTTTGTTTTTAAATATTTAAGTATTATATTTATATGATTTCTTTCATTCTTGCTTTATTTGGTGTTTTTATGACTTGCATGTATGATTTGATACCTGTCTTTCAATATAGAGAAACTTTGATGGGCTAAGCACAGGGGCTCTTGCCTGTAATCCCAGCTTCTCAGGAGCCTTGGTAGGAGTATCACAAGTTTGAGGCCAGTGCATGCAACTTAGTGACACCCTGTCTCAAAATAAAATGGGTTGTGAATGTAGTTCAATAGGAGATTATTCTCCTGCATTGGATATCCACTACTGAGAGAGAGAGAGAGAGAGAGAGAGAGAGAGAGAGAGAGAGAGAGAGAAAGAAGGAGTAGGAGGAGGAGGAGGAGGAGGAAAAGGAGGAGGAGGAGGAGGAGGAAAAGGAGGAGGAGGAGGAGGAGGAGAAGGAGGTGGAGGGGAGTGGAGGAGAGGGGAAGGGAGGGGAGGGGAGGCGAGGGGAGGAAAGGAGGGAAATTTTGAAATTTGGCCTTTATTTCTTCAATTATTTATTTTTTCCTCATTTATCTCCTCCCTTCTCATTCTTTCTTCTTGAGGAGATGTCAGTTATATGTGTTAGAACTTTACTATTAATATATGGCTATTGTATTCTCTTTTATTTTTCACTTATGAATTTGTTTAACCTTGTTCATTTTTTTATTCTTTGTAGCTTTTCAAAGCTAATTTCTATTTTCAGTGTCTATCTTTGCATTCACTGGTTCTGCTTTCAGTTATTGAGTTTGCTCTTGAGCCTATAGAAGAAAGTCTTCATATCTGTGTAAGTATGGGACTTTATAATTTGTATTTGAGTTTTTCTTATAGTTTTCTTGTCTATGCTAAATTTAGCCATCTGTTATTCTATGCTCTTGCACCCCTCCTTTTTTTTTTAAATCAGAGGACTTCATATATTAATTTTGGTTATATAGGCCTTTCCATTTACATGGATTAAAGAGAAAAGAAAAAAATCTATAAATCCAAAAACATTGATTATACAATGATCACATTTTTATGTCATGCAAAATGAGAATTCAGCAAATCATACTCTGTAAATAATTGTAGGTGCAAGAAAAATAGGAATTATTTTAATTTTTGGAAAATTAGAAAGCATGTTTCATGGGTAAATCTGGAACTGGCAATTGTCACATGGAATATAGCTAATTAAGGTAGTTGTTGGAAATATAAATCATGATTGCTGGGGATGTTTTCTCCCCAAAACTGTGAAAAATAGATTGAATAAGTCAGAAAAGCAAATCAAAATCATTTGAACTAAATAAAAGAGAATACCAGGAAATTCTCCATACTCCAAAAATAAAAAATATGGAAGATAGAAAAGTGAAAAAAAAAAGAAAAAAAAAGGAGGATTAATTTGGGAAATCTTTTCTATAGGAATCCTTATGGTTATTATAGAGGTAAAAACTGAGAAATATATTTTTTCCTGAAAGTTTATTATTTATAGTCTATTTTCTTTGCAAACTTTGTTACATATGTATGAATACTATATATATATATATATATATATATATATATATATATGTACACACATACATACACACATATTTAAGTTTCTAAGTATAATTACTTTTTAACATAAAAAATATTAAGTGTGAAGTGTCTGGCAAATAAGTCACAGTCTTATGAAATGTGTAAATTGCAAGAGTGATAAAAATTGTCATAAAAATAGGTTATATATAAAGAGAAAATACTTGTAGACTAATTATCTACAAAATTAAAGCTTAGAAAAAATTGGGACAATTTCAAGCTTACATTAAGGCAAAAAGTGTGCCATTCACATTCTCTTTGTGTAAATAATGTATGTATCAGAAAATAATTATATCTGCATTTCCCTGATTAATAATTTACACAATTATAATTCATTTTAGACCATCCCCTCTATGCAGTGCATGTAGAAAACTCTTGGCATATTACATTTAGATTTTTATCATTTTTGTATATAGACTCATGAGAGGTTTTCACATGTTCTGGAAGTGTTTTGCATTTATTATATATGGGGCATGTTTTATATTTTTCTTGTATATTTTGATATATAGAAATTCCTTTCAAAGGTAGCCGCCTCCAGCAATTCCTTTTTATGATTTTCATCTGTGTTTTTTTTGTTTGTTTGTTTTTTCAATAAAGAAATCCATTCCTTTTTTGCGGTTGTAAAACTATTTTGCCTTCTTAAAATTCTACGTTTTTTTTCATATTTAGATTTTAAATCTATATAGAATTAATGTTTGTTTATAATATATAGAAAAAATTTAATTCTCACTTTACAAAAAAAGAATGGATGATAATCAGTAACTCCAAGGCAACATATTTAGAAATATCTTCCCCATTGACTCCCTTATATGTGATTGTGTAGGAGTGAGTTCCTTGTGTATTTGTTCAGCTACATTTGTCTATATATCTTTGACCAACCCGTACTCTTAATAATTATAACTGCATCATAAATCTTGATATTTTGTACTGAGATTCCTCCCTGTGTATTCTTACATAAAATTAGCTTAGATACTGTTAGTTCCTTTTACTTCCCTTTAACTTTAGGTTAAAATAATTAATTTAAGTAAATATACATGTATACACATAAATTCACATACTATTGGATATTACTATTAAACAAGTTTGGAAGAATTTTTATTTTGATTATTGACTATTTGAGCAATGAACCTGTATGTCCACCATTTATTTAACTTTTTAAATTTTTTTAGGTATATTAAAAATACATTTTTACAGCTTTTTATAGTAAGTTTTCTAGACGACTTGTATTTTTGCTGTCATTCAAACTGGGGTATTTTTTCATTATTTTTAATTCCATATATTTTTGCACTAGTGGTTTTGATTTTTGTTAAGCCCATATCTAAACTCTGTGATTAATTCTAATAATTTATTTATGTATTCTATCAATGTGTCTTCATTCATAATGATCATGATCTATACAAAATAACTGAATTTTGGTTGTTGATATTTTTGCTTTCATGTGCGTATGATTTACTTCTTTGCCTCTGTACTGAATATCTAATTTTGAACAGTTATTGGAACAGTCACATATTTCTAGTTCTTAACATTAAAGGGAATATTGTCAAACTTTCACTATGAAATATTGCTTATTAAAGTTTTTTGTAGATAGATTTTATCAGATTAATGTATAAAATATTAAAACATTTCTTCAAAGAAACGTGGAAGCCAAAATATAAAAATGACCAATAAATCTTGAGTAATTGTGTTTCTGCCAGAATAGAAATGATAAAAACTATATAGTTGCTATAGTTACTACTTTAAATGATAGATTGTGAAAAATTGTTCTCTCGTTAATTGGTTTTTAGAAATGACATGGACAAATCTCTAGAAAGTATACCTGTAAGTATGGTTTCTAGTGACTTAAACAGGTTTTTCAAAAATGACTTCTCAAAGCCTCATTGAGATTTCTTTATGTTAAACAATTTAATCTATACAATTTCAGGTTCTCGTCCCTAGATTAGGGGGTCTTCCCACTTGAATAAATGCTGGCAGTAAGCAGGAAACATCACAGAAACTCCGATATCCTCTTTTGGAACCTAACATTCCATATATTTACTAATTAAAAATACTTAGAACATCACTTTTTGTTTAAGTCTTTACAAGGTTTTGGGTGAAGTCCAGAATCTAAGAATATTTTTAAAATCTTTAAATAACTTACAAACTAAACTTCTTGTCTCCAAGAAGAATAATTTAAGTATAGGTGATCTCTAAAGGAAACACATTATTGAAAGTGGAAATTTCTGTTTGCCTAATGAAAATAAATCAGAGTGTACTACTACTAATTGTGTCAGTGATGACTGTGTCAAATAGATCTTTAAAAATACATAAGCAATCTACTCCTATTAAGATTATTTTTGAATACTTCTAGCAGGAGCACTTCTGTTTACACTTCTGTTTAAACCACAGATACACCCATGATTATTACTCCTAGCATAATTTTCTTTCTGTTTGGAGTCTTTATGAAATAGAGGTTAAATAAGTTAGTTATGGGAGCAAAAAGGAAAACTACTTTTTGGAACACAGTAGCAGAAAAAGAATCTGCTTCCAGCTACTTCACTTCTTAAATTTATTTCATATGATACTGCACTCTACTGAATTTCCTTCCCAAAAATGTTATTTGATGCTGCTTGTCAATTCTTTAGAACAATCCCATCTCAGGTTTCAATTTGAGACAGAGTGAATTTCTGTTTCTTAAAAAAATAAAAATAAATAAATAAATAAATAAAGGAAAAAAAAGGGAAAAGCTTTTGGCAGAATACACTCTATGATACTTATTTAAAGTATATGCCATGTTGAAATTGTTCTTATTGTGCCTTGAAATTAGAATGAGTAGACTAAAATATATGTAGAATATACTTTTAATGATAAAATAAGTAAATGGTAGTGGGCTGGGTTATAGCTTAGTGGTATAGTGATTTCCTAGCATGTGTGAGGCACCGGGTTTGATTCTCAGCACCACAAAGTAAAATAAAAATCTACTGACACTAAAAATTATTTTTTTAAAAATAAGAAAATAGTAGTGCCTGGTCAGATTTGGTATCTTATAAATTGATCATGGACTAATAAATAACAGTGTTTTATTAGAAGGAAACATTCAGGGAATATGATAGAAGCCAATTAAATTTATTTATTCTGCTTGGATACTAAAAACCCTACTTTTAATATTTCTAATGTTTTGATTATTCTCCTACAACCTCTCTGCCCTCTTCATATAACTGATCTGATGTTCTAAATTGTAATTTCTATAGCCAGGGTCTTAATCAACATTTAAGTTTGTTTAGACCATTTTCAAATTACAATGAAAGTACCTTCTTTACATTATTAGGTTTTTTATTTCTTTTTGTGATACTGGAGATTGAATCCAGGGGCACTTAACCAATAAGCCACATCCCCATCTTTAAAAAAAATATATATATATATATATATATATATATATATATATATATATATATATATATCAATTTAAATAGATCTCTGTATGTATATTTTAAAGATAGGGATGTATATATATATTTTAAAGATAGGGATGTGTATATATATATATATATATATAGTGTGTGTGTGTATGTGTGTGTGTATGTGTGTGTATATATATATATATTAAACATGGGGATGTATTTATATATATATATATACATATATATATATATATATATATATATATATATATATATTATCTAGAGGCAGAGTCTCACTGAGTTGCTTGAGATCTCTTTAAATTGCTAAGGCTGGCTTTGAACTTGTGATCCTCATGCTCAGCTTCCTGAGCCACTGGGATTATAGTAATGTGCCATCACTCCCAGGAAGTTATCAGTATCTTTTTAACAAATGGTTCAGATATTCATGCCATTGTGTTTTATCTAGCTCAAGAAGCCAATATTTACAATCCACCCACACCACCAGTAGCCTACCTAATCTTTTAAAGCATGATTCTATACAGACTTTCTTTAGACTGTTGTCAGCTCTTTGATGACTCTCACCCTTCTCAAAAAAAAAACTTATAATGAGATTAAATAATGCCTGAAATACAGTAAGCATTCAGTAAACTGTGGCTATTAATAGTAATAGTGGTACCATTTTCTTCTCTTCTAATAAGTTTTAGAAAGTTCAGAGACTTCACCTATTTGAACTTTTAAACCACAGATACACCCATGATTATCCCCTTGTTTCCTCATTGGAAAGCTCATTTCATTGTGTTGTGTCCATACTCATTAAAAATGAATAAGTAAAAAAGAACTTTTGTGTTTTTTGAGTTAACTTGACTTCTTCAATATCTGTACTTTTGTCCTAAGTATAGGCTCTGGTATTGCCTGTTAAAATTTAAGGAATCTATTCTGCTCATGACATGGCTTTCTTCATTTGAAAACAGCCATGATCATATTCCTGAATCCCCATCAATCAAATACCAACAGTACGTACATAGTTTCAACATTGCTTGTTGAAAAATTCAACAATAAAGTTGACAAGATATAAATTCACCAGATTGTCTGCTTTCAAAAAATTAGGATCATACAGAAATAATAAGAGTGAATTTCCTTGATCAATGTGGGATATTTCATCTGTGCAGTTTGCTTCTCTATTAGGGAAAACCATGTGAATTATTTTCTGTAGCTTAGTTGTTTGTAGCTGACTCTCACATTTGTGTTCCTTTAACTGTCACTCAAATTCTCTCTACTTGCTTCTACCATCTGAATTTTCAAATAGTATTCAGTCTCCATAACATTCTTCTATCCATTATTTCCCTCTGACTTGTACTAGTAACCTATTTTATTATAATCTTTCTTTTCCATTTCAATATAATTCATTTATTCATCAAATCTATCTATCGACCACTCCCTTCTCTTTTCCCATTCAACTTAACACTCATTCAATTGGCAAAGTTTTCCAAATACACTCTTCTTTAAGATATGTTGTAATTCTTGGTTATTTTGTGAATTCTGATACTTTAAAGGTCAAACATCATTTTATGAAAAAACAACTCATGAATTCAACTAAAGTATGATTAAATAATCAAGCTTTTAAGGTGATACTACTTCACTTTACCCACCACAGGGTTTTAAGTTAATTTACTGAGCAGATAGTATGTGGAATGCAGCTGTACGAGAAGAAATTATAAGTAAGGTACTAGAAATTTTAGTCAAGCAGATGTGCTTCATCTAAAAACAACCTTGAAACTGCAAACAGGTTGATTTTATTTTTAAATTTAGGTTTGCATGAGTCTTTGGGAATCTGAAATGAATTTCTCCCAAATGAAAGATCGCAGCTTGTTTCTTCAAATTAGTTCACAATTTACAATTTAACCTATTCTACATGTGAAACACTGTGTAATTCCAATAAGAAAAAAATAATAATTTAATTGTCCAGTCACAAAATTATTTACCTGAAAGTAATTAATGTAAGATTGATAGGTGTCTCATTTTTCTCGTGACTGAAATCTTTTAAGCCACAGAGTTATACTGAGATACATGCCTTGAACATTGAAATCATTTATAAGACAAACAGATCACTGCAGCAATGAGGAACTATGCACCATCTAAAACCAAGGTGTAGTAACAGGCTATCCTCGATATTGCAAGTGCCCTGTCAGTTATGTTCTTCCAGAGTGGCAGCAAAACAGAATCTCGGTGGTAACAACAGACTTGGAATAAGAAGAGGAAATTTCCAGCATGCCTTGTACTCATGGGCTACTACATAGGCTGCTCTATGACTTACAGTTTAAGCTCTATAAAGAAGGATCACACAGCAATGGGAGGGGTCTCCTGGGCACAGAATCAGAGGCTCAGAGTGAAAACTGAGCACAAGTAACAAGGGATGCAGAGAGAGGAGCCAGGTGTAAGGAAGGAAAGCCATATTCTCCAGCTCTGAGCTGCTGTGCTGCATGCTGAGGGAATGGGCTAAACTATTGCTGATGTGACCAAGGAGAAGGCAACCTTCTCTCACTAATTAGACTCCACCCTTGCGCTGAAACTCTTAGGAAGAAGGAATGCATTTTTCAAAACAAAGAGGCAACATCCTGTGCAGAAACAGAAAAAGAAGAATGAGAGAAAAAAAATACAAGGGATGTCCCAAGGTCCAGAATTGATTTTTAAACATATTTTAGTTGTAGATGGACATACTTTTATTTTGTTTATTTAGTTTTATGTGGTGATACAGATTGAACGCAGTGTCCTACATGGCTAGGTAAGCACTCTACCCCTGAGCTACAGCCCCAGACTTGAGAATTGATTTTTGAAAGCTGTGTGATGTTGGGAATATTTCTTTTTCTTAATCTCTACCACTTCCATAAAATATAACTAACTATACTGCTTCTGTGTAACTTGCAGAGTTATGAGATTCAAATGAGATGAGAAAATAAATACACATGTTATAAATGTAAATCACTATAAAAATATAAGATATACACTGAAGAACAAAGTTCACGTTTCTGATAATATCTTTTGATACATATATACACATATATATATTAAGCAAATTTCCTTATGCAGCTAAAACCAACACAATTTATTAAAACAATAATTATATGCATGTACATTTTAAGCATACCTATTTTATAAATTGGAATTATTACTGCAATTGTATAAAAGAATGATACTTATACGTTTAAAATTATTCACTTACTAATCTGAACTATGGCTCATTTAAACTTGATTATTTAAATACTAATTCTTAGCCATAAATATTAGTTTTTTATTTCCATCTCTCCAATACCTGTACTTCAGTCAAAACCCTACATGAGGCCAGTTGGAACTCAAGATTCTGAACTATTCTTGATTATAAGAAGGAATGAAAATCAAAACTACTCTAAGATATCATCTCACTCCAGTCAGAATGGCAGCTATTATGAAGACAAACAACAATAAGTGTTGGCAAGGATGTGGGCAAAAAGGTACACTCATACATTGCTGGTGGGACTGCAAATTGGTGCAGCCAAGATGGAAAACAACATGAATATTCCTTTGAAAACTGAGAATCGAACCACCATTTGACCCAGCTATCCCTCTCCTGGGTCTATACCCAAAGGACTTAAAAGCAGCATACTACAGGGATACAGCCACATCAATGTTTATAGCAGCCCAATTCACAATAGCTAAACTGTGGAAGCAACCCAAATGCCCTTCAATAGATGAATAGATTAAAAAAATGTGGAATATACACACAATGGAATTTTAAAGAGAATAAAATCATGGCATTAGCAGGGAAATGCATGGCATTGGAGAAGATAATGCTAAGTGAAGTTAGCCAATCCCAAAAAAAACAAATACCAAATGTTTTCTCTGATATAAGGAGGTTGACTCATAGTGGGGTGGGGTAGGGGAACATGGGAGGAATAGATGAACTCTAGATAGGACAGAGGGGTGGGAGGGAAAGGGAGGGGGCAGAGGATTAACAAGGATAGTGAAATGTGATAGATATAATTATCCAAAGTACACTATGAAGACACAAATTAGTGTCAACATACTTTATATACAACCAGAGATATGAAAAATTATGCTGTATAAGTGTAATAAGAATTGTAATACATTCCACTGTCATCTATTTTTTTAAAAAAACAATATTTTTTTAAAGAAGGAACAGCCCTAATACATGTTTTTTTGTTTAGATGTCTTGGCTTTCCTTTTCTGTCCTTCAGCTGTCCAGGGAGAATTTCTTTGTCAAGTTTTGGGCATAGAGTCCTTGGGACCTGGCTGTTTGCTCCCCAATCTCGGGGAGCTTGCCTCTTCCATTTCCGGGTGTTTTCTCCTAACCTGTTTTAAATGCATGTTTAACCTCCTACTCCATCAGAGCACCCAGTATCAAGCACTCCATAAATCCCCAAGCTTTCTGTACAATTTCCATAACTTCTGATGAGAACTAAAACACAGCATGTTTGCTAGAGATTTTCTTGGAAGAAAAAAGTTTTACCTGAAACCTAAGTTTTACACTTATTTACCTTGTACTAAATTTTTGAATCTTTTTGTGTAGAAGGACATAAATGACAACCACATAGATTCTGATGCCAGGTACAATCCCTGTTTTTCCATCTCAGACAGAAATAATTAATGTTTCCTTCTGTATTGACCAAACTTCACAAAAGTTAGACTGTCTTGTCTTCATTTGTTCCAAATTCCACTGTCAGCATCTTTTTCAATTCCTTTGATCTCTTTTCTGATTCAGTGCTGATTCCTGCAATCCATCAGCCCAGTCTTTTCAAACAAATCATTATGCTCTTACAGTGTTATTAGATGTAATGCCTAAATCCATCTAATGCAAAAGGGATGTAGGGATATGTATATATACATATACATTAACATGTGAATATACATGTCCATGCACATAAACATGAATATAATTATATAACTATTGCACATAGATGCATTTTTTATATTTACATATGTATGTATGTGAATATATAGATATACATGTTATATTCTTTCCTTAGAAACTTAGAACTCTAAAGATAAAACATCATGTATTGTAATTACTAAGAGAAGCACAAAATTCAAAAATAAATTTTAAATGTCTGCTGACCCTTAGAAGAGCTGTTCTTGGAAAAGGGCCAAGTACAAGCCCACATTAGTCTTGGCAATGACAAATGCTGTCTGCTTGTCATTTTGCAAAAATTAGAATTGATTGAACCTGCCCTTTTATGGAAACAATAATGATAGTGTATCCACCAAGGGCAGATGTATGTAAAATTGTAGTTTGAAATTAGCAAAACTCAGTTTTTCATTTTTACATTAGATACACATAAAAAAGTGAAAATATCTCAGTTTCTTCTCTGAAAGTGCTTTCATAGCAAAAGTTAGCTGTTTTGCTTTTTATATCTGATAAATGTAATGTCATCAGAATAAAAACCTTCTGAATATTTTACATAGATTTAGCCATCTGTTGCATAGAACACTACGATCTCTATTGGTCTATCAATTTAGTTTGCATGGTTTTAAAAATAAATAATTGTCATATATTTAAGCAATAAGTTCAACAACAAAAATAAGCAGAGAAAAAGTGTTGGAGGACACTAAAACGACTGTGTCTCAACCAGGCAATGGTCATGATTTATTACAGGGCTCTGTCAATCTGGAGACCTCTAGAGATGGAGTCACAACTCATCCATCTTCCTGGCACATGGAATGTGAAACTGCTCAGAATGAGGCACTGGAGAGGGGCAGAGCCTATGGTGAACTGGACAATGCACACCCCAACAAAAAGATATTCATTCCCTTGATTGTTTATTTGTACATTTATATGCAAAAACATGAACATGGAGACAAATACCAGTTGTTCTAACCAAATAAAATGCATCTGTGAACCAGATTCAATAGATTTGTAACAAAATTAAACAGAAAAATAACGTACGAAAACACAACAGAGTACAGACACAGATCCTTTTCTAAATTTGGTATTTTAAAATGAAGATGGAGCAGTAAGATCTATCATATGGTGATATTAAATTAATGATGAAAAATACAGTTATTTTTCCCAAGTAAATCAAAGAAAGTATGAAAAAATAATGAATACCAAAAATGTTCGGAAGGGTTATTTTGTGATTTGATTCAGAAGTGAATATGGCATAGGTTTGAAAATCTACTTTAGAGATACTAAACATTTTTTTCATTAGGAATAATTTGTAAATCTATTAAAAGTACATCATGAGGGCTGGGATATAGTTTAGTTGGTAAAGAGCATGCCTTGCATACAAGAGGCCCTTGGTTCTAATCCCCAATACCACATTAAATAAAAGAACATAGATGCCCTTCAATAGATGAATGGATAAAAAAAATGTGGCATCTTTACACAATGGAGTACTATGCAGCAATAAAAAATGACAAAATCATAGAATTTTCAGGGAAATGGATGGCACTAGAGCAGATTATGCTTAGTGAAGATAGTCAATCCCTAGCTTCACTCTATGAAATATTTGTTTATTTTGAAGATTTCTGTTTCTCAGTTTAGAAGGGGAAGGGGCTTAGCCACATAAAAGTGCATATTTTATTTTGGAAGTATGTGGGTATCTTCATGAGCAGTATACCTTCAGTACTGATTCATAATGTCTCATAAGTCCACATGAAAATAATAGAGATTTGATTGTAGATGATTTAAATGTACCAAAATGTACATATCTTAAAGTTGTATGTCCAGTTCAAGTTCCTCGATCCAATATTTAAAGTGCTGCATCTGAAAATATTAAATGAAATGAGGTGAGTATGTTATGTACTTCAATGAATTTTCCTGGTGACTGGCCCATATCCTCCTTGTCAATGGGCACACTAGTTCCATAGCTGCTGTTGCATGTTAGCTGATAACCAACCAGATACCTTTTACCCATAGAATTTCACTCAACAAAACATAATCTCAGAGATGTTTCCCTCCTCCCCAAATAAGCTGATGACATACTGATAGGGAGTCCACAAATGTGGTCCACATTACCTCAAAGTGGGGCTAAATTTGCCTTGTAATCTGGGCTACAGAGTGCTGCATACAGGAGCCACATTCTTGTTTCATTTTTATCCTGTTCTTTATTCCTTTTCTCCTAAGAATAGGCCCCAAGAAACAAATACTTGTAATGAGTTTGTATAACTCTGACCCAGTACACCCAGTCTGAATATCTTTGACTGATATTAAGGACTCCTGTATTATATATATATATATATACTTGATTATTTTAAATTCTCTTATGAAAAAAATTGCTTCCAAGTTAGATCTACAAGTCAAAAGCAGATTGAGAATGAATTAGTTCTCCTGTTAAATCCAGGGCCATTTGTGTAGCACAGATGTTGAAGTCTGATTAATGCTAAAAATACAATACCTAGCTTTCTATTTTAATTTGTACAATGTCAGAATCCATACAGAGTTATATCCAATATTGATAAATAGAACTACATAGATATTTAAATTACCAGTTTATCAGAAAGTACCCTAGTCTGTAAATTTTCTTTCCAAAGTTTATTTTTCTTAGTTTATTATCAACCAGTGGTGCAATGGAGCCATGATGTTGTAACTGAACCACTGGAGCACTTTGTCACTGGGCCTTCTGTAAATGATGCAATTCTTGCAAGCTTATAAGTAGTCAAGCAGGAAATCAGTTGTGATAAATTTTATATACTCTTGCATACATTCCTGGGCTTGATTTGGGTAAATTTTCAAGGAGATTCACTTCATATTAGTGTATATCAATTTGCTATATGTTAGGATCCCTTAGCGGACTTTTAAAAAAATTGTTTATAACATTGTATTAGTCAACTCTCTGTCACTATGATAAAACACCTGAAATGATGAAAGGAGAAAAGATTTAGCTTGACTCAGGATTTCAGAAGTTTTAGTACATGGCCACTGCTCCAGTTGCTTTATGCTCATGGGGGCAAAGTGTGTCATGGCAGAGCTCATGGAAGATGTGGCCTGTTCACCTCATCCAAGCCAGAAAGCAAAAAAAGAAGAGAGGAAGGAGCTTTGCTTCCAATTGCTCCTTCAAGTTCATGACCCCTTGACCTAACTTTCCTCAACTAGACCCCCTGTCATTATGGCTCTACCCGCACCCAGTATTCCCATGGCCTAGAGACCAAGACTTTATCACATGGACCTTTGGGGAACATTTCAGTTCCAAAATATAGCAACCACCAGAATTTTTAATGTAATTCATCAAGAATGTGGCCTGAGAATCAGTATTATTTTAAAAGTCTAATGTCTTAATATCACTGTGCCTCCACAGTTAAGAATCACTTCCTACCATGGCTTGCTAAGTAAAGAGTATGCATGCCAATTTCCTAAGGAACACCAAAACTGAAAATTCTTACACTGGTAGAAATTTGTTCTCTTAACCTTATTGAGCACTGTGAATGGAATGTGTTCTACTAGTCCATTGTCAAGAAGTCCCTCTTTTATCTACCATGGTAGGTCCATTCAGTGCCTTTCACCACAGTCACGTGTCACTTAATGGTGGGATAAAGCCTCAGGAACATTGTTGGACAATTTTGTTATTATCCAAACACCATGGAGTGTGCTTACACAAACCTAAGTGATGTTGCCTGTTACACACCCAGGCTCTCTGATACCACTTATTGCTCTTAGTCAATAAGCCTGCTCAGCATGTTACCATACAGAATACTGAAGGCACCTGCCACCCAGTGCTAAGTATTTGTGTATCTAAATATGTCTAAACATAGAAAAGTAACAGTAAAATTGCTAGCTGATAGAAATTTTCAGCTCTGTTATAAGATTATGAGAACACCATGGTATAATCATATACATGGTCCATCATTGACTGGAGAACATCATCATGCAGATATAAATAGCAGATCTCTAGAACTTATTCATCTTGCATAATGGAGTACTGGCAATATTTCTTCCCTTGGGGATTATTCAACAATAACTGGAGATATTTTTGTTGTTGTTATTGCAACATCTTTAAGGATGCTACTGATATCTCTTAAGTAGAAGCCAGAGATGTAAGTAAATTTTCTACAAGAATTACATAAGACACTTTCCATACATTAAGAAAACAATTATCTGCCCTCAAAATTCAGTAGTGCCAAAGGTGAGAAATTTTGTTCTCACAAAACATTTACTTAAGAGGCTTATCTTTAAATTTCTCTAGTATCTATAACAATATGTCTAGTCAAAGTCCTTCTTAGGGCACATTAAATAACAACATGATCCAAATTAAAAACCTCTTAACACTCATAAAATAGATGACACCAAAGTAGCAGCAATTTAATTATACATTATATTCTGTTCATAAAATTTAAACTTCCGTGCAGTGACTGATAGTACCATAAGAGTGGTACTTTCAAAAGTTACCAGTTTGACCAAGCAAAAAAAACAATATTTGAATCCTTCAAACTCTCTGGAGTATACTTCTATGCAGAGTCTTTCATTTGATTCAAGATAGAAAGAGAAAGAGCCACGTAGAATGAATCTGAGATAGACTGTTACCCACAAGAGAACCCTCGAATAATCTTGAAAGCAGAGAATTTGTTCAGGTTCCAGCAGCAAAATCAATCCTTTCATTACTGTGGTTGTACATTTACACTGCCCGCTGCCACCTAGCTCTGCTCTTCTCCTCTAAAGAATCGGGGTCTTAAATGGACACCGAATTTAATTCTTTTTGAGCCCCTTTCCTTGCCTAATTCTGCTTGCCCAATCAATCCATGTATTTGTAGTGAGGCTTCTAATCAATGATCTTCCACTACTTTCTCATGCCAATGAAAAACACAGGAGTAGACACTTGCCCCAAGCTGCACCAAGATAGTTTATCTTCCAAACTTTGAAGGTAAAGACACAGGAGGGAAAACCTGAAATAATCTGAAGATTTCTCTAGGGGGCCAGGTGTCACAATTCTTAAGGATTCCTAGCTCCTGTAACTCTTCTTGATTCCTACCTTCTATGTTCCAATCAAGCTTAATTTTGTGATCATGTAAGTCAAATTCCTAGAAATTAAATATTGTATTTTATATGAGAGTAGAAATATTTGTGTACTGTTCATGTGTTACTTACCAGTGTTGTAATCTTGGACTGGTTTCATGATTTCTCTTTGCCTCCATTTTCCTATCTGTAAAATGAAAATAATAACATCATAAATATATCATAATACTGCTTTGAGATAATCTATGCAAAGCACTTTATTAAGTAAAAAGTAAGCACATAGTAAGAGCCAACTAAATGTGATCATTATCATTTTATGGATGATATTAAATCTTTAAAGTATTTTGAAACTAGAAATTTAAAGGAATTTTCTTATTAATTCAAGTATTCTTGGTGTTCTAAGTAGAAAAATCATATTGTATATAATTAATGGTAATTTAATTCTATTTTTAACTTTTATTTCTTAACTTTTCTTGTCTATGTGTATTTTTGAGAATTTTAAAAGTCAGAACTTTAACTGATATATTGTAAAAGAGTCTTCCTGGGGCTGGGGATGTGGCTCAAGCAGTAGCGCGCTTGCTTGGCATACTTGCAGCCCGGGTTCAATCCTCAGCACCACATACAAACAAAGATGTTGTGTCTGCCAAAAACTAAAAAATAAATATTAAAATTCTCTCTCTCTCTCTCTCTTAAAAAAAAGAGTTTTCCTGAGTTCTTTGTTAAATTTTATTTTCTAAATTTCCCAGGTTTCTTTAAATTCTTTAAGGTTTTAATTGAGGTAATTATTATTGGTTGATTGCTACTTTTTCTCTATATATCCTGACCTATCACCCTACATTGGGTAATAATATTAAATTCATAGCTGTCTCTTCATCTGTGTCTCAAGTCTGTTTTTCACATTAATATGATTTAGTTTTATTTTTATTATAAGAACACTTAACATGAGATCGACCTTTTAAAGATGTTTCAGAGTACCATGTAGTATTTTTTTTTAGTAGGAGCACAATCCAATTGAGTTATATTCACTACCGTCAGGTGTCACATAATGATAAAAATGTATTATTAGATGATTTTTACTGTTGTGCATACATCACAGACTGTACTTACACAAACCTACATGGTAAAGCATTCTACACACTTAGGCCATATGAAATAATCTATCACTCCTAGGCTATAAACTACATAGCATATTACTGTACTGAATATTATCAGCAATTGTAATATAGTTACATAAACATGCATGTTTATTTTTCTAAACATGTCAGAAAAATACAGTAAAAATACAAGGTAATAGAAAATTTCAGCTCCATTAGAATTTTATGAGATCTCCATTGAATATGTGATTCATTATTGACCAAAATGATATTGTACAGCACATGATCATTATTCAGTAGTTGTCTAACTTATTCACTTTGCATAACTGAGACTTGATACTCTTAAATTATCAATTCCCCATTTTCTCGTTTTACCAACCGCCTGGTAATTATCATTATACTCTCTACTTCTATAACTCTTAGAAACTCACTTAGAGAAATCATATAGTATTTGTCTTTCTTTGACTGGATTATTTTACTTAGCATAATATCACCAAGGTTTATCCATCTCATCATATATTATAGAATTTTCTTCTCTTTAAAGTAGAAAAATTCCATGTATGTATATACCATATGTTCTTTTTTTAAAAAAGAAAATGCTTTTATTTTTTAAATACATGGCAGTGGAATGCATCACAATTCTTATTACACATATAGAACACAATTTTTCATATCTCTGTTTGTATATAAAGTATGTTCACACCAATTCATGTCTTCATACATGTACTTTGGATAATGATGTCTATCATATTCCACCATCATTGCTAACCCCCTACCTCCTCCCTTTCCCTCCCACCCCTCTGCCCTGTCTAGGGTTTGTCTATTACTCCCATGCTTCCTCTCCCTACCCCACTATGAGTCAGTCACCTTACAGCAGAGAAAACATTCGCCATTTGTTTTTTGGGATTGGCTAACTTCACTTAGCATTATCTTCTACAGCTGCATTCATTTGTGTTCTTTTTACTTTGTTGGGAAATGGAGAGTAAAATGGTTTCCACATCTTGACCATTGTGAATAGTGTTGCAAAGAACATAGGAGTGCCAATATTTCTTCAAGATCATGATTTAAGTTATATTTTACATAACCCAGAAGTGGCATTGGTAGTTGATATGGTGCTCTATTATTTTGAGAAAACTACATATTGTTTTTATAGCATACATATAATTTTACATTCACAGTACAAAAGTATACACAGTTTACATGTCCTCCATATCCTCACCAACATTTGCTATCTTCTTTTTTTCCCCATAAGATAGCTAACCTAACAAATGAGAAGAGATATCTTATTCTACAATTTCATAACAATTCGTGAAAAGGACATCTTTCCATATATTTCTTGGGAATTTATTTCCCTTTGTAGAAATATTTATTCAGCTCTTAGACCATTTTTAATTGAATTATTGTTTTTTTGCTATTAAGTTGTGGGATCTTTTTATATAATTTTGATTTTAATAGCCTACCATATGGTTTGCAAACATTTTCTTCCATCCTATAGCTAGTGTTTTTGCTATATTTATTGTTCCTTTTGCATTGCAGAAATGATTTGGTTTTATGTAGTTACACTGGCCTGTTTTTTTTTTTTGGCTTTTTTAAAATCTGTGCTTTTGGTGCCATATCCAAGAAGTCAATACCAAGACCCATGTCATAAAGGTTTTCCTCCATATTTTTTCCAGAGATTTTGGTTTCTGATTGTAGGTTGAAATCTTCAACTAATGGTGAGTGTTTTTTCCACACAATATAAGAAAAGTGTATAATTTCACACTTTGTATGTGGATATCCAGTTTTCCCAACATTATTTGTTGGAGACTATCCTTTTCCAATTGTGTATTCTTGGAATCTCTCCTGAAGACTTACCATTTAAGTATAGGTTTATTTCTGCTCTCTGTTCTATTCCTTTGGTACATCTGCTATTAACATACTCTTTGGTTGTTGTAGCTTTTAAATATATTTTGAAGTTATGAAGTACTATACCTCCAGCATTGCTATTTCTTCTTAAGATTGTTTTGGTCATTTGGGATTTTTGTGATTCCCTAGGAATGTTAGAATTTTTTTTTCTGTTTTTACAACAAAAACACAAACATTATTTATAATGCCGAAGAAGTCCTCAGCATTTTTGTGGGGGCGTCTGTAAATGTCCTTGTCTTTCCTTTCATTTTTGAAGGACAATTTTGCTAAGTATAGTAATCTTGGTTGTTATGTTATTTTTTTTTTTCTTGAGGTGCTTTGAATAAATCATCCCACTTCTTTTATCTTGCAGGATTTTTGCTGAAAATCTGCTTTTAGTCTTAGGACAATCTCCTTATACGTAGGGGTTTGGTGTTCTACTACTGTTGTTAAAATTCTCTGTTTTAACTACTGGCGATATGATTATATCTCAGTTTGGACTTCTTTGAATTATCCTTCTTTCTAGTCCTTTGGAATTCCTGGATTTAAATGTCATTTCCTTCCCTATTTGAGACAAATTTCCAGCCACTATTTTACTTTATTCATTTATTGTTCTCCTGTTCTCATTGAACAATTTAATGGTAGTTATTTTAAATTCTTGTTTTGGAGATTCATATATTTTTGCTTAATTTGGGTCAGTTTCTGTGATTTTACTTTCTTCCTTGTTTCAATACTGTTTCTCTTTCTTCATGTCTTTTACTCTTTGTGTTCATATGCACACAAGAGAAAAGTTGCTACCTTTTCTATTCATAGATTGGTTTTTCACAGGAGAAGATACATCATTGATTAAACCAGCCAGAGATTCTGTGGACCCCTCAAACAGTTGTGATGGTCAGAACCATAGATTTTGTTCTTAGTGGCACCTAGTTATCTAGATCAGGCCATGTTGTCATCAGTGTTCAACAATAGATAATACCAAATCCAATCCCCCAGGTATGACTTGGAGAAATTGGAGTGTTTTATGCTACGTTCCACACTTTTCCTTCGCAGGGAGCATTTTGATTATTTGTTCTCTCTTTGCTTTGTATTGGGCTATGAACAAAAGCTATGATGAGTGCCATGCTCCTTTGTTCCCTGCTGATGGATCCTGTCAAAGGCCCAAGCCAATCTCTCAGGCAGCACTAGGAAAAGTTCCAATATTGGATGTGTAATCAAAACCTTTTCCTCCTTAGAGAGAAACCTGGAGTTGAGGTTTTCTTCTGTTACATGGTGCCATGCAAGGGAAGGGGACCACAGGGTGTCTCCAGTCTCTCTACTACTTTTGATGTGGTTGATTTTGCTTTCACCTGGATGCAGGGAAATTCTGACTAGTTTGTGGATTTCTCACAAATGTCATCAATTTAGTTACCACTAGTGAAACAGTTTGTGTATCATGGAAAGGAGAGTCCAAGGCTTTATATTTCATCATTTTCCTCCTTGTTATAAATTTTCCTACGTTTATTTTCTAACCCCTGTAGTGTGCATTGGAATTCTCCAATAACCATTTATTTGGAAAACTATGTTGTTGTTTCAACATGCTTTTTTTCTGATAAGTTATTGTTCATGTTACATAATTCCTTCATATTCACCCATGTGCTGTCCTTGAATAGTCGATAGAGAGCCAGATTGTTCACTATTTTCCAGTAGAAATGAAGTCATCCCCCATTGGTGGTAGTGGAGGAGCAATAACAGGGCACTCCTGTTTTTCTTAATCACTAGTAGTATCAAAGGGGCCCAGAGGAAAACCAGGCATTCTTCCCACTTCAGATTGAGAAATCTGCATGTCTACTCTACCCTGCATATAATTAGATAGGACAACCCCTTCCTCTGTGAGAGTAGAATCTGAGAAAAACAAAATAAACTTTAAGATTTAAATAATCTCAGGAGTATAATTGTATAATACCCACATATCCAAATTTTAATTAAAAAATCTATGACCAACAACCCAAATAGTCAAACTAAGCAATATTTCAAGTAATTACCAATATAAGAAAATGACATATCAATAGAATTTCAAAATATACCCAAAGGAAAATAAAGCAGTACAATGAAGAACCATACATTCATAAATTGGACAACAGGATGAAACAGATCAGTGTTTTTTAAAGGACAACCACGCCCATCCAATATGAAATACATAATTTGAATAAATCTGTAACTCTCAAGGCCCAGATGGTTTACTGGAAAATACTACCAAATGGTCAATGAAGAAAGAATAAATGTCTTATCCCTAAGGATAGCAATACAATAAGGATGACTTCTATCACTAATCTTATTTGACATAGTTCTGAAAGATTTTGTGATAATGCAAGAAAGAAAATAGTAGGAATGTGGATCAGAAAAAATATTTGTACTTTTTTCAGTTCACTATTTATGTAAACCTGTCTGATGAATCAAAGAGATAAAATCTTCTACATCTAGTAACTGAGCCCATCAATGTTTCAGGATATAAGACCAATATATACAAATTAATTCTATATCTATACACTAGCAATAAACATGTAAATATAAAGGTTAAACATACAGGGCCATTAATAATCTCTCAGAATAAAACTGTAAATCAAAATAAATAGACAGGACTTATATGTTCAATCAATAAAATATTGATGAAACAGAGATAAACCAAAGAAAACCTAAATAAAGGAGACAATATACAATGTAGAAGGATTGGAAACTAGAGAGGAAATATAGCAATTTCCTACAAATTTATATACTTGTTTTATAAAATTTCATCAAAATCATAGCAAGCTATATAAATACGGGCACAATTATTCTTTTTTTTTTTTTAAAGAGAGAGAGAATTTTTAAATATTTATTTATTTATTTACTTTTTGGTAGACACAACATCTTTATTTTATTTTTATGTGGTGCTGAGGGTCAAACCCAGCGCCCCATGCATGCCAGGTGAGTGTGTTACCACTTCAGCCACATCCCCAGCCCCCAGGCACAATTATTCTAAAATGTTTATGAATAAACCAAAGAACTAGGATAGGCAAAATAATTTTGAAAAAGAATAAAACAAGAAATCTAATCACTTTCAAAATTTATTATATCTCTACAACAGTCAAGACTGTTTTATTATTTGCAGAACACACATAGTACAATAGAACAGAAAAGGGAACATGGAACTAATACAAACTACAATATACTCCATTTTTGACAAATTAAAAAATCAAAGCAATAGAAGAAATTTAAATTTCCCAATAAATGGTGTTGTGATATTTATACTTCCTTAAACAAAAATAAGACCTTAATATAAACTTCAAATCTCATATAAAATCACCTCAAAGTAGATCAGAGGCCTAAATGTAACAGATATAATGATATAATATTTAGAGAGAACTATAGGAAATTTGTCGCAACTATGATTAGGCAGAGTTCTTAGATTTGACACCAAAACCATGATTCAGAAAAGAAAAAAATAGTAAGTTAGACTTTATTGAAATTAAAACATTTTACTTAGAAAAACATTCTTTAAAGAAGATGAAAGGACAGGCTACTGACTTGGAGAAATGTTTACCAATCACAAATTCAGCTTAGTACTAGGGTTGAGAATACACAAAGAATGCTTAAAACTACAGCAACAGCAATAACAAACAAAGGTATGGACAGAGAATTTATAAAAAAAAAAAAAGCTATACAGCCTACAAACAACCATATAAAAAGATGTTTCACATCATTAGTAAATGGAAAATGCAAATTAATACCACAAATTAAATATGGCTATACACCAATCAGAATCACTAAAATAATCAATAGTGACAATGCAAAATGCTGTTGAGAATGTAAACTGTACCACTTATGCATATCTAATGGAGATATAAAATGGCACAATTACTTTGAAAAAGAATTTAGCATTTGCTTAAAAATTAAGCATGCAAATATCATATGACTCAGCAATTGCATCCTGGGCATTTATCTCAGAAAAATAAAAATTTATGCTCATTCAAGAATCTGAATAAATGTCAAAAGATTTATGCTGAGGGAAAAAATAGAAACAATCCTAAAAGTTATCCTACACTGTAGAGTTCCATTTATATAATGTTTTCGAAATGACAGATTTATAGAGATGGACAATAGATTAGTGGTTGTCAATGGATAAGGTGAGGGGATGGTTATAGCTATGTAAAAGCCACAGGAGAGATCTCTGTGACTAGAGAAATATTCTGTATCTTAACTGCATCATGTTGTGGTTTAGATATTACGTGGTCCCCCAAAACTCATGTGAGATAATGCAAGAAACTTTAAAGGTGAAATGATTATGTTATGAGAGCCTTAACTTAATCAGTGCATTAATCCACTTGAATGCATTAACTGGGTGGTAACTAGGCAGGTAGAGTATGACTGGAGCAAGTGAGTCATTGTGGGGAGGCATTTGGGGAATATATTTTATCCCTAGAAAGTGGAACTGCTTTCTGCTTCCTGATGGCCATGTCCTGAGCTGCTTTCCTCCACCATACTTTTCTGCCATTTCTATTGGGCCCAGAGCAATAGAAATGGCTCTCTATAGACCGAGACCTCTAAAGTTCTAAAGGTGAAGTTATATTTAGGGTTTTAAAACCATGAGCTCCATATACACTTTGTTCTTGTCAGGATTTTTTGGTTACAATATGGAAAAACTGATTAAAACAAATGTTAATATTCAGGTTGTGATATTGTACTACAGTCTGACAAGATGTTACTATAGTGGTGAGTGGGTAAAGGATAGATAAGATCTATTATGCATTAGCTTTATAATTGAATATTGCTGTTGGTTAGATGTGAGGAGTCCTGAAAATGCTCATGTGCAAGACAATGCAAGGTTTACAGGTGAAATAATGGATTATGAGAGTCTTAACCAAATTGGTGAATTAATCCCCCAATAGGGAATAACTGGGTGGTAACTAAATACAGGTGGAGTATGACTGGAGGAGGTAGATCATTGGGGTATGCCTTTAGGACATGTATTTTGTCCCTGATGAGTACACTTTTTCTTACTCTGCTTCCTGGTTGGATGTCCTGAACCACTTTCTTCTGCCATAACCTTCTGCCATGGTATTCTTACTCACATCTGACCCAGAACAATAAAGTTGGCCATTTGAAATCTTTGAAACCATGAGTGCCAAATAAACTTTTCCTCCTCTAAAATTGTTCTTGGCAGATATTTTGATCACAGCAGCAAAAAAGCTGACAAAAACAAATGTATGCTACTATTATCTCAAAATAAGTAGCTTAATGAATGAAAAGTCATGACTTTTAAGGAATATAAATTATAAATAGAAGTGTCGGGCTAGGGATGTTGCTCAGTGGTACATACTTGCCTAGAATATGTGAGACCTTGCACTATATCCACAGCACTGCAAAACTAAAACAAAATTAAATTAAAATGCCTTGATTTTTCTCAAATACAGACACCATTTATCATGGAACTTAAGATTAGTGAAAATATACTTTCATAAATTTCCTAAAGTTCACAATCTAATGACTAGAGGTAGTTTGTCCTGAAATAAGCTACATTTATATCATAGACCATAGGAATATACTTTTCTAATTTGGTTACAAGAAGAAATTTTTTGTAACATATATATATATATATATATATATATATATATATATATATATATATATATATAATCACCATCCATGTATATGTTTTACCAATGATGTGCTATTTATACATAAATAAGGAGGTAATCACAGACTTGTATCTGAAATTTCAGCAGAGTTATTAAAATACTGTTGACAAAATTCAAAGCAAAAACTTGATATTTAGTAGAACAAGGTAAAATTAGAAAAGTGAAGGTACATTGTGCTTCTCTTTCTTCTATAGGGTTCAAAATACATTTATTTTTTCATTTCCTAGAGAATATTTTAGCAAGGTTAGCTATTGAATGTTTCATCTACTAATATTTACAGACAGAAAATATGATTTTTGCCTGAGTATTGCTATATGGGAAAAAGATATTGCTATTTTACAGGGCTTTTTATAAATATGCTATTGCTAGTTTTTAGCAATAGCTATTTGTAACTAATAAAACCTATAGCATCCTTATAGTTTGCAACAAAACATTACCAACATCTTATTGACTAAAGGGGCTGCTCAGTGCTCCATGATTATATATAACTGAAACAAATTGTAAACCAATAATGGAGACATGAAAGACAGCTAGATTTATAAGGAATTATTTCCAATGTGCAAAAACATAGTTAATACAACATGAAGGACTGGTGGGGAATACCAAGTGATAGATAATACAGACATTTTTCCTCACATGTACCCCTCCTCCCAAAAAACAAATCTAATTTCATTTATATTCCAAAGAAATTTTCAGAAAGAAAAAGCAAAATTGCCAATTTGACAGAAAGCATTTATCCAAAAAAAATATTATAGACATCTGCACAATGCAAAACAAAAATGATTTGGCTGCAACCAGAATTTATTTTGTTATCACTGGAAACTTTGTCTTTGGCAAAATTATCAGGTTTTTTTAATCAAATGTCCTCTAAAAAATGGCTGTTTTATATGATAGGCTATAGTTACTTTCTGGCTAAGCATGATGAACTAAGAACATTTATCATATGGAACATTAAAAACCAAGAAAAGGGACCAGAGGGCACATCTCAGTGATGGAGTACTTGCCTGGCACGCGTGAGATTCTGTGTTTGATCCCCAGCAATTGTGCACGTGTGTGTGTGTGTGTGTGTGTGTGTGGGTGTGTATTCATATATATACCACAGAGGAGAGAACTACAGATTTCCATGACTTCGAGGTTACATCCTGATAAACCCATTGTGAAATTAAAATAATTGAAGAAAAAAATGCATTTAATATACTCAATCTAATGAACACCATAGCTTAGGAATGCAGTGTAAGCTGGAACAAAGTGTAAGCTGGGGCATCCACAGTTTACCCTTGTGATTGTGTGGTTGACTGAGAGTTATAGCTTGCTGCTTCTACCTACAGGATAGTATTGCATTGCATATTTCTAACCTGGACATGATAAAATTTCAGAATTCAAAGTATTCTCAAAATATTACATATTCCATTTATACCCCATAAAGGTAACCTGGAAAAATTATAATCCTTCTTCCACTTTCAAATAATGTCCCTTTCACAATTTTTATATTATTGTTTTTTAAATGTCAATGATTGACTTTCAGGGTTAATAAGCATAATTTTTAAAAAATCTATTATAATTTGTTAATCAATCTCTAAATACGTATACAAAACCTAATTTTCATGCTCAATGGAATAATTTCCAAAATAGGTGTAAATACAACAAAAGCTTAATAGTTAATAGAGGAGAATAATCATTTCCAAATTATACATTCACGTAAACTTAAGATATATTTATTTTCATAGTATTTAAAATAACCAAAAGTTATTTTTCTTCCTGCTTTTGGCCCTTCATTCACTCAATCAAAAAAGTATTTTGTATGCCTTTAGTTCAGACACTGCCTTGTATTTGGAGAAACCTATGGTTTCCAAAATCCCCTTGATCTAGTCCTAAAGAAGACCAAGTGTCGTTTTTCTGTAATGTTACAGGAAAAGTAAAGTCACTTAGAATAGGCTCTCGGCAGGTGAGCACATCATTTTTCAGCTGATTTTTACTATCTTCTAACCAAATATTTCACCTAACTATAATGTATGCACAACCTATGGCTTAGTGGAAGAAACGATATAATGAAGTAAAATGTCATTTATGAAGTACAACTTTCTACTTACTGTCTAGAAGACAAAGGTCCAATTGGAAGTTTAAAAATGCTGAACAATAACTAAGTTTTCATACTGAAAGATAAGACCTGAATACTGAAAATCACTCTTTCTATGGAAACTGCACAAAGAACAAAGCTTGCACATACAGGAAGAAATCAAGACTAATTTTACCTTCTATAGAGAAAGGATGTGGGGTTTGGGTAGAATTTCCAAATCCTACACAAAGAAAGTATGTGTTCAGATAAGTATAACTCCTGGCAGAACCAGTTTAATCAACCATTCTTCCTAAGATGTTTATGTGACTTCTGAGAAAGAGGGCACTTTTCTAACAAAGAATACATTGCTTCCACTGTGAGTAGCACCAGTTTGTCAAATCCTGATGTGCCATGGAGGACAGGCACGGACTAAGACCACTACAAAGGGAAGGAGAAGAAAAAGAGGAACATTGATGATCAAGCAGTTAGTTGTTCACAGCAGTGATTTAAAAAAAAAAATCCCCTTCTACATCTAAGCAATGGGATGAGTCGTCTCCTAAGGATGCACAACAAAACTGCAGAAAATCGTTTACCTTGAAACAAACAAAAAAAGAGGATCATTCATTTCAAAGCAAAACTGCAGTGCACAGCATTCTACTGCAAAATTCAAATAACCATGTAAGCATTAAAGAAGATTTCTTTGCACAATAGGAAGAAAAAATATTAGCTAGAGAGTTCCACTTCTGGCCTACAAATTATAAACATGTATTAAAGCAAGAGAACTCTGAGGGCAAGAAAAATTAAAAAGCAGAGACCAGCAATATTTGACAAGAGCTTAATTCCTTAATCCAGTTCCTGTAAGATTCCATTTAGATTTCCATATGAGCCATAAACAGCCTTGGAAATGGTTTTCAAAAATCATTAGGTCTACAAAATTTATGTACAGCTCACAAAATTTGCATTGACCAAATTCTCATTTAACAATTCTCATTTACTTCTTTAATCCTGCCTAACCAATTTTAATATCTATAATTTGCACATTGTGAAAGAACATTCACATATACTTTACATGCCTATGCACAGTAAATTCATAGTGTTTTACTAGTTGTGTTTATGAACAATATTAATAAAGCTATGATGTGTGTGAGCATATATATGTATATGTAGATGTATTCCTGAACATACATATGCTAATTATCAGACATTGTATATAAATACAGTGTAAAATATTACATACATATACAAAATATTCATAGTTATGTCTACTTATGATTTTCTATAGAAATGCACATATAAAACTTGCATGCCAGTACACACTACATGTACATATATGTACATATGTATTATACAGAGAGAGAGAGAGAGTCTATGCCCATTGAATAAGATAGAAATATTTATTTATTTAAGATGTCCATCACGATTCTAAATAGGCACTAAGGATGTCATCATGGCAACATAAATATTTAAATTGTCACACTGTGATTTACAGCTATAGATGTTTATTCTTCTGCCTCCCTATTGTTTATATATTGTAAGTAAATTTTGTTTTACTTATACATGACCTCTTCCAATATTAGATAATAAAAACATTAAAACAAATTTAAAATAATCAAATAGCATTTTGAAAAGGTATAGTTATTTTTTCTAGATCAATTTTTCCTCTTTTGCTCCACTGTGAAAAGATCATATGTGTCACCAGGAAAAAAAAAAAAAACTTTAGCCAGATGGATCTCGATCTGCTATCATGAGAGGATCTAAGGTCAATTTCATTTATGTCAAAATTGTTTATAATTTAAACTCACATAGTGGAAAGTCAATAGAGTAGATTGACAAATCACAAAAGAATTGAATAGATATACAAAAGAACTTACCATTGAAGGAAAATGTAAAATATATATTTTTTGCATTATTTAGGTACATTTAGAATATTAAAATATTAATCTAGAGAGGCAGATTTTAAGAGTAATACTTACCCAATTGACATTATTGGATTAACAGGGGAAGATTAAAATTTCTTTACAACATTTATTGATAGCATTTTAAAAATCATTATGGTTACATAGAGCTACCAATTGTAAGCAGGAGGAATATATAGCATTTAAATAATTACCTTGGGCTTAGATAATATTCTAAATATCTTAATTGCATTAACTCATTTAATTTTCAAAACAACTTTGTTAAATAGGTGTCATGTTTCAGAACCCTTTGAAAACGATAAATTTGTGTCATATAAATATGTGTGTTTATGTTTTGACCCATTTTGAAAATTATAAAATTATGTCACATGAATATGTATGTTTGTGTGTATTTTCTAACTTTACCAGGGAAGCAATTTACTATTTAATTTTAATGTTCAATTTTTGAACCTAATTCATATATATACATATACATAAACCTATATAAAATACATATATTATACACAACCACACACACACACACACACACACACACGAAGTGTGTGAAGTAAGTCTCAACATCCTTTGAAATTGGGAAACACAAATTAAGATACCATTACATACCTATTAGAATTCCAAACTTTAAAGAAACTGATGAAATATGACACACACACAAATTCATTAATTGTGCATAAGTAGAAAAGAGAATTTCCATATATATAGACATTATTATAGTGTACAGTGGATAAATTTTGACATGTGTACACACCCATGAGAGCATCTTTCAAATGGCAGGGGGGAAGAGAGCTAAAATAGGGGTGTTATTTACAACCAGTTGTTATATTCAAACATATATCCAAACATAAATATATCATATATATGTTCAGGTATGATTTTCCTGATTTATAAATTTATCATTCTTCTTGAGGTAATAAGATATGTTCTTGGTCTCTCGCTGTAAACCTGTAAACGTTGTAATGAGCATTCTAAATCAGGGTTAGCTGGAAAATATCTACTAATTCACTCTGGATATGTTTAATAGTCAACTTAAGTATTAACATATAGATATATCCATGAAACCATAAATACAGTCAAGATGAAAATCAAATCCATCACACCTAAAAGCTTCCTAACATACCTTAAATTTACTCCCTTCCCTTTCTCCTTGCCAACTCATAAAAATTAATGATTGCATTTTATCACATTTTGTTAATTTTTAACTATTTGAAATTCTAATGGGAATGTCTGTAATCTTGTGCTTTTAATATTTAAATTTCCCAAATGACAAAAATATTGAGCATTACTTCAATGGCATTTCTTTCTGTAAAAGTTAAGTTAAATGTCTTTTGTTGGTAATTGTTCATTATTGACTTTTTGTATATTTGTAACCATATATAACTTACTATTATGTATGCTATTTTGTTTTATTTCAATGTCTAATTGTGCCTAACTTAAATGCAATTTTATTGTATATTTATCTTGTATCCTGCAATCATAGTAAACTAACTTATTCACTTTTGAAGTATAATTGTGCAATCCATGTAATTTTTCTCCATAAGTGACAATCTTCTGGGCAAATAAAAGTAATTTGAATTCTTTCTTTCTTATGCAAATACCCTTCCTTCCTTCCTTCCTTCCTTCCTTCCTTTCTTCCTTCCTTCCTTTCTTCCTTCCTTCCTTCCTTCCTTTCTTTCTTCTTTCTTTCCTTCCTTTCTTTCTTTTTTGCTTTACTTTCTCAAATAGAAGCTTCAGTAAAACTTCAGTTGCTTCAGTTGAAAACATGTGAAAAAGTGAACATACCTTATTTATAATTCTAGAAGGAAAGCAGTTAGTGTTTCCTCATTAGGTGTGTGGTTGGCTGTAGGTATTTTTATCATTTGTTTGTTTGTTGGTGGTGCATGTTTTTATTCTTGCTTGTTTGCTTGGAGACAACCTTTATCAAATTGAAAAATGGTTATTCTCAAATTATTAATTTTCTTATCATGAAATATTTTCCTATATTTTAATTAAATGTCATTTTTGTTTCTGTAAAATGATTTTCCTGCCTGGGTTGAGATTATCATGTGTTTATGTCTTTTTAAATTTAATTTGTGAACATAGTAAATCACATTGATTTATTTCTAATGATAAACCAAATTTGTTTCATTACTATAAACTCCATTTGGTGTTAATATATTTTATATAATGTTCAATATTATTAACTAACTTTTTATTAAAGCTTTTTTGTTGCATGTTGATGAAGATTATTGATCTACATATTACCTTTCTTCAAATGTATCCACATGATTTTATTATCAGAGAAACAGTCCACATACAATGAATATTATGGAGTTTCTTCATCTTCAATATTTTTCAGAAAATATATTTAGACCTGCCATTTTTTTAGTGAAATTCAACTTTATAATAATCTGGACCAAGACTTTTTTCCTTTGCTTTTTGCTTTTTTTTTTCAAGAGGTCTTTATAGATACAATGTCCAAAAAGTTACTGATTTATATTGATTCTCTCAAAGAACCAGGTTTTAATTTTCCCTATCTCTATATATGTCGGTATATGTATGTGTATTTATATGCAAAGTAAGTGTGTGTGTGTGTGTGTGTATGTGTGTGTGTGCGTGCGTGCGCATGCGTGCACCTTGGTGTTTTAATTTCATTATATTTTATCATAGCTTTGTTAATTTTTTTTCAAATGGATACATGGGTTTAGTTTACTCTTCTTTTTCTTCTCTACAAGGTAGAAGCTGAGACCATTAATTTTAAACCTTCGTTTTTGCAAGTAGGTGTTTAGTAGGTGCTTAGCTATATATTTTCCCTTAAGAGAGGTTTTAACTGAATAACACAATTTTTTTGTGCTATATTTTTAATTTAACTGTCAAAATAACTTTTACATTCTCTTTTAGTTGTTATTTAACTTATGCATTTTAAAGAAAAGTGTTACTGAATTTCCAAATATTTGACAATTTCCTAGAGATCTTCTTCTGTTGGTTTATAATTTAATTCTAGTATGGTTAGGGAATTTTAGTATGATTAGAATTTTTTTTTGTGCTAGAAAAAATATTTATAGAAGTTCATATGCTTGCTCACATACAAAAATATCCATAGAAAAGGTTTTCTGTACACACAGTAGAGGGTAAGGAGTCTCTTTGGTTGTCTTTGTATAAAAGGTAGTGGCGATGATCTTGAGCTCAATAAGTTCATGATTTTTTCCACATGCTCTATTTCAAAATAAAGATTTTTTTGAAAAATATTGTATCTTCAGGAGTACACAGAAAACAGTTTTTTTTTAATTACAATGTGTATGTGATCCTGTTTCTAGAAAATTCCAAACCCCAGACAAAAAAATGCTCGTATCAAAGGCTCAAAATCTTGGCAAAGGGGACTCAGGCTACCTTCATCTAAATAGAATGCTGTTCCCAGGGCGTCCAGCCACCATTCATTTTTAATTAACATTTTCTTACTAACTCACTAGCCCACCAATAATGGCCAAGTGTTTGCAGTGTAAGGTGCCAGGTCTCTGCTGGGCCCTGGGGGGGCGAAGGCAAGAGTTACTCAAGGGACCATGCCTCTGAAGGAAAGGGTGCTAAGATAAATAAAATCATCTATTTTTTAATTTGACCACAAATGGTTTATCATATTAAAAGCTATGAAATTCCACTTTAAACCTATTTAATAAAATTCTAACAATACTTGACTACAAAATGAAATGCCCAGGACAGGAGCTAAGAGGGACAGGCTATGGTGGTCAGTTGGCTCAGCGGTCACCTCAGCCTTGGACTTGGGCAGGAGGTGAGGCAGAGCCAGTGAGCGTCTCCCTTCCTGTCCAGGGGAGCATCACCAGGGACTGCCATTTCCACCAGAGTCTCTGGTGGGGCGAGACCCAGCTCCTGCAATGCCTGCCTCCTTAGCCTGACACGGTGCAGTTGGTCTCAGCAACTGGGATACAGGTTACCAGCTCCAGCTCTGCAGCCAGGCCCAGTTCCACCATTTTCTCCCTGGGACCTCGGGCAAGTCACATCTCATCTCAGAAGTCCATGTCGCTTGCACAGACAGCAAGTGTGGGACAAGAATCTATAGCCACCCCTGTGAGGCAAGGTGGGCTAAACCCGTTGAGACTAGGGCAATGCTTGGTACCTAGGGCAGCCTTAAGGCAATCAGTAGTTACAGGTACCAGTCAGAGGTGACCTGCTGCACAATTGTAGTGCTTCCAGTGATACAAACTTTAACTGGAGGCCAAGGACACAAAGTTGGAAGTTTCCTATAAAAGGCCAAATTACCTGGCTTTTCTAGAAAAGATCAGAAAGCTGTAGGACAGGGG
The DNA here is from genome assembly GCF_052094955.1 of Ictidomys tridecemlineatus. Taxonomy (NCBI): domain Eukaryota; kingdom Metazoa; phylum Chordata; class Mammalia; order Rodentia; family Sciuridae; genus Ictidomys; species Ictidomys tridecemlineatus. Next base: position 141,958 of record NW_027522439.1, read on the forward strand.
ATAGCCAGCTGCTCCAGAGCCTTTGGCTGGTGGGTCCAACCACGGGCTTCAAGTGCTAGCTGCTTTTTACCACCTAGGGACTTCAGGGTGGGCTCCAACTGAGCACCCCTGAGCCCACCACCTGGCACAGATCGACAAGGCCCCAGACCCAGTCTCTGCCTCACAGGGCTGCAGGCTACCTGCTCCGGAATGCAGGCGGACTTCTGCCTGGAGGCCCATCTCCAGGAGACCTTTAAAAGTTTGCTGGGGTCTGGGGGTTCCCTGCTCCCTGGAAGTTACACCATGGGATCACCCAGCAGTTCAAACAAATGCAGAAACTCAGCCCCACCCCAGACCTCGATCTGCTCAGCAGTGCCTCCAAGTCTGAGAAGCACCCTACACCTCGGAGCCCTCCTGTGGGTAGATGAAGCTGTTGACCATGCCCAGGTTGTAGAAGGGGCTGCTGAAGGGGCTGCTCTGGCCCCCACCGGCACTGGCTGGGAACGGGCTACAGTAGGAAGATCGCTGGCTGCTGCCGCTGCTGGTGCCCAGCGCCAAGGTGTCTGCAGAGGCCTCAGAGATAGAGGTGGCGGGGAAGACGCTGCTGGAGGGCAGCTGAGGGCCCTGAGCCCCCAGGTGGCGGCCACCAGGGCTGGCGCGCTGGGCACTCCCACCGCTGCCGACGCTGAGACTGCTGAGGCTGCTGAAGAAGGCACCTAGGCAGGGGGTGGAGGCCAGCACAGGGCCACCTGGCGGGGACCCAGGGCTCTTGGCGCCCTCAGGCTCCAGAGACTGCGCTGGCCGCAGCACCGAGGAGGGGCCTTCTCCCTCCGGGGCGCCGCCCACCCGGGCCCCCAATCCTGAGGACAGCCCTTCTTCTGACTTGGAAGTCCCGGTGGCCACTGCAGAGCTGCCGCTGGCCTCCGAGCGCCGCTTGCGCTTCCGACGGAAGTTTCCATTATCAAACATCTTCTCGCAGTTTGGATCCAGAATCCAGTAATTACCTTTCCCTGGGTCATCCTCGTCGCGGGGCACCTTCTTGAAGCAGTAGTTGAGCGACAGGTTGTGGCGAATAGAGTTCTGCCAGCCGGCCTTACTGCGCTGGTAGAAGGGGAAGCTGTCGGCCACGAACTGGTAGATGTGGCTGAGCGTAAGCTTGCGCTCGGGCGCGCTCTGGATGGCCATGGCGATGAGCGCTGAGTACGAGTAGGGCGGCCGCACCATCTTCATCAAGTCCTCGCGGCTGGCCATGGACAGCCAGCCCAGCTCCCCGGGCGCCGCGGACCCCGCAGGCGAGGCGGGCGCGGCGGACGCGGGCTGCGCGAAGGGCCGCTGGGCGCACGTGAAGGAGCCGTTGGCGGGCGGCGGCTGCAGGAAGGGCCCGGCCGCGGCCCCGGGAGGCGGCGGCGGCGGCGGTGCGCCCAGGTAGGCGGCGGCCGCAGCGGCAGCGGCGGAGGACGGGCTGCCCACCCCAGGCCCATTGAGCCACAGGTAAGGGTTGGCGGCAGCGGCCGGCGGCGCAGCATAGTCGGCCAACGTGTAGGGCGCCCTGGAGGCCGGGGGCGCGCCCGGGGCGGCGGCGGCGGGGGGCAGGCTGGGCTGCGAGTACACGCCGAAGTTGTCGCCGCAGTAGAGGGCCATGTCGACGGCCAAGGGCGGGTGCAGGGCGGCCGCGGCGAGCGGGGAGCGCGGCTGTTCCCGCCGCTCGGTCGAGAGCATCCCTCTGCGGGCCACCCTGCGGCCCACCTCGCCTGCGCTCGGCGCCGGCTCCCGAGCCGGGGTCCGGCAGGTGCCATGATTAGAATTTTTAAAAACCTATTGACATCAATTTTATGGCCCTGAACTTGGCCTACTTAGGAATTATACAGGTATTTCAAATGATGCATATTCTCTTCTTGGGTAGAATGTTCTATAATATTCACTAGGACAAGTTGGTTTACAGTGTTACATAGTCTTTTTATTTAGTATCTTTTATTGCTCTTATTATTTGGCTATTAAAACTTTGACAGCGTTTGCAAATTTGAATATTTTTTCCTGCCATTATATCAATTTTCATTTTATACTTTGAAGTTCTCTTACTTGAGGCATAAACAAAGGATCCTTATGTCCTCTTATGAAATGATTTTCTTGTAGTTCTGGAATATTCTTATTCTTAAATTTATCTTGTTAGATTCACAGACAGACATCCAACCATCTTTTCACTAGGTTTAGCATGGCATATGTTATATGTTCCTTTTAATTTTCACCTATTTGTGTTTTCATGTTTGAACAGAGTTCATTGTAATTTTCAGATACAGACATAGGTCTTTCATTTCTATCCAATACAAAACATTAAATGGACATTCAGAATAATGTAATTTATTAGTATTTTTATATAATTGGGCTAAAATCTACCATTTTTTCATTGTTTTAATTTAAAATCAATTTTATTTCTTTTCTCATATTAGCTTTTGAAGCAACTTTTTACTTCACAATTGATGTAAATATATAGTATAAATACCATAAAAGAGAAGACAGTTTTTTTTCACCTAAATTTGTCTTAGTCTGAGAAAAAGCACATTCTGAATGGATAATCTTTTATCACAGAGCTCCAAGAGATAAAAGAGACATTATCAACAAGCATCCTTGCTTCACATTCTGATAATTTTGTGATACCTAATGGAAGATCCATGTTTTCTCCTTGGGTAGATTTTTTCATGAGTTTTAAGAACAAAAAAAAATTACCATAATAGTTGACTCTTCAACTCTAATTAAATCCAGTTCAGTTAGGTTGTCATACCAGCTGTCAAAAGACCTGACTGACAAATTTGGAGAACCCAGAGCAAAGCAAAATATATTCTTATTTGAAGAAGTCTCCTTTATCTTCATAAATAAGAATAAATAGTACTTCATAAATAGTACTCACTATTTAAGTACTATTTACTATGTGACATTATACTAAGTATTTCACCTGTATATTATTTACTCTTCACCGTTATGTCCTGGACTATCAGCTGCTCTTTAACAAAATGGAACTTTAGATACATAAGCATTTTCAAGATCACAAATCTTGTCCTTTTAATTACAAGGCTTTGTTTCCCCTGTTTCCTTTCTGTTCCCCTTCTCTCCAACATGAACATGATTCCTTTTCATCTAAATAAAAACCAACAATTCTTCAAATTTCAGTGCCAAATACCCAAAATGGAAAAGGAAATGTCTATTTACTGAACACCGGAAACTTACCACTGAAAGGTCTCATAGTTGAGGAGGAAATCAGGTATTCCACCTCTGCTCTACCTAGGACTGTACCAACTTGCTGACCTGATTCTGGAGATCATTCCTTCCTTCCTTTTTCTGACCAGATAGTCTGTTGTAAGCTGCTAAGACAAATTTCTTCTTCTTATTTACCCTATCCACTTTTTCCCCATTGCAATTCTACCTCAAGTTCAAGTTTTACTGAGGTATCAATGATACACAAAAGCTTCAGATATTCAATGTATACAATTCAATGAGTTTGAATACATGCATACACCCATGAGACCATCACCACTATCAAGGTAATAGATGTGGTGTTCTTCATCTTCAAATGCTCCCTTGTGCTCCTCTCCCTGGTGTTCCAGAAGCAAGGACACATGAAAATGTACTATCAAAAAATTTCAGGTACAGAATAAGCATCATTAATTATAGGTGCCATGTTGTGGACTAGACCTCTAGAATGAATTCATCTTGCATAATTTAAACATTTCTTTTTCTATTAAAAATGTATTTCATTTATTCTGTCTCCCTTTTTCCTTCTTCCCATTGGACTCTGTAATTTTGAGGATTCAATTTATCACCATAGTTGGCTCATGAACCACAGTAATTACAAGGCTTTGATATTATGGGATTTAATGTGCTCACCTCTAACTTATCAGAATGTGACCTACACTGATGTTAGGCCATATGGATATAGTAACTTGAGAACAGCATGTTTCCATTTTTCTACTCCCAGCTTTTGTGTCATTATTGTGTTATTATTTTACTTCCACATGTGTTATAATCTCAACAACAGTTTGCAATTACTATTGTTTAAAACATCCAGCAATGTTTTCAAGAAGCTTAAAGAAGAAAAAAATCTATTTACCAATGCAAATTACTATTTCTACAACTCACCTTTCATTTTGTAAATCTTGGTTTTAATTCACTATCATTTTTCTTATGTTTAAAAAAACTTAATATTTCTTGCAAATATACTTGGGATGAATTCGTTTAGTTTTTTTTTATTTCTAAAATCACTTTCAGCTTTGAAAGATATTTTGATGAATAAAGTATTCTACATTTATTTTGTTTTGTATCTCAGTAAAGATTGTGCTCTACATCTTGCTTGCATTGTTTTTTGTAAAGAATCTCAAAGAAAGGATTCACAGAAACAAGGTGCAGAGGCAGGGAAGGTGGCTGAATGGCTTCTTGTCCAAGAGGTCACTTTTATTTATACCAATAGGTTACATTAGGTGATTAGTACCATACCTACATTATTGTTTAGAGTATCAGTAAAGTTGCTTATGCTTCAGTCACATTTCAAAATTACAATATGCAATGTTAGGAGCTTAGTGCAGTTCTCAAGAAAGTCCATTGTCTGAAGTTACTATTAGGCGGGAAGAGGGGAGCTTTATGAAATATTGTAGTTATCTATCAAAGGAATTCTTCTATTCCTAGGAGCTATGTGCCTAAGATCAAGGACGAAACCCTCATGAAGAGCATTGCCACAATGGCCAGACATCCCATGTCTTTAACACAGAAGTTTCCTAGTAGCCAGGGATTCTGCACCTTTGCACAGAAACTTCCCAACAGCCAGATATTTTGTACCTTTGCACAGAAACTTCCTAGCCACCAAGCATGCCACAATCATGAAGTTTATCAGAGACCCAATCTTAAACACAGAACTCCTACAGTTTTTTTAAATCTTCTCACATTCTATGTCTGTTCCTATTTATGAATTGTTTTTCCACATATTCTAAAGATTTCTTCTTTATAACTAGTCTGAAGCCATTTGATGATGATATGACTAATATGTTATTCTTCATGTTTCCTATGGTTAGGGTTCATACTTCTTAGTAAAAAATTTATAGTTTTCCATTAATATTGGAAAATTGTGAACTATTATATCCTTAAATTTTTTTCTACTTATCATTTTTTATATCCAGACTAAATGACACACATATTTGTCACAGTTCACAGATTCTTTTTATTTTTTGTTGTTTAATTCTTGCATATATTCCATTGTTGATTGTTTCTGTCACTTTCTTCAAGTTGCCAATTGTTGTTCTGAAATTTATGTTCTGCCATTAATCTCACCCAGTGAATTTTTTCATCATATACTTTCACTTCTAAACATTTGACTTGGGACACTTCTATTTCCATGTCTTCATTTCACATGTCTAATATATCCTCTAGATTTTTCAATATAGTGTACACATAAACTATTCTTTAAATGCCATTTTTTGCATGTCTGCTAATTTTTTAAATGACTACCAACTAATGTAAAATTTACCCTGAAGGTTATTTTTTTATTGCTCAAATTTTTTTGAGCATTGCTTCAGTATCCAGTTAATTTTAAAACAGTCTGATCCTTTTGGTTCTTATTAGACCCTAGTAATTTCCTAGAATACAAAATATTGGGGGAAGGCGGGTAGCCCGGGATTTACAGGTCTCAATCTGGTTGTGGGGAGTCAGCACTCTTCTCAGCATTGTTTGATCTTTGCAGGATTCCCACATTCCTTCTATGTGGCTCTTTTCTATTTCAGGTGTTTCCTGGCATGCAGAAGCTCATCAGTGCTCAACTGAACACTTGAGGAAATCCTCTGAAAGTCTCCAGATTTCTTCTGATCAACTTTCTCTCTCCCACAGTCTGTCCTTTGAAGTCTAGCCTCCATGGCTTCCTTGAGCTCTCTATTTATTCTTTTCATTTCAGAGAGACAATGTCCAGTTATCTCCCTACCCTCTGCCCCCCCCACACACACACAAAGGCATCATGCTGGGGAAATCATAAGCATGACATTGTGTCCTGCTTGTCAAGACATTACCATCCTTCATTGCCTGATGTCTAATGACAAGAGACAACTGTTTCATTTTTTTCCAATAGTTCAGTTGTTTTAAGAAAGAGGATGAAATTTAGTAACTATAATTCCATTTCAGCTTAAGGTAGCAATAAAATGCATTTATTTTTTCAATGATGGAACTATGTTGACTATGCCAATTTGTACCCTTTTTATCTTTATAAAATTTCTTTAAAGCTAAATCACATTTGTTGACTTTTTTGAGATTTTAAAAATAAACTCTTTCTAGTGCTTTAGAAAATAGATTAAAAATTGCACAAAGTCTTTCAGTATGCATAGTACCTAGGAATAAACAAAAACAAATGTTAAAAACAAACCTATGAAAAAAATCAGTGGATGAACTTTTTGCTTTAGTTGACTGAGGCACTTCTGAGAACTACTATGATCAGTAAGTGAACACCTTTGTAGATTTCATATTCCTTCTATGATCAGAAATTTGACATTAAAAACATAGTATTCCTTTAAGATTAGGACAAAAGCAGTTTGACACATCTATGATTAGGATGGAAATATTTGGAATTGCATAGACTAGAGATTGAAGAAACATCATAGTCTACTAGCATCACTTTGAGTTCATATCAAGGAACGAAATGTCTTCAGTTCATTAGCACTTCTTCCACTGCATTAATAATCATTCAGCATGTCAAAGCAGTAAAGATTGTCGATCATAAAACCACCACTGCAAATGTGAGTAGTATAAGAATTATTAGTAGTATAAGAGGAGCTCCCTCCACAACTCTGTGCCAAAACACGTTCTAGGGAGCTGCCAGTGGGGCTTATTGTAGAGATTTTGCCTGGCATAGGTAAGACCTTGGGTTTGAGCCCCACTACAAGTAAATAAAAATAAATAAATACAAAAAGACACAATAGGTATCTATAGCACATATTAATGATAGTTTCAAAGGCATAAAAAGTCAGTCATTTTATATGGTAAAATATTTACAAGTCATCCATTGATCCATCTATCATCTATTTTCTAACTATTTTCTGTGTTTTATGTCTCACTTTCTGAATTTGTAGCTCATTTATATTACTTATTATTTTTATGTTATACCTTGAAGTCAGTGACTTAACTTCTTTGTGCTTCTATTTCCTCATTTTAGAACATGAGGAAAACAATCATTCCTCTCTGTAGAGTATAGGGGGGAAAAAAAACCCATAACCACTTTTTCCCCCCCTCTTTTTCAGTGAATGTTAGCTACTAATTTCTGTTTCTGCTGAAATCTTCATCTTAAGCATTTTTATTTATCTTTTCTTTTTACTACTCTGTCAATCCAGAGTTGAATCACAGGTGTCTTGTTTTATTTTCATTTACCCCACTTGACATGAAATTTAACGTATGCATACTTTACAGAGCTGAGAAAATCAGAAAGCATTACTTTACAGTAATGCCTAGTAAACATTTTTAAAAACTGAAATATGACTGATTGTAAAAGTCCATAACTCATTCCATCTTCTGAGAATTCTTCCAGGGTAGATATTTCAAACCAGTATTCAGATCCTCTTTCCTACCTCAGGGTTTACTGTTCCTACATACGAATTATGCTAATTTCTTCACACAGAACAGTCTAGCCCCCCCACACCCCCCCTTCATTCTTCAGTAATCCGCTTTGGTAGGTATGTTAACAATTCCTAAGATGCATTCTGTAATTACTTTTAACTGATTTATATCTTTTAACAGGAAGGAGGGAAGGTAAGGAGGAAGGAAGAGAACAAAGTCAGTCCACTTAAATGTCAACAAGGACATTTTAAGGAAATATGTTCATTTAATACAATGTAAATAATATTCCCTTTTGCAAAAGGCACCTAGCTCCAAATGATCCTTTTCACTGATTGAATAATTTTGTCAGGAACTTGCTACATGAATTGTCATCAAAGTGCTCACATGCCCAACTTCTGGCCAAAGTACCAATTGCATGTGAGTTTGTAACAAACTGATCTTTATAATGGTGCTTTGCCCAGTACCTCATTAGGGCATAGCTGGATTATCTGACCTCTAATGTTCTTTCCAATCCTGAGATTTTAAAAGGCTGCTATTTTCTTATGTATATACAAACCTTGCAAAAAAAAAAAGTGTAAGGATTTTATTAGACCCTATTCAAATTCATGGCAATGGTTAAATGCTGAGGTTTGAACATTTCATTCCAATGGATTTATATGCAAATATTAGCAGAGATGTAGCCAGTCTGTATTTATTGGCTTGATGACTATTATCTATGTAGATTTCTCTAAAATATTCATTACCATATTATCTAAACAGCTTAAAGTGTGAAGGCCATTTAGGTACAGAATTATATCTGGATGTGCTTGTCCCCTGAGTTTAGAAAATGATCATTTGAAGGCTTAACATCTTTCTTAGAACACAGTGTCTCTCCTTGAATTCACCTCTGGGCCATTCAAAAAAAGATACAGTGACCTGGTTGATTTTGCCCTGGTTAGGCTCCACCAGCACTGTAGTATTCTGGTCTACTACATTTATTTATGTCTTTTACTGGGGCTTCTTTCACTAACTGTTCATATTTTTCTTCCTTTGTTATTTTGGGCCCTGTGGCATAGCTCAATCAATTATTGCAGTCAGAGCTGATGTTGCAAGACTCAAACAAAAGCCCAGTAGCAACAAAGAAAAGGAATGGCAAGAGCAAACTGTAGTCCCTGTCACTGGATCAGCTGATCAATCCAAGATAGAATTGTTTTTAAATGCATGTCAATTGAAGAACAGAGCTCAGAGATATATATTTGAGGCATGACAGAAAGGAGAGGTGTGATTTCAAAACAGTTTCCTTCATAACAGAGCAGAGCTGATCTTGCATTTAAAGAAAGAGGATGGGGGTAAAGCTATATGAAAGTGTGAGCAGTGTGAATAAGTACTGTTTATAGGAAGCTGTTTTAATACCTTTGCTAAAGCTGAACAATAGGAAGAGACAAAGCTCTGAAAAATGCATGCCTTTGCCTGTGATTGATCCTTTTATCTCTCCGTTCCTACCAGATGATAAAAAGCATTCACAGGGCAAACAAGCATCCTGCCTTTATTTTCCCCTAATATGAGAAATCTTTCTTTTTTTTTTTTTTAGAATTTTGCTATTAAAGCATTAACCACAGTATGGTTGTTTTATTCTCCCTCTCATTTAAAAATGAAAAAAGGATTTAGGGTGGTGAAGCAAAAAGCTAGAAGTCTTTATAGAAATCTTTTGTTTTGTTTTTGCAATTAATGAACTCATTCTTGGCACAAAGGTAACTGGAGCGGTGCTAAAAATAAAACAGACTTTGAAGTGATGCAGGCTTCTTTAAAATTTTGATGACACTAGATGACAATACTCAGGACCACAGCCAAGTGAAAATAAAGGCTCAGCCTATGAAGATTCCCATCACCCACATTTTTTTACTCAGCTGTTTCTAGGTTTCTCCATGAGACCATAATTCTATAAGAGTAACACATTGTATGCGAAGTAGGAATTTAGCCTTTGATCAATAGTGACATTAATTCAGGAAGTGAGTTAAATGCTTTTACCTACTGTATCACTTTGTTCTCATACTAATTCCTCCTGCTCATCCCCTCTCCCTTGCCTCAGAAAGCTGCATTCTGGAGTTATTAGTAACATACTGACTGTCTTTGACTTACACTTGACAAAAGCAAAATGTGAAAACATATATGGTTAAATTCAAGGGTCTTCTTATTTCTTTGAATCAGTGTTTCTAAAATGTTATGACAAATCAGAATCCCTTCTAGAGCTTGTAAATACACAGGATACTGAGCCCCAGGTCCAAAGTTGGTCTACAGTGGACCTGGGTGAGGCCAAATGATTTGCATTTCAGCAATGTCCCCCAGGATGTGGATACTGCTGATTTGGGGACCACACTGAGCACCTCTGCTCTGTGCTTTGTACTATGCTGCTTCTCAACAGAGAGATAAACTGGGGAGATTTTACGTTTTATTGCTGACAAGATTCAATATTCAGGACAAAATGTTTGAGAATCACTCGAAAGATGAAATGCTACATACTGAGGAATCGAATTTTATTAAAGTGCTTTACTTATGCATCTAGAAATGACATGCAATGGAAATAAAATAATGAATAAAATGGAATCCTTGACTTCCAGTAGCTCTTCATTTCATTGAGGTTAAAGTCATAGCTAAGTACTTGTATTTACCATTAATATAGCAAAAGCAGTAAATGCCTCAGCAGAGACTTTCTAGAAATGTGGTTTAGGAATATGAGGCAGGAAATTCTGTCTTAAAAAAGAACAACAAAATTCCTTGCGTTCAACTTTTTTGTCTTCAATGTCACTTTCCTCTGTCTCTTACTTTCAGATTAAAGTTCATTCATTCTATTTACTGTGGCCATTATTCAAATCCTATAGCTACCCTAATCACAAAATGAAACTTATACATCAAATACCCTAATGAAACTCAAGTTGGAAAGTTCACCATAAGCTCCTATTGCTTTTTGCTCTATTCTGAGACACTGGGTGCTAGTGGGCACCTTCTGTCCTTTTCTCCCCAACCTTGGCCCTAGGGACCCCTCTTTGTCTTGCTGTACACCTTGACCTTTGCAACATCCTCCTGCTTACTGTTGCAAAACCACTTCTGCATCCATCTACGTCTTTACATTTTCTATTTCTTTGGCTATTATGTAGTTCCTTAGCAAGAACTTTTCCACCCCAAGGAGTGATTTTTATTAAAATAAAAGTCTGTTTATCTTACTCCTCAGCAAAAACCACCCACTAGATTACAGACAAAGAAGGGTTTTCATCACCTGGTCTGACCAATGTTCTCTTTGTTATCTTTGTGTTCTCTATACTTTCTCTTACAAAATTGGCATCTGAACTCAAATCACACTCACTGAGAGAAAATACCCACAGGTCCTGCCATGGGGCACACCAATGTCACATTCTTTACCTTTTAGCATGTCCTCCCTGTGTGTCTCATCAAAAAAAAAAAAATGCTCAGCTCCAACATCTCCTTCCCTAGAAAGCTTTTTCTAAGAAATTGCCATTTGCTAGCTGAATGATCTTGAAGAATTATTTAACCTTTCTATTTGGTCATGAACAAAATGTGGATAATTGTGCTTCCTTTAAGAAATTCCTATGCCCTGGTTCGTAAAGGTGCCTAGTAAAGTTTGTGATCCACAGATGGTAGCTCGTCTAATGGAACTCCAGGTCACTAGCCTCCTCACCTGTAGAGAGGGCATCTTTGGATATCCCATATCCTCCCCACAGAGTTTGCAGGATTTCCTCCTCCTCCATCTAATATATGTCTGGGCGGACATGATGGACCATCTGTGTTACATACCTCGTAGGATTCAATCAAAATAAAAGTTAAAGACCCCACTAGGGACAGAAAAATCAATCTGCCTTCCTACTGGTGGCCCCCCAGTAGATTGCAACCTCTGCTCTGGGGATATAGTATCCTGGGAAATTGCAGAATAAGAGCCACATTTCCTGTGAGGCTGCCAGGCTGGTTTGGAGGGTCGCCTTCTTGCCCTATCTCCAAGAGTCCAAAGGCAGAGCTTCATTACCTTTTTTACTCTTGACACACCTGTCCCTGGGCTTCCCCCAGGAGTGGAGGGCTTTGATGGCAGGTGAGCATACCCCTAATTCTTGTCTGGGAAAGAGAGAATCCAGGAAGGGTAGATTAGATCAGGTAGACACAAGAGCAAGACAGTGCATCACAGAAAATCTTTCCCAGGGAGGTGGCAAGAGGCAAAAAATCAGGAGAAATGAGTCTCCAAGGTCCTTGCTCAGGCTTCATTGTCTTAGTGAACCTCGCTTTCAAAAAACAAATTCAAGGATGAGATTATAAAGAATACGGTAATAGCACTGCAAGGCCCTTGTGAGTGCAGGCCTATGGAGGATACACTGTTCTTGTGCTGCCATGTAGCCCTGAAGAAGTGCCTCCTGGATTGATGACATGTGTCTGTCCTCACAGAGCACACTGGACTGAACCATGGGGAATGGGTGACGGCTACTTCTGTTCCTTCTATTCGGTGATGAATGTTCAAAATGCAGCCATCTGTGAATTGCAAACTTCTTCCCGCAAAACCCTGATGACTTATAACCTCACTACAGAGAGGAATACCACAGGGGATAGTGGGCCTCAAGGTCAAAACAGTACCTCCAGTGGGTGAACTGCGGATCTCATTTGAGTGAAAGTGTTTTTTTCCTTCTGTGTGTCTCCTGCTTGGGGAATGAAGATGACCACTAAATCTAGAGTCTGGAAGCCTCAAGATGATTATGTAGTATCTTTATATATCCATACAATTTTTTTTAAGTTTTAATAAAGTATAATTAACAAATGACAATTGTATATATTTATGGTATACATTGTAATGTATTGATAAACATATATGTTGTGAAATGATTGCCACAACCAAGCCAATTAACATAGCCACATTACATATTTATCTTTTTTTGTGGCATAAACATACAATCTGTGCTCCTAGCAAATCTCAAATATACAATACATTATTAACGACAGTAGCCATGTTGGTACATTAGGCCTTCAGAATTTATTCATTTCTCAGCTACAAATTTTTACCCTTTGACCAACATTGCTTTATCTCCCCCTAGCACACATATACCCTGGTAACCACTCTTCTATTCTTTGTGTCAGTCTGACATTTTTAGATACCACAAATAAATGAATTATGCAGTATATTTCTTCTTGTGTCTGGTTAATTTAACTTATCATGATATCCTCCAGTTTTATTATTTTGTTATAAAAGGCAGGGTTTCCTTCTTTTTAAATATATATATATATATATATACATATATATATATATGTATATATATACACACACACATATATATATATTTATATATAAACATACTCACACATATATACATATACACATTTACTTTATCCATTTGTCTTTTAGCAGACACTAAAGATTATATCTTGGCTATTATAAATAATGCTGCAATGAATATGGGAGTGCAAATATCTTTTCAATATAGTGGTTTTATTTCCTTTGGATGTCTACCTAAATATAGAATTGCTAGATAATACAATAAAAGGTTTTTTAAATTTAAATTTTTGTTGTTGTTGTAGGTGGACACAGTAGCTTTATTTATTTATTTGTTGCTGAGGATGGAACCCAGTGCCTCGCATGTGCAAGGCAAGTGCTCTACCACTGAGCCACAACCTGCAGCTCCTAGTTTTTCTGAATTTTTGAGGAACCTCCTACTGCTCTCCACAATGGTGGTGCCAATTCATTACATTCCCACTGTAAGTTTGCCTTTCCTGTGTATACTTGCCCACACCTACTGTCTACTGACATTTTTGTTAGTAGCCATCCTAATAGGTGTTACATGATGTAATTGTGTTGATTTGCATTTTCTTGATGATTAGTGATGCTGAACACTCTCACATAGACCTGTTTGTATTTTGTAAGTTCTCTTTGGAAAAAATGCCTGCTCAGATCCTTCGCTCATTTTCTTAGGTGCTTTGCTAAATTTTCCACTCTTGAGTTACATGAGTTCCTTACATACATTTCTATCATTCCTTAAAAAATATGTAACACTCAATTGGCAAGATACTATGGTAGGCAAAGAGATGATAGATAATCAAAGATATCCAAAGAACATCAATAATAACCAACTTTAAAATTTCAAAGTTGATATGATTTTTGTTATAGTTTTATATTTTGATAACTATTATCAATTTGTTTAAAAATGTTTTCTTCAAACCCTATTTTTCTTAAGAGATGTGACTATGGTTGGAATTGTATTGTCTTAAATTTGGGGAAGGGGCAGTTATTTTCTTTTAATTTTTAACTTAAAGTAATTATGAACAAAAAGAAGATTCAAAGAAATTAAAGAAATGTATAGGGAAGTCCTGTGTGGCCAGTGCTATAGCATCCTACATAATGGTGGTACAATATCAAATCCTAGAAATTAACAATGGTACAATCTACCTGCACTCAGGTATTCTGTTATGACAATGGAAAAATCATCCAATATATACTCTTCACTCCTGCACCTCAGCCTGTGTTGGTCATGTCTTCCTACTGAAATAGTTTAATGTTGCTAATTTCAAAAACAAAACATTTAGGACAAAATTTCTAAAGCCTTTTCATTCAGAGAATATGTATTTCACTCATATTTACTTGAAGTTTTGTGTAGGTAATAAGAGCAACATATATTTAATTTTCCTTGAAAAGTTGAAAGTATTATTCCACTTTCTTCATTTTAATTATTCCTGAAATATATTAAATCTAGGTTTCAAAGTTATATTATATATATATATATATATATATATATATATATATATATTATAGACTGTATATATCTTATGTATTTATATATGTGTGTGTATTCATATATATATATATATATATATATATATATATATATAAACACACACATACTCAATATATATTATATACTCAAGGAGATTTGTAAGGAATGTTTAGAGTGAAAGGAATACAAGTGGAGTGGACATTAATATATCCCACAGCCAAAAAAAATGAAATTTGTATGTGATTAAACTCCTTCCCTTCCCACTCAAGGAAAATGCCATACTGACTTTTATGATTTTCATTCCTCTTATTTTTACTTTGTGGAGTTTACATGTCCTTTTATTCAGTAATGTATTTCATTTTCTACTTCTTTGAGATTTATGTAAATGGTACTAGCTAAATGTACTAAGGATTTTGCTATGCATTATATTCCTGGGAGTCACCCATCTTGACATCTATATATATCTGTCACTTATTTTTATTACAGTGTAACATTTATTATAGATTTACTATAAAATGTATTTATCTATCCCCTGTTGATGACATATTTTTCAAGGTTTCTCTTTTGTTCTATTTTCTTTTGACAGTCAAAGCTGCCATGAATCTTCTCACGCAGGTCCTCTGGTGCACATGTAGAAGGTTTTTCCAGAGCAAAGGCCTGGGATCAGTTGCTGGACCATAGCATAGATACAGCTTCACCTTTGCTAGATGGTGTTAGCATATTTTTCAAAGTGATTGTATTAATTTATTTTCCTACCAGCAGGGTTTTGTTGCTTCCCATCCTCAACAATATTTTATATTTCTCACCAGTTTATTTTATTCTTGCCAATCTGATGATGAAATTCTATTTTGTAGTGTTTAATTTTTACCTTTACAGTTAAACATATTTTACATTTTTTGTGTGTGGGGAGAGCATTCATATATCCTCTTCTTACATCCTCTGAAAACTGAGATTTTTTTCCCTTTATAATCCATGTAAATTTTTCTAGTTTTACTGTGATTTGATATCTATTTTTTCATATATTTTTCAATAATATAATATGATTTTTTAAATTTCACGATTATACATAATTTATATTATAGACTTTCGTGAATTTCCTTGATCAAATTAGGTGAGATTTTTTTCTAATCATATTTGCTGATCTTTTAAAATCATAATGGAATATTAATTTCTTTTGAATGACAGTTTTTGCATCTCTTGAGATTATTTAGGATCTATAAATAGAGCCCCACATAAATGGTCCAATGATTTTGATAAAGAAGCAAAGATATTCTAATAAGACAAGGTAGTTTTTCTTCCTTCCTTCCTTCCTTCCTTGTATTGAGGATTGAACCCATGGGTACCTAACCATTGAGCACATTTTTTTATATTATTTATACCTCCATCCCAATTTTATATTCTATTTAGGGACAGGGTTTCACTAAGTTGCTTAGGGCCTTGTGAAGTTGCTGAGGCTAGCTTTAAACTTAGAGTCTTCCTGCCTCAGCTTCCTGAGCCACTTGGATTACAGGCATGCACCACTGTGGCCAGCAAGGTAGACTTTTCAACAAATGCTGCTGGAAAAATTGAAAATCCAGATTCCACAATATTTAGAAAAATTGACTAATGCAAATCTTATTCCCAATAAAACATATAATTATATCATTGTTTATTGGAGTAAATATTTTGTTATGGTTTAGTTATGAATCGTCCCTCATGTGTGAGAAAATGCAAGAATTTTCAGAGGCTCGGGTTGTGGCTCAGTGGCAGAGCGCTTGCCTCACACATGTGAGGAACTGGGTTCGATCCTCAGCACTACATAAAAATGAATAAACAAAATAAAGATATTGCATCCATCTATAACTAAAAAATATTAAAAAAAAGAATTTTCAGAGGTGAAATGATTAGATCATGAGAGATAACCTAGTCAGTGTATTATTCACTAAGTGGTAACCATATGCATATAGGGTGTGGCTGGAGAAGGCAGGTCAGCTGCAATATCACATCTCATGCCTTTGTGGTTTATATTTTGTCCCCAGTGAGTAGAGTTATTTCTGCTTCCTGCCTGTCAAGTCCTGAGCTATTTTCCTCTGCCACACCTTTACCATGTGAGATCCCCCCTCACCTTAGGCCCAGAGCTATGGAATCTGCCATCCATGGGCTAAACTTTTGAAATCATGAGCCAAAATAAACTCTTCATTTTCTATGCTGTTCTCCTCAGGATTTTTTGGTCACAGCAACAGAAAAGCTGACTAAAAATAGATATCTTTGATATGACACCAAGAAAAACAATATGCAAAGCAACAAGATGAGTTGTAATTCATTAAGAACTTCTACTCTTCAAAAGAGACTGTTAAAATAGTTAAATATACAAGCCACCAAATGGGGAACATGTTTGCAAATTACACATGTGGGTAAAGACATGGAGGAGTTCAGAAAAAGCAATAGTAGTGAAATTAACATTGTTTTTAAAAATGGGCAAAAGATCTTACTATTTACCAAAGACAACATGTGAGTGAAAATTAGCATATGAAAAGTTTGACAATACTAGTCATTTAAAGAAATATGAATTCATAACCCTATGTACCACTGGTGCACATCTATTAAAACCACTGAGATTTGCAGTGATCTTAGGATGCTGGCAAGATGTGAAGCAAATGGAATTCTTATACATTGCAAATGGGAAATAAAATGTGTAACCACTTTGGAAAAATATTTGGGGTCTTTTTAACAAGTTCAATAAATAACTAATTTATGGCTTAACCATTTAACTACCAGACATTTGTTTAAGAGAAATGAAAGCAAAAATACACACAAAACCTACACATGAATATTCATAGCAGTTTTATTATAATCAGAAACTGGAAATCACTCATATAGCCATCAAAATGTAAGTTAATGAATGAAAAAAGTCATAAAACTAAACAGTGGAATATCACTCAGCCACAAAACAGTTTGAACTATTAATTCATGCAATGTGTGAAATGTTCTATGAATTATTATGTTGAGTGGCAGAAGCCAGATAATAAAGAACACATGTAGGATTATTCTATTTATGTTAAATTACAGGGAGGGTGGTAAACAAACTAATCTGCAGTGGTGGTTGGTGCTTGGAAATAAATGACAGGAGGGCTAGGGAGAATGGAACACACAGAGAAATGTTTGAGGGAGATGGATATGTTTACCAGTTTGATTGGGGTGAGGACATTACACATGTACACATGTCAAAATTTATCAGTTGTACATTTTCTTGTGTGTACTTTAATGTATACCATTAACTAAAGCTATAATAAAAAAACACTTATTGGTCAAATATGGAAAACATTTACAATAAGATTAGGGTCAGAGAAGCACATCTGGTTTCATGACTGCTTTTCAACATTGCATGGCCTCTTATAGCCAATGATAATAAGGGAAGCAAATAAATTAAAATGACTCAATGCAACTCAGTGGAGAAGGGAAATCTTTTTATTATAGAGTTCTGGGTCAATTAGAAAGCAATGTTGGGGAAAAACTAACTTTGACCATTACTTAGTCTACATACAAACAGTAATTTGAGGTGGATTAATTAATTTAATTATAAGTAATACTAAAATTTAAATATTTTAAAATTGGAAATCATTAATATCAAAAAAAGGTTGGTTCCTCAAAAGAAAGTAAAGAAATTGAAAAATTAGACACAGAATAGGAAAGAATACTTGCAATACATTTACCTGACAGTGGACCTATATAAGGATAGATTCCTGTAAACTGATAATTTAAGATAACCATTTTTTTAAAAATTGGGCGACAGATTTGAGAAGGCACTTCACAAACTACATCATATAAATAATCAATAAACACGTAAAAAGATGTTCTAATATTATTGGTTTCAGGCAACTGCAAATCAAAGCCACCACAACTACTATAAACAGTAAGCATGACTACATTTTTAAAAACCGTGTGGTATCTAATACTTGAGATGATATGGGGTGTCTAGAAAATGCCTATTATTTTTGTTAGAGTGTTAAATGATACAACCAGTTGGGAAATTGCTTGGCAATTTCTAACAAAATTATACTTGCACTGGCCATAAAGTCCAGCAATCCAACTCTGTTACCAGCTCTGGTTCAATCAGAGCTGAGAAACAGTGAGCAAATTTGGACAGGTGAAGTTTAATACAAACATAATTAAGTACAACAAGAATTTAGAGATTTAAAAGTCAAGTGAACTCTAACGGATAAATGAACAGCACATATAAGATGCAGCTACTACCCTTTGGGTGGAGATAGGGAACCAGAGTGTTGGAGAAAGTGGTTCTTGGAAAGATGCTCTTATCAAAGACACTGTCTCACAAAACTTTCCAGGTAAGTGAGCTACCAAGGAAAGATGGTAGTGACTGGTGCTGCTGTTTGACATGCCAGGCAGAACACATGGGTTGAAGAAGTTTCAAGTGTTGCTGAAGCCAGAGAGGCTAAGGAGGTCCACCTTGTACAAGCCTGTGGAGAGGCATGCAGCAACCTGCAAACGACCCCCAGTCTCCTGCAATATGTCTCTGGCGCCCTCTATTGACAAAGTTTAACATGGTGTCAATTGATAAAGAAAACATCTAAATGACCCAAATCTATTTTGACAGAGCAGGTCACATTTTTTATTTGGAACTAGAGATGTTACAAATCAATAGGGAGCTCACGTCCCCAGTTATTTAATTTCCAAACCAGACTTATATTCATTGTAAAAATATTTCACAAGGATGTAGTATTTGTAGTGGGAGGAACAAGGGGGAAAAGAGAGAGAGAGAAAGAGAGAGAGGGAGGAAAACAATACAAATTTATATTAACATAGGATTGAGTAACATAATGTGATATACTTACTCAAAGTTATGCTATACAACATGGAAGATACCATACGATATATGTGAAAATCTCAAAAACATATTGAGCTAATGAAAGAGGACACAAAACAATGCATGTTACATAATTCCATTTATTGGAATTATAGAACAGGCAAAACTAATCTTTGAAGCAAGAAATCAGAATAATGACTGAGTCTATGGAAGGAATGTGGATGAGAATTGGGGTAAGAAAGGAATTTTAAGTGTGTAACAAAGTTCAATATTATGATTGCATTTTGGTTAAATACTTTTGTCAAGATTTATATTATATACTTAATATGTGTGTATTTTATTATATGTAATTGTATGACAATTTTAAAAATCTACACAGATGAAAAGATATCCAGAGCAGTTTGTAGCAAAGTAGGTGAATAAGATTATAAGAAATAAACAAAAATATAAACAAATTCTATTTTTTCTTACGGAAAAACGCAGGCACATGAAAAAATTCAGTATAATTTAGTTCAATTTTAGTTTTAGGTCACACAGTTTCTTAAGTCAAACTGAAGGATGAACAAATTTTTTCAGTATAATCAAAAGAAATAATGATATGGTATAAACCTACTGTTTTGTAGCTTCTTATTTGCTAATTTGTAATAGCTGATATTATCATTAGAAACAAAGCAAATGAAAGTATTCATGTAAACAAATTTTATTTCTGTTGAAAGACTTCTGCCTTAGCCTTCAAACAATAGACAGTAGCAAGACTTGCTGACAAATATAAACTTCTTTAAAATACTAGGCAAAGCAGAACATGGGCCTCGTTTTTCTTTTTTCTTTTTTTCCTTTTTTGCTTATGTGAGATACATTAAAATGAATCAGAAAAGGTTATCCAGTTATTGTGACCTACATAACATACCATTGCCAGGGGGAATAAAAATGAGTTTAATCTATTTGAAGGTATTTTCAATGAAAAGTTCTTTTTAGAAAAAAAAATAACTGCTAGGCTGATAGCTTTGAATAATTATGCAGTTAATATATCAGAGACAGAGTCAGCATAATTTTTACAATATAATGATATGGCCTTTAGAATTACAAGAATATCGCCAGCATACATATTTAAAAGAAAATTCAACATATTTGTTAAACTCATTTGCTCTGCTCAGTGCCATTTATTGATGCGCAAATTGCCAAGACACCCATTTTATGGAGCAAAACAAGAATCAAGATGTACTACCTGAGTTATGATGCAAATAAGGCAGTCAAATGAAGTGAAGGTCAGACTTTGTGTCCAAACAAAACAAGAATTAAAGAGCGGAGCTGAAAGTCTTAATGTCTTTGTATTTCCTATTTTTACAAAAACGTATGACCATGATCTGGGTTTCTGTAGCAACAGGCAGCAATGTTATCAGAGTCATGCTATAGATAAATGGCCCCTCATATATCTTATTTTTTATAACCATAGAAAGATACATATGAAAAATGATATTGTAGTCATAATTAAAGATTAAAGCAGAAACCATATCACCAGTAGACCTGCAGTCTCATCAAGAGAGAAAATACTCATCAGAGCACTCATGTTCTGTAAAGAATAACCGAATGTTTATGGCTATTATTTCCATATTCTATTTTGGTTGTTTTCATTGATTTCAGTACCAGTGTCTTTCAGAAACACTAGCAAAATTTGATGATGCCCATATTGAACCCCTATAATGGAATTAGAATTTATTTAAATATGTTGTACTTTTTACAAAAGATAGAGTAAGGTTCTCACTTTGCTTTTCATTTTCAAATTTAAGAATAACTAAGCAGAAGCTGCTGAGGAATGGCCCATGTGAAACTGAAGAAGAGAGGGTTTTGTAATAGGGTTATTTTTTTAAATGGAGGAATTTAGTGTTGGAGTTATATATGGAATTTGAATAGTTTGCTATAGGAGTTTGCTACAGGAAAACTGTTGGGTAGTATGTAAAGAAGAAATTGTATTGTAGTGAGAGTCTGGAGAATTTGGGATCTACCTGTGAGGTTGGATATATCTTTTAGATTACCTTAAGATAACTTTTGGGAGGTCTGTGTCTTTATTGGGAGAAGATAGCTATCTATCCATCTATTTCTATATATATAATTATGTTTTGGTCCCTCCAAAAGTTGGTCTTGGAAGTAGTCATAAGAGAGCACGAAGAATGAGATTGAAGAGCAACAAAGGAGAAACATAAGTCTGATATTTTAACTTGCTGTGGGCAATAAGCTTCAATTCTATTGGAACTTACTAAGTAGCACATAGACTGCCACCTCTCCCAATCTTCAGCACAATGGCTGGGAGGCAGGAGTGCATATCAATTAGCTCTTGTCCATTGGTCAAGATGGGACTCTGTTCTTTATCTCCATATAAGTATGGGTTAAGAGAATTCTTTCAAGCTTCCAAGACAGGCATGGGGCAGAAAGTAAAGATATTCAGTAGGGACTAGAGATGAGATCTTATCATCTGAAGCAAATCATAAATTACTATTCCAACCTGGTCAAAATTAAATGTAAGGCTAGGTGGACATGATTCAGAGCACCTGATGTGTCTGCTACAGCTACCTAATAAATCATGTACTCAGTAAATTCTTCCAGTTGAAATAAACAAAAAAAAATTCTAATGAACCATCTGCATCTCCAAATCCTTGGGGGCTACCTAATAGGTAGCATAGCAAATGCTTAGTGAATAAAAATCTAAATGGCTATTACATGAAATTCAGAAGAAGAAAATATCTTCCCCTTTATATCTTAATATGAAAGAGTTTCCAAATCCTTTAATTCTTATGTACTATGGTATAGAAGCAGGAGGTAATTATTGCTGTAGGAACAGGAGTTTGCTATAGGAAAATTATGTGTTGGGGAGTACATAAAGGAGAAATTGTATTGTAGTGGGAGTCTGAAGAATTTGGGATCTACCTGTAATTTTGGATATATCTTTTAGGTTACCTCAAGATAATTTGGGGAGCTCTGTGTCTTTATTGGGAGAAGATAGCTATCTATCCATCTATTTCCATATATAATCTCTAATTTTCCTTAAAGTTTCTTCTAGCTCTAAGATATTATGAAAATTATATATGTAGAAGAATATTTGACTTTTTGTGAATGGCTTTTGTACTCAAATGTATATTTACATTTGCATGCATGACATGATAAGTTGGTAGACATTGGTATTGATTTAAAGATGAGCAAATCTTGATTTTTTAAAAATATAAGTTTCTTTGGTTTCCAATAAATAGTATGTCATATATGCAAGTAAACAGAAGAAATATTAATATTAAGATATGCATATGTACTATAAATTAAATCTTTTTATTCTGCATATTGTTTAGTCAAGTGAATTTTTATTCTGAAAAATGGAGTAATTAGGCAGGCAAGGATTTTACAGAAAGCAGAGATCTAGAACTTGCAGCAATATCACTAGGATGAAGAGATCAAATTTGAACTTCAGGGCTAGTGAAGGAGAAAGAACTTACAGGGAGTCAAGATCCTGAAGAAGAGTGCTCTTAAAATTCCTTACAAAATTTCTCTTCAAGGCATTAGCTAATTCCTGAACTATGCATGAATGGAGTAAAAGGCTAAGAAATCCAGAAAAAAAAATTTAAAAGTTAAGAGGCTAAAAAGTTTATCAGAGCTTTGGCAGTCTGGGGAAGAAACAAACAAAAATATAATATAGAACCTGCCAAAATAAAATTTCCAGGCTTTTAGATGAGACTTCTAAAGTGTTATGGCTGATGCTAGGGATAAATCAGTAATGGATAAGCTTTCACAAAGTCTTACTAATATGCTTCCATTGCTGGGTGTGATGGTTCATGCCTGTAATCCTAGAGGTTTGGTACATTAAGGCAGGAGGATCCTTAGCCAGCCTCAAAATAGTGAGGCACTAAGCAACTCAGGGAAACTCTGACTCTAAGTAAAATACAAAAAAAAAAAATAGGGCTGGGGATGTGGCTTAGTGGTTGAGTACCCATGAGTTCAATCACTGTACCCTCCCCATAAAAGACTTCCATTATTTTAATCCATGATTCTATCAGGGTTTCCTGTTTCTCAGGAAGAGGAGAGTAACATCTTCTCTGAAAAAATATAAGATCATCCAGAATCTCTGCCACCGTTCATGCATAATGTCAGTGCTCAATCTAAAAGATCATGGGTGCCAGAAAACAGGACCAAATGACAAAAGCTAACAGGATAAATACAAAACAAAACAAAATAGCAATAAAAATAGCTGGTATAGATTTGGGGGTTAACAGAAATATAATCTTTAATATAATCAGTAAGTTAAAGAAAGTAGATTCAAAACAAAAGAATGTCATCCAAACATTAAAATGTACAAAAACACCATTAAATGGAAATTTTATAGTAGAAAAAAACAAGAAGTCAAAATATAACTGCAGATGAGACAACAGAATAGAATTAGGGAGCTGAAAATAGAGAATCGAGAAACTGGAAGTTGGTAAGTAGCAAATATTATACTTGAAGTTCAAAGAAGAAAAATTAATGGAAAAATATAGATAATAGCATATAGAACTTGATAAAAATGTATTAAGGGTAATCAATGTTTAGTTGAAGTTCTAGAAGAAGAGGAAAGAGGAAATAAAACAGGAGAAATAGTTGAAGATATACTGGAAAAATATTTTTTGAAACTGATCAAGGATATCAGACTGAAGAGTTATGAAGCTCTATAAACCCTGAACAGGTTAAAAATAAAATATTCTAAATATAAAATAAAGGGCTGGGGTTGTGGTTCAGTTTTAGAGTGACTGCTTAGCATCTGTGAGGCACTAGATCCAATCCTCGGTACCTCATAAAAATAAATGAATAAAATAAATGTCCATAAACAACAACAAAAAAACTAATATATAAAATAAAATAAAGCCAAATCCAGATACAAATAAGAAGAGAAATAAACAAATCCATAATCTTTATAGTGAGAGTTCTTTTTTTTAATTTCATTTTATGATACTGTTAGGGAAGGAGTCTAAGGCCTCACACGTGCTAGGCAAGCACTGTGCCACTGAGCTACATCCCCAGCTGCATAGTGAGAGATTTTTTTAACTTATCTTTCTTGTCAAAAATTCAGTAAAGTGGGGTTGTGGCTCAATGGTAGAATGCTCACTTAGCACATTTGAGGCCCTGGGTTTGATCCTCAGCACCACATAAAAATAAACAAATAAAATAAAGGTTAGAAAACCTCAGTAAAGCATATAATATTTGAGAAATACAGTGAGCAAATGTGTGTATGTGTGGGGTTATATAATATTGTACAAAAAAATGCAAAGCATTTCACATTCTTTTTTATGGACACATAGAACATTTATAAAAATAAAAACTATATGCTGGGTCATCAAGCAAGTGTTGACAAATGTCAAAGAATTAAAATCATATGGAGTATATTCTTTGATGATACGGAAGTGAAATAGTACATGTATGTGAACAATGCAAGGTCCATATCTTGAGTTCATTAAAACCATAGATCAAAAAGTAATGATGTCCAGTTTTCACTAGATTTAATGACTCACTTCCATGAAATAGTGTATGGAAAGTGAAATATAATGACTTACCAGAGGAGAAGGAGCCTGATTAAACATCACCTTAACCAAGAACTTAACATCGTCAGGATGAGTTATATGGCTATTCGGTAACCCTGATGGGATAAGATGAAAAGGGCCCTCAGGCTGTGTGTGGTGTTCTTTACAAAGTCTGTAATTCCCATCTAATCACATACTCCCATCAAATTCAAATTGAGGGGCTGTGTTAGTCAGATTTACATAGCTGTGACCAAAATACTCAAGACCAAGTAAGAGGAGTCAAAGTGTATTTCAGGCTCACAGTTTCAGAGGTTCAGTCCAAGGTCGGTGGACTCTATTGCTCTGGACTTGAAGTGAGGCAGAATAGAGGGGCAAAGGAAAGCTCCTGAACTCATGGCTGCCAGGAAGGACAGGGGTGGTAAGAGAAACAACCCACAAGTAAGTCACCAGAAAAATATAACCTGAAAGGCATGTTACCCAAATCACCTACTTCCTACAGCCTACAGTTACCACCCAGTTAGTCCATTAGAATTATTAATCCATCAAATGAATTAATCCAGTAATTAGTTTACAGCCCTCATAATCCAATCTCTTCACCTCTGAACATTCCTACTCTAACAAGAATTTCAGGGTCTACCTCATATCTAAACCATAATAGGGACATTCTATAAATTCTATCAGGGATATTCTATCTGGCTAATGTGAATGCATTTTTAAATTGTCAGGGTCACAGAAAACAAGTTAAAAAAACTGAGAAGTTGTTCTGAACCAGAGGAGACTAAGAAAGAATATTGACTAAATGCAATGCAATATTCTAATTTGAATTACAGAAGTGAAGAAGAATATTGTAGTGGAAAAAATGAGAAAAATCCAAATCAATTCTGAAGTTTGGTTAGTAATGTATCAATGTAGGTTTCTAAATTTTAACAAAGGTGCCATAATATAAAACATTAAATAGAAGTGCATGAGGGGTATACAGGAATGCCCTGTATATCTGTAAGTCTAAAATATTCCCCTAAAACATTTGTTAAAAATAAAAATGAAAGAAAGATAGGTAGCTCAAATGAGAAATGGGAAAAAATACTTGAGAGGAACATTTATAAAAAGATATTTAAATGCACAGTATAGACAAGAAAAGAAGTCTAACTTTATTGTCTATGAGAAAAATGTAAACTAAAACTAAACTAAAACACATCATCACTGTAGATGCTCCATCATAGCTAAAATGGAAAAGATAGCGAATACCAAGATTGCTAATCTGACGATGTTGGAAGATCTAAACCCATACACTGCTGGTGGGAGTATAAATTGATAAAATTATTGCATTAAAATTTAGGGGTTAGCTGGGTGCATGTCTGACATCCCATCAGCTCAGGAGGCTGAGTCAGGAGGATCAAAGTTCAAGAGCAGTCTCAGCAACTTAGTGAGGCCCTAAGCAACTTAGTGAAACTCTGTCTCTAAAAAAAATAAGTAAATAAAAGGGACAGGTGTGGTGGCACAGCCTGTCATCCCAGCAGCTCAGGAGGCTAAGTCAGGAGGATCATGAGTTCAAAGCCAACCTCAGCAAAAGTCAGGTACTAAGCAATGCAGTGACACTCTGTTTCTAAATAAAACTACAAAACTAGGGTTGGGGATGTGGCTTAGTGGTCAAGTACCCCTGAATTCAATCCTCAGCACCACTCCCAAAAAAGGAACAGGGATGTGGCTCCATGGTTTAATATCCCTGGGTTCAATAGCTGGTACAAAAAAATAGAGGGTAGTGTTAACTCAAACTAGACACTTGACTAACCTACTACCCAGCAATTCTGCTGTAAGTACACATTTGCTACAAATCATGGACAAAATATTCAGTTACTTTATGTATCATATCCCTGAATGGAAACAACCCAAATGTCTATAGATAGATCCTCGTGAGCTAGAAATATGATTGAATACTCTATGTTTATTAAAAAAAAGAAAAGAAACTATTCCTACAAACAATATGTATAGATGAATCTCAGACATAAAGACACAAAGATGAGAGGGAAATCTGGACAGAAAACAGCATATACTTTTATGGATTCATTTATTTGAAATTTGAAAGTGATAAAATTAATGGGTGTTGATAAGGTTGATGGGACTGGTAGTGACTGGGAGGGGCAAGAGGGGGCCAGCACTGACTCTTGCAGTGTTCTGTATGTCCATCTCCTCTGTGGGACAGGAGTACATTCACCATGTCAGAATTCCCAGAGTGGTGCCTGAAGACTGTGCACTTAACTGTGCGAACATCAGAGATCCATGAAAGAGTCAAAAGCACAGGTCTTCCAGAAACTTGGATTTTAATATCAAAACATGTTTCCATCCTGATTTATAACGCAAACTATAGTTAATTAGTATATGTGTATTCTTTAAAAATCAAATAGCTATATAGAATGTTATTATTAGAAAACATCTGCACAATACTTTGATAAGTAATTAATTGGTTCTCTGTGCTTTGGGATTTATTTTATTCACTGCATGAAGGGATCCAGCGAGACCAGTTACAATTATCATACCAAGTATGACCAAATTAGGCAATAGACTCTCCTGATGTTCTAATATTTTGAAATGTAGAGAGGACTATTTGAATACCTAATAAGGCTTTTATGAAATTTGGGGACTTCATAAGCACAGCAGGTTAAGAATACACTTTTATAAGAATATATTCTATGTTTTAAAAATTTGCAACACCTATAAAAGATAGTTGGTATCCTCCCATTTCACAGATGGAGGAACTGAGATTGAAAGAGATTAAGTTGCCTTGTCCATTCATAGAAGGGCCATGATTCAAACTTAGATTTAGACTGACTAAAATCCATGCTTGGATTCACAATTATCCACAGCAGTGTTTTTCAAAGTATGAGTCATGAGCCATATACATTAAAATCATGTCAGAGGTCTCTCAAGTGTAAATCTCCAGGAGGCCAGGGCAGGCAGAATATTTGAAATTGGAGCCTCATTTTTTTTTGTAAAAGGCCCTGAGGATTAAGAAGCACTTCTTTTTTCTCTAATGACTTTGAATAGGAAGGTGACATCTTATTCAAAGCTAACCTTCCAAGTTTGGAGTTTACCTGTATCACACATAATAGAAGAGAGCCGTGCTCCTTGAGTGTGTACATACAGTTTGTCTTGTACAATCACTCTCTCCTTCACTATTATTTCACTTGAGATTTTAAGTGAAATAGATTCTTTTCTACCCACTTGCAAGCTGTTGATATGTTTCCACAAAAGAAGTATGAGCTGGTTTAAATATGTGTGTATGTTTCCCAAGAAGAGTATGTGCCCACTGATTCTTTCTAACACAATCTAAATATAAAGTTGAAGCAATACACTCATCAGAAGGGTTATTATTCTGTCTACATGGTTTTCTTTATCAAACCTCTTGAGACTGGTGGAAATAACAAATATGATATGGTGGCTATTTTTTTAAATATAAGATATGAGGCAAAATGTGATATAGAAATGATCAAATAAGATGTAATGGCTGATTCTTTACGTTTTAAAGAAATTTTATATATTTATTTGTTTTTGGTGCTGGAAATTAAACTCAGGGATGCTTAACCACTGACCTACATCTCCAGCCCTTTATTTTTTTTTTAATTTTTGGATAAGATCTCACTAAGTTACTGGAGCCTCTCTAAGTTTCTGAGGCTGCCCTCCAAATTGCGATCCTCCTGCCTCAGCCTCTGAAGTCTCTGGGATTATAGGTGTGCATCACCATGCTGGGCTTCAAGAAATCATTTTAGAATGTTTCCTTCTCTAAAGCTTTATTTTCTTGAAAAAAGGAGGGGAAGATAGGTAAAAGTCTAAATAGGGGCTGTTAAAACTTAAACCTCACATCTTTTCCCTCTCCTAGCATTTGGGAAAAAATATTACATATCATAACTTGAAGATATTTCACTCAATTTCTTGGTGGCACAGGGAAAGAAAAATAGTCAATAACTCAGAAGTGTACTCCTTAGGGATAGGGGATGCTGTCAAACCTGGGTTAGAGACCACCTGTTCCACCTAGCTTTTTGATCTCTGGTGCATTCCTTAGTATCTCTTCCATTTACTCCTAAGTGAGATAATGGTACCGATTTCCTAGGACTCAGAATTAAATGAAATAACACATGTACAATGTATAGCACAAGTTTAGGAACATGTAATTGTGCAAAAATTAAAAAAAACATTAGCTATTCTCATTGTTTGTTCCTATTTTATGATATCACTTACTTTCTAAGGACCATATCCTTTGATATATACTAAATAGGAAATATCATATTACAAGTTTCATGACTTTGGAAACTGGCGAATGAAAATATCAAGAGTCAATTTAGCGACCTTTCCAGATATGTGTTATTTTAAGGGCTCTTTAGTACCAGGTGCAGGCTGCCTAGCATGAGTTCCTGATGTTTTCCTGGATGGCACAACTGTAGAAGTTTTTTTCTGATTTCTTCCTGTAGCTGATGCTTCTGGTCTCTTTTCTATTGTTGGGCAACTCTCACACCACCCAGAGAGAAGTCTTGAGAAGCAAAAATAAAAGTGTCTTGTAGTATCAAGAATAAGTTGACAGAAACTAGTTATCTTGTCAGTCCAGTTCACTTTCTGAAGGGCTCTTACATGCAAAATTACTACTGATTTTGTTCTTGGCTAAAGATCAAATTTCTGGGCTCAGTTCAATGTTGCACGCCTAGAATCCCAGCATCTTGGGAAGCTGAGGCAGGAGGATTACAAGTTTGAGGCCAGCCTCAAAAAATAAAAATGGCTGGGGGATGTAGCTCAGTGATAAAGCATTACTGGGTTCAATTCCCAGTACCCTCAAAATAATAATAAAATAAATAATAAAAATAAATTTCCTACCTATGAGAAAAATATATATATATATACTAAAGAAAAATTGAAAAATATGAAAAAATAGATAATGTAAAGCTGATCATTTCTAATTCTAAATAAAATTGCATTATCATCCTAGATTGCTTTATAAAAAATCTTTCCTCCTCCTATGGAGATATAATTTTTTTTGTTAACATCACAACTGTGCACATAGTTTTACATTGTCTTTTCTCCCTAAAGTAGTATCATCAATATTCCTATCATTGTATATTTTTTCCAAGTTACTTTTTATTGACATTGAAAATGTATTTAAAGAGAATTAGAAACATCTGCTGCTCAAGTGTGATTTTATTTTATTTTGGACTTACCGTCTTGTCTATTCATTTTGTTATCAAGTATTTACAATGGCCTTCTATGTGCCAAGTGCTAGACTGGAAGTTTCTGTAGGACATAGACTTGGTTTTATTTATCTCTTGCCCTTAGTGCCTGGAACTGTGCCTGGCTTTTAGAGATGCTCAGCAGATGTTTATTGAGTGAACCCTGGTTAATATTTCTACTAACCACAACCTCAACCAGGGGTTGAGGGGTTTTGTTTTGTTTTCATTTTAGTGTCACATCATCATCATAAAAGTTTTTCTTGACCAATTCTGGGGTTGGATTCTGACATGTAGGGGTGACAGGCTTCATTCAGTGGATGCCTTCTTTTTGTTGTAAGGTCTGTGGAAAAAGGACCCAGATGTAACATGCATTATGGTCTTTGTGTAGAAAAAGGCCCTTTGAATATGGCCTATGTATATGTGTATGTGTCTTGATGTGTACTTTCCAAAGGACCACTTTTTTTTTTTAATTTCAGTGCTGGGGATCATATCCAGGACTTTATGCATTCTAGAAAATGCTCTACCACTGCACTGTACCTGTATCCCTAGATGTGTACTTTTAAGAGAAGCTTTCACAATATATATTTATTCTTCGAATAAGAATGTGTGTATATTTGGTCTGCTAAGACCTCTCAAAAAACTTCCATAACCTACCTCTAAATTCTCCCATCAATCTTCCAAATACTCCCTCTGAACTCTGTGCCTTAAAAGCAAAGTGCTCTACAAGTAAACTCAAGCTGAAGCTGGGCAGAAATGGTAGTTTCCAATCTGAAAAGGTAATTTCCAATCTAAAAAGGTAATTTTCTCTCTATGGTTTAAGAGTAAAAAATAATTTAGGCTCAGGAACAAGGTCTCCCCTGCAAGAAAAATGACTTCTTCCTTGTGATTTTGTTTTTGTTGTTGTTGTTGAAAGTTAAAAGTAAGAGTTGTCTGGGAGTGTGTGTTGGAGTCAGCAAGGGTAGTTGGAGGGTGGAGGGAGACCCAGTCCCAAACCTATGCAGATCAATTTATAGTTTTAATCATTATCCAGGAAATCTTATAGAATCAGATGAAGGGTGGGCCCTGGAAATAGTTTCCATTTTTTCAGCCTCATCTTAGTGCCTGCAAAATATGCCTGATATGCTGTGGCTTTTATGTCCATGTGACAGGAAAGGATGTAATTCTAATGCTTTGTTAACTCAGTATCGTATTGTTTTAGACTAAATACAAAAAGTTGAGTGTTAGCTCTCTTGTGAGAATGGCATAAGAGTCACTGCATTACTGCTAACAATATTTAAACAGTTTGATATTTTTATCAGAGGAATACTCATGCAATTTTTTAAAAACTATTGGCCCAGAAAAAAAGGGAAAAACAATGGAATGCACCTGACCAAACTTTCCCTGGTATATATATGAATGCACTACAGTGAATTTCACCTTTGTGTACATACATAATACACTAATTTTTAAAAATTTTAAATAAATAGAAGAAATATCAGAAGGAAAAAAGGAACAGAGGAAAGGAGGAGGAGAGGGAAAGGGTATTGCTGGGGACTGAATTGTAGCAAATTTTATTCCATGTTTTTATAATTATGTCAAGATGAACCCCAACATTATATAGAACAAAAATGAACTAATAAAATGAAACAAAGAACTAATTAATCCAGAAAAAAAACATCATGAAGTTTAGTTTCCTGTGTGTTCTCTCTGTCTCCTGTGTTCACCAGAGGGAGGCCATTTTTATAAAAAAAATCATTTTTATTTTCAGGTATTTACTTCAATATTGCTTCATTATCTCTACATGATATTCGTTTTCTACAAGTTATTAATTGATCTACTTTGTATTGATGACTGCCAACAGCTTTCAAAGATCTCCAGAAAAACTTGATGAAGCAGAGCTAGGTTTTTAAAATTTACTGCAGTGGGGAGACCACCCTCAGGCTTTTAGTAACGTCTTAGGGGGGAAAGATCTTTAAAGAGTTGAAGGTGATTTTAAAGCAAGTTTTGCAAGGCATAAACTGATGGAAACCAGGCTGAGTTTAATGGCACAATATTTGGATCAGTGGTCAAAAGGTAAAATCTTGAAGCAAATGTTGATACTAGTCTGTTTAGATATTCCCCAGTCTTATTTTCCAGGTGTGGGTCTACTTTGGAGTAAGCAGATAAGGTATATTTGGTTTTGGTCCCAGTATTGTTCATCACAGAAATAGAAAGCAGATTTGGTCTGAGTTCTTAGAATTATGTTAAAGTAATTTCTTACTATGATCATGAAGATTGAATTAAATTCTTTATATTGTTTACCCCTTAATCCTTCAAAATGAGTTTCTCTGGTTACTAACTTCTACTACTTCAAACAAGAAATGTAAACTTTCTAATTTTTGATCCGTCACCCCAGTATAAAGTCTTTTTACCATCCCTTTCCTCTACCTTCAACTCTGTAGTATTGAATCTGTTCAGTGGTTCTTAGTTATAAGGGGACTCACATTTATTTTGGGGATTAAACTTGGGGCCTTAGCATATGTGAGGCAAGCACTCTACCACTGAGCCACATTCCCAGCTCCTCATTTTTTTAGTTTGCCAAATTAAACTACCTCTGACTCAGACCTCACCAGTCTTCTTGGAACCAAGTCCCATTAGAGTTATTTGGGGCACCTGTCTCTCCAGGGCTGGAAAATGGTCTCCATAGTGTCCATTCATGGTGATTATTCTGTTTCTCCCTAACCTGAGTTCATTGAGGTGGATATAGTTTTGGAGTCTCCTCTTCTTTCTGTTCCATGCCAGACTTGGCTCTGGGGACTCCATACCATATTTTAACAATAGGAAGCTTGGCACTCAGTCTCAAGGGACCCAAATAGTCACTCCATCAAAACTCTTATCAACCAGTGGGGCTCAGGTGGGAGTGGGGTATGGGAACTTCATTGGACTCATCCACTCCCATGGGCTTGGGGGAATTCAACTTTCCATGGGGTCGGATACTTTCTTTCCCTTCAGTTTTTAAACACCTCCACAAGTGGCACAATTAATTCTAACATTCTAATACACGCAGCAGTTAAGACTTCCCAAATTGAAATCTTGCTCTTTTCAGAGCTGTCGCTGCCTCAGAGTTGCCCAAGCCTCGATTTCCAAGCAAATGGGAATGACGATTTGCAAACTAACCAGAGGGTTACAAGCAACTTGTGTACATTGATACAGCAGGAGTGGGAGCCATTTCTTGTATGACAGGCGGGGTATATATATTCCAAACAGTTTATCTTAATTAACATAAACTAGATTTAGCAGTCAACCAATAAGGAATCTCCACACTTAATGAATTGCTGAGGTTACTTCACAAACCACTCCCTCTGCAAAATGCCAGGCACCATCTTGACTTGTTTACAGACTCTAACAATGATGAGTGTCCCATTACCTAGACGTGTAGTGAGGTTGAAGTGACTGTCACATTCTTCACACCATGCCTGGCACTTAGTAAACCTTTAGAAAATGTCAGCTATTATTTTAATGATCATAATACTGCTTTATAATTTGAGGCTTTTAAAAAGACAGTCTTTACTCTCCCCTGTGTTATTCATAAGAAAGAAGAAAAATAGTATGAAAGTTAAAGATAGACCACTGAGGTTGATTTAGGATTTAAGTTTAAAGAACATTGAAATAAAAATCCCCAATATATTATTATTATTATTCATCTTATTATTATTATAATTATTATTATAATAAATACACATGACAATAGAGTGAATTTTTAAAAACAATATTTTATATTTTTAATAGAACACAATAACCTTTATTTTTATTTTTTTTTTAAATTTTTATGTGGTGCTGAGGATCGAACCCAGGGTCTTGCACATGCTAGGTGAGCACTCTACTGCTGATCCACAACCCCAGCTCAACTGGAAATCCCTGCAGGTGCTGGCAGTGATCTGTCCCCTGCTGTCCTTGACGTCCTCTCTGGAGGTGGGTGCTGCTCTCCTCACCACTGAGCCACATTCTCACACGCAGCCTTACCCTAGCTGCGGAGGGAGCCGAGTGCCCAGTGCGGGGTGAGCCTGTGGGACGTGGTTCAGAGGTGACAGTAGATCAATTTTGATACATTGTCATCAAGGAAAGTCCAAAACTGAGGCTTGCGCTGGGAGTCATTTTTTATGCTGAGGTCTCCTGAGTCACTTTCTCCTCACCTCAGCAGACAGGCCCAGCCACAGAAACACAGCTTTGGCTGAGGAGGCGTGCGAAAAAGCCAGGCCTTACTCCCCTACTTGCAGGGCATTCCCGAGCCCGATGCTGCACCCACCACAGGGCAGGTGCTATCTGCGGCCAGACAGGGGAGAGACTCACAGCCTTCTGCTTTCCTTCCTGCCCCCCCGGCTCTGCACACTGGGGTGTTGCAGTCCCTTAGTGTCAACATCCCGGAGCCGTAGCACAGTGGCCCCTACCTGAGCGCAGATGGCCTAGCGTCTGCTGCAGTGGACAGAGGTGGACGCCAGGACCGCTCTGTGAGCTCAGTGGAGAGAAGGCAGGGGACCGAGGCTTCATGGTGCGCCAGGAAGCTGCCCTCTCTCCTTGCCCTCTGCTGGCCTCTGCCCTGCCTCCTCCAGAGAAGACGTCAAAGACAGCAGGGGACAGACCACAGCCCGCACCTGCAGGGATGTCATTGATCTTGAAAGACGCTGCTATCTTCAGGAGGGCACCAAGTCGTCACAACAGTGTTTCTTCAAGTCACTTTCCAAACACTCCACGTGGCTCTTGGACACGACACGGGAGGGCAAGTGGTGGCTGTGTTCTCCACGTCCTCAGGGCCAGCCCAGGATGGCAACATGCCATCTGCAGAAGAGGAAGCTGCAGGCTCCTGAAGGTGTGGCAAGGTGAGGGGCCCAGACCTTGCCGCAGAGTCACCCTGAGAGGCCCGCTGTCAACTACCCTCTGCAGAGGTAGTAGGAAAACACTTCTCTGGTGTTGGCAGTGTGAACTGGAGTGGCTTTTTTGGGGGAGGACCAAACGTACAGATCTTCTGCAATTTCAGATGTGCATAAGCCCTCCGTGCCAGCAAGGCATCTGGTCGACCTTACAGACGCATCTGCAATGAGCACAGAAGGAAGCTCAGGGAGGCCCGCCGGCTCCCCAGGGACATGTCCCCAGGAGGGCTGGCTCTGTCCATTCCTGGGCTCCTTATAATGGAACTCTATGCAGCCCGGAAGTTAAGAGGCAGGTCCAGGCCTCAGCAGAGCACTAGATGTATGAAACAGATGCCAAAGGCCACCTCTGTGCTGGAGGGTCTCTGCTGCACACGTGCAGATGGAGCCTATCCCTGGAACCACAGACGCCTCATCTTCACACATCCCCTGGGCTTGGTTGTGGTCCTGCCTCATGCAGCTGCCTGTTCAGGGCAGATAACACAATCTGCCAGCCCTCCGTGCTCCTCTGTGATGAGCAGGACACCAGGACCTCGTCACAACAGGAACTGAGCAATGGCTTCAGCTTGAGGATCACTCCCGATGGTTCTCAGGGGCCAAGAAATCACAGCATTTACTCTGTGGTTTGTAATATGCAAACTGGATTTATTTCCTTTCATGAATTTAGAAGGCTTTCCATGTGAAGTGTGGGGCCCTGTCCTCCCTCTCCGAGGATCTGATAGTCCCATATAAGCATAAAGGGAATGGGAACTTTCCTGTGTCCCTAATTTGTCTGCAGACCCAGGTAGAACTGCTCACACCCAGTAGTCCCTCAGTATTTTAAATCAATGATGTATTTCTCTGAGAGGTAATCCCCTGTCCCTGCACCCAGGTGCCATCCCTGTTCCTGACATCTTGCCCTGGCCAGTCTAGTACTCTGAACCCAGGAGACACAAGCAAGTTCTGGGGTGAGAATGGGGGTTCTCTCAGTGGATGGAGATGCTTCAGGCAAATTAAGCACAGCCTGGAGCTTCCCACATATTTATTAAAGTCTGTGTGCGGCAGAACAGCGTTTCTCTTCCTTCCTACTCCCTGAGAACCACCCGCTGGCTGAGGGTCTCAGTATCCATCCCAGGCCACTCTGAACAGGAAATTATTAGTTACATAATGTAATATTAAGGCCATAAATCTCCCCAGTAGCAGCAGCCATAAACCCTGGTTTTTATTATCCAGTTACTGCATAGACCCTGACTGAACCCTTATCGTGGCACAATTATCCCACAATTACTGCTGTATTTTTCAGTAAACAGCATGCCAGGAGCAGCAATTCTGGTGCTCATAAATATATAAACAAACACCGGAGCGAGGCCCCACAGCTACGGGAAGGAGACAGGATAGGGTGCAGGTGGTCACAGCCGCAGCGCTGGGTTCTGTGACACTCGGTCGTCTGCCATGCAGATGGGTCCCTGGCAGCTGCCCCCTCATCCAAGCAGGGTGCAGGAAGCTGTGGGCAGCAGAAGGACAGGGTGTTGGGCTCAGGCCAGCCTGGGTCAAGCTGCAGGCCAGAGTGTGGGGGCTCGCTTTGGGCACAGCGGCTGCCGGGTGGGCACAGCACTCATGCTCATTGTCCCCCTATAGGGACTGCTGGTGGCCCTTTCAGGAGCCAGGGAATGTGAGTGTCACACAGGGAACTCAAACTCTCCTTGTTCTCTGTTCTTTTTTTTTTTTTTTAAATATCCATTGTGTCTTTATTTCTAACTACCCAAAATGGGAAACCTCCCCACAGCCCATCAGGAGGAGGGCAGAGGAGGGCACAGTCACACCAGGGAGGACTATCGGTGGCATTAAGGACAGAGCTAACAGCACAGATGGAGCTCGACATGGCGGGGGGACAGCAGCCTTGGGCCAGAGGGCAGAACTCCTAGTTCAGTGACCTTCTACAGCTGAGGAACAGAACTTGGTTTTGAGAAATCAGTCTGCTGTGTACTGGGGTAGGGGGCAGGAGGGACGTCAAGTGCTGGCACATTCTGTATCCTGATGGGGCTCCTGGGTGCTTCTGCCAACTCACCAACAGACTTCCCCTGGACTCGAGTTTCAGACAAAGTTGGAGGCAAAGGGACAGAGACCTAGTGGCTGAGAGCTTGGCAATATGCAGGCTGGTGTCCCCAGCCACACCAAGGCATGGGCTATGGGTGAAGCCAGTTCTCCTCCAAGGTCATTGTTCCGACAACTCTTGGACTTAGGCTTGGGATCAACCCACTAAACTGGGGTACAACCACAGCTCACTTCAGGGCGTTTGCACTTTGGAAGCATTTCCTTGTCTTTGATCTGTCCTCCACCCCCAGGTGACACTGTGAGGCAGACAGGACAAAGGACTTGGTTCTTGTTGAAGGAGCAGCCACCTGAAGCCCAGAGGCTAGGCAGCGCAGACCAGGCCTGAGCGGTGACCAAACCCCAGGTTGGCAGGTCCTGGCTCCTTCTGTTCATCTTCTCTTCAAAATTAAAAGATAAATAGAAAAGCAAGTCTCCTAAAGAGCATCATTGTTCTGAGGCAGAACATTGGCATCATGGTCAGCAGAACAATGAGCCCCAAATATCCACATCATAAGCCTCAGAACCCGGGAGGGTGTCGGGCTCCACTATGGGGGGCTTCAGGATGCAAAGGGAATTAAGGTTAGAAACCGGCTGACCTTGAACTGGCTGACTTGAAGCAACTAACCTTAAACTGAGG
Organism: Ictidomys tridecemlineatus; assembly: GCF_052094955.1. Taxonomy (NCBI): domain Eukaryota; kingdom Metazoa; phylum Chordata; class Mammalia; order Rodentia; family Sciuridae; genus Ictidomys; species Ictidomys tridecemlineatus. The sequence goes on from NW_027522439.1 coordinate 179,387, forward strand.
GACTATGGAAGACAAGGTGGGCCCAGTGGTCACAAGGCTCCCTGGAGATAGAAAGGGCAGGCGAGTCAGAACAGGAGAAGTAGCAGGAGGAGAGGCCACCAAGGCCTCCAGGGGAGGCAGCAGCCATAAGCCAGGACCATGGGGGCCACTGGAAAAGGCAGGTGATGGGCAGCCCTGGAGCTGCAGAAGGAGCCCCTGTCAATGCTCCAGACACTCCAGCCCACGGACCCACTCTGGCCCTCTGATCCCCGAGTCACGAGGCACAGTCTAAGTCTGTGGTTTGCAATCTCCACAGCAGAACATTCATACAGAAATCCTCAGGGAACAGGAGCCCCCTCTCTGCCCTAGGCTGGGCTACCAGCTCCTTCAGCAGGTGACACTCTAGTCCTCACTCTGGCATCCAGACCTTAATCCAGGGGTCCCTCTGTCCCACCCAGCAAGCCCTGCTGCCTTGTAACCAGAGGCTGCTGAGCGGCCTTCAGCCTCCTGATGACCTCATCTAAGGGGAGTGCCACCTGAAGGGCTCCCTGACCTGTATTCTCTGGGAGGCTCAGGTGGGGCCCCAGGGCACTCTCTACAGCTAATGGAGTATTACAAACCCAGACTCAGGAAGGCGACAGTGGCTTCTAGCAGGCCACGCTGCTGCGCATCTGCTGTGCTGCTGTTTAAATTGAACATGAGCTTTTTATAAATCCTATTTGCATTATCTCATCGAGCAATCATTCCCTGGAACATCATAAAGCAAACATTAATTAGGGCTCCAGTTGGTGCCGGGTCCTGCAGAGCTCTTAGCCATGCCACAGGCCATCCCGAGCAGACTCTCATTTGAGAGCCAGCCCAGGTCTCCCAAGCAAAGTCCACGCTGCCCGGCGCCTTTGGCAAAGAAAAGGACACCAAGAGCTGAAGGGCAACAGCCCAGGACACAAAGCAAGCCCACTGAGGGCCAAGAACCAGCCCACCATGACCACAGTTTGGGGCACTCAGCCAAGTGACCACACCTGCCCCTAGGCAAAGCACCCTATAAGTCCACCACACCAAAGCCCTGCCACACTGCCCAGCTCCAAAAGACATACACATGGTCCAGTGGCCACAGGATGATGTAGTCACTTCAGCCAAGAGACACCATGAGCAGCCCAGACTTAGGAATCAGGCGGCTGGAGGCTTCTCTGACCATCTGTTTCTTCATCTGTATTAATTACTGCCTTTTGCAGCTTCTAGAGGCTGCCTGCACCCCTTGGCCCATCCTCACCTCTGGGACCTCATCCCCATCCGCACATCTTCCCAGGCTGTGACCATCCTATGCCACACTTAGAAGGACCCTGGGGATATTTGGGCACACAGAGTGATCCAGGGTGACCTCCTCATCTCAGGCTCCTGGACTTAACCCCACTTTCAGAGTCTCTGCCTTTGAGGTGACAAGCTCACAGGTGTCAGGGATATGGGCATCCAATGGGGACATGATTCAGCCCAGCACAGAAGAGCATGTGGACGAGGTATCCTGCCCTCACTCAGCCTGCAAAGGGATGTCCTGACCCCCTCCCGGAGTGGTGCACTCAGGGGCACAGCTCTAGGTTGGATGCCAGGGAGAACAAAATATCCCCCAGAGAGGGCCATGCTCACTTCCTCCAACAGCCCACAGAAGTGAAGTCAAATTCAGGAATATGTGAGACTAAGACGGGAAGCTGGGGGGCACAGGCACCATGGAGATGCTGGAGTGCGGGCCTGAGCAGGTGACCAGAGGCCTTGGCACCCACTGCACTCCTGGTTTTCTACTCTGGGGAACCCGTGGCATCCTGCATGAGGGGACATGGGTGCAGCCCGGTGGGCCACAGGATCTGGGGTGAGCACTCTGGGCTCTGCGGGATGGTGCCTTGGCCCGTCACTGCGGCCCTGAAGGTACACCCTGGGGCCTGTGCTTTTTATAGCAAGCACAGCCTGGGCCAATGGACAGCTTATGTGCCATTTTTGCAGGCCCACCTTGGAGAATGGAGTCTTGGGTGCATGGGCTTTAAGGGAACAGAACCAAGTTCTGGCTGCTTTTAACCATCTCTCCAGCAGGCCAGCTGCCAAAGGAGGCAGATCTCAAAACTGCTGAAGTCACTGGGTTCTGTTGGTGACAAAAGGTGGGACAAGGCTCTGCCTCAAGGGGTCAGGGTCCAGCACCATGGGCAGGGACTGATCAGCTGGCCAGAGCACCCCTCCCTCCCCTGTCGTCCCTCCACCCAGCTCTCTTCTCTTCCTCTTTCTCCTCTCTCCCCTCGTTTCCAATTGCCTTCAAGGCCAAGAGAAGCAGCTGTGAAAGGCCTGACATTGAACCCTGTAGGGTACTTACCAGTCTCACCAGCAGAGGGTCTCCCGGTGACCCTGAGTCATTAGTAACATAAATTCTGATCCTGGCTTTTGATTCCAAGGCCCTGGATGTGGCAACTGGGGCAGAAGGCAGGGTCTTGCTTGAGGCTGGCTGAGAGGTCATGAGCCCATTCCTGTGACGAGGGGACAGGGGCCCACTGCTCACCAGGGGCTGAGGAGATGGTGACCAAATGCCTGCACAGGGACCTTCTGTCTCTGAGCACAGAGGAAATGGCATAGCCTGAACCTATGCCTTGGAATTCCCCTGGGAACAGCGGCTGTGGGAGGAGGAAGATGAAAGGAGACTAGTGCAATTGGGATGCAGAACACAGGGTTCTAGAAGCCAGGCGTGGCGGAGGAAAAGCGCCAGGCAGACACCAGGAGAAGGAGACGGGAAGGGCAAGCTGCCCTTCAAGACTGAGAGAGGCCCAGTGTGAGCCCAGGTTAGATCAGCTTAAAGGGAAAGCACAAGGCTGAGCCACTTGCCCCTGCGAGGAACAGGCTTGCAGAGGGCATGTGGCCAGACACCTGGGAAGCAAGAGCCAGGACGTGCTCCAGACTGAAGAGGGGTCAGAGACAGCTGCAGGCAGCAGTGACTGAGGCTTGAGGGCCAGCAGAGTGACTGGCAGGAGGGAAGTGTCAAGCGGGCACTGTCCTGCGAGTCCTGGGGCAGCCAGGGTCCTGGCAGGGAAATTCAGCCCAAGGGCTCTAGGGGAGGACAGCAGAGGTAGGCAGTTTGCCAGGGTCTGGATCCTGGCTCTGTCACCTAGTGCTGCGGGACCTCAGCCAAGTCCCTCAACCTCTCTTGGCCTTGGTTTCTCCACCTGCTGCCCACATGACAAGACTGATTAAGGACCCCACCAGTACATGCAAAGCACACAGGAGACCCGCGCAGAGCCAAAGCCACACGTGTGTTAGCAAGGAGCCCCTGCAAGGGCGGGTCAGGCAGACAGGACACCCAAGACCAGGCCTGGGCACAGTGAGGCTGGGGTTAGACCCCTGCTTTCCTAAGTCAGTGGGGTGACCAGGAAAACTGGTTTAAGTGGGAGGTTTTTCCCAAGTGAAAGCACGTTCTCTGTCCTGGACTCAGCACAGGGCAAAGCCAAAGCCAGGAATATCCCCTCTATCCTTGCCCAGCCCCGACAGGTGCTGAATCCTGGGACAGGACTTCACCTTGGATGAACACTTCAGGGCAGAAGCAGCACTCCAGCACTGTTGGTCTAGCCTCCTGATGAGGCAGCCCCTGCTGACCCCTCCTGCTGAGCTCTGCTGCTGACCCCTCCTGCAGACCCCACCTGATGACCCCTCCTGCTGACCCCTCTTGCAGACCCCACCTGATGATCTCTCCTGAAGACCCCTCCTACAGATCCCTCCTGCTGATCTCTCATGCTGACCGCTCCTGCTGACCTCTGCTGCTAACCCCTTGTTTCGGTCAGCTTTTTCACTGCTGTGACTAAAGAATTTGACCAGAAAAACTGTAGAGGAGGAAAAGTTTATTTGAGGGCTCACAGATTCACAGGCCTTAATCCATAGAAGGCTGGCTCCATTCCTAGGGGCTCGAGGTGAGGCTGAACATCATGGCAGAGTGTGTGGCCCAGGGAAGCAGCTGACATCAGGGTGATCAAAAAGCAGAGAGAGCCACAAACATGTACTCAAAGACATGCCCCAGTCCCTACCTCCATAGCCACACCCCACCACTCGGTTAATCCCATGGGCTGTAACCCGAACATGTCTCCTCCAAACTTTCCTGCATTGTCTCACATGTGAGCTTTCAGGGGACACCTCACATCTAAACCATAACACCCCTCCTGCTGACCCGCCTGCTGACCCGCCTGCTGGTGCTGCCTGTGGACCCTTCACCTCCCAGGCTGGCCACAGACATGGCTGGAGCACTAAGTGGTTGATGACATTCTCAGATCTCGCAGTAGCTGACTGGGGGACGCAGCCAGCAGCAGTTGGAGGTGTGGTCCAGGACAGCAGTGAGGTCCTCAGCCGAGAAAATGGAGTGGACTCAGTTAACTCAGTCCAGGTCATTCTGCTTGACTCAGGGTGGCAGCATCCTGACAAGCCCACTTTAGTGGGACACGTGTGTGATGCAGCTCACCTGTGATGATCCTGGCCCAACCTCGCCTGCCTTCAACACAGCCACTCACAGCCACCCACAGCTGCCAGCAGCGCCCAACCCTAACCCTATTTTTTCATAAAATATTGGCTGTCTTGGGCAGGTCACCTTGGAAAAGGCAGCTCTTGTGTCACCGTGAAGTTGAAACATCCCACGTTGAACCCTCCCCGTGGGAAGTGGCTCTACTCTCCCACTCATCTTGACTCTCCCCCTGATCACCAGCAGTCCTAGGAGACTCCCACAGCATGACAGGTCAGCTGGGGCAAGTTGCCTCATGAAGGTCAAAGTCTAACCTTGAAGCCAAGCCCCAACTGACCAGTGGCTTAAGGACTAGGAAGACAGGTACGAAGGCCCCTCTTCCTGTTTCAGGGGTGGCATCTCCAGCTCCTGGGCTCCTGAATTTGGGGAGAAGGACTCGGGCTGAGCAGAGCCATCTTTTGCCAAGAGGCTGGACTTCATAGCAAAAGCATCCTCAGCTGACCAGGCCACTGTCCCTAGAGCCCCTCAGGCAGAGGCTGCCAGCAGATTGGACCCACCGGGTCTTTCTGATGCACTCAGTCCCAGCCTGGCTTTCACTACAGCCACGTGACTTCCCAGGGTGCACCTGGGGACCACCAGGAGGTGCAGGTGTTTCCTGTCCCTGCCACCTGCCCTCCTGAGTCCCCAGTGGCCACACCCAGGGCACCTCTATGGGCAGGATTCCTGGTCTCCTCCTGGCCTCATGGGCTCTATGGAAGACCGAGGCATTCCCCCTCCCTGATGGGCCTCACCATGACCTCTCACCATGATTGGGCCCACCCAGTGTTATGGCAGAGGCCTGAAGGCAGTAGCAGTGACCTGAACACCAGTGGGCCCAGGCACAGGGTCCCCTGCCCCACCTGCCCTTTGCCCGTGGCCTCTAGGCCTCACCGCCCCACCCTGGCTGCCTTTCTCCCTCTGTCTCCCTCTGTCCCACCCGGGCCTAGAGGAGCTGGCTCTCTACTCCCCTGTCTTCACCCAGGATAGCCCCGGGGGCTCCCTGGAGCTGGGCTGAACTGGGGGCCTTCCTGTCTCTGGGCCCCACCCTACCTCCACCTTAGCTTTTGACTAGGAAACCTGTGAATGGGACTTCTTTCTTGGCCCCTTGAGAAGTAAATCTACACCACGGAAATGAATCCTCAAAGAGCTGGGGCCTATCCCGGCCTCAGGGCCAGTCGTTAGCACCTTGAGTGGCCTAACGGGGCCCACCAGCCTCCCCAGTTCCTCCCTCTCAGGACTCAGCAGACCCAACGCCATCCTCCCAGCTCTCTGGCATGCACCTTGACTCCTTCCATGCTCCCCAGAACCTGTCCCCTGCTTCCTGAGGTGCCCTGCCTGTGCCCTGCCCTGGTGCCATGGTAACACACTCTAGAACAAGGGGCCACTGCAGAGCAGAGAGGCAGCCTGCACATCCCTGCCTCTAGGACCACTGAGGCCCCGGTGGGGGCCCAGGGAGCCTTGCCCCACCCCGATTCACCCTTTGCTGGGGTGCAACCTGCCTGCAATTCAGGATCCAACCGCCATGGAAGTCCAGCCTTGGGTCAGGCGGAGGCGGCCCAGCACAGGGCTGCTTGCTCCTGCTATTCCGATTCTGGTGGAGATATACGGCTTTCCTCCCATTCCTTCCCTGTGAGTGCCCATGTCCTCATCCCTCCCATCACCCTGGTTGCCAGTCACAGGCGATCATCGCGCCAGCCCTACCCCCTCAACCAAGGGATTTGTGCCCAGAGAGACCCTACAGAACAACCACAAGGCTCAAAGCTCACTTAAGTTGTCAAGCAACCAGGAAAAGACACCTTCCACAGAGGCAGGGTCTGTGGCTGGAAGGACAGTCCACCACCTTCCCTGGTCAAGCACCTACTCTGCACTGAGGCCAGAAGAGTGGCCCCCCTCTCAGTCCTCTCTGCACCAGTCCCGCAGCCCTCTCTTCTTAGAAGACCCCAGAGCTGTGGTCACGCAGCAGAGGCTGCTGGTTGCCTGCCGGACCCGCTGCGCCCTGCTCTGGTCTTCACACAACCCAAACTTTACTAAGGCATCATAGAGTCGGCTGAAAGTGCCAGCCCATGGCAGTTTCCCTGGCAGCTGGAGTGATCCCCTGACACACTGTGAGCCGGACTGAGCAGCAGCCATGACAGGGCTTCAGGGGAGATGGTAGGGGCTGCCGGGCTGATGTAAGGAAGGACTGCCACTGGGAGGCAGCCAGCCACAGTTCATACTCAGGTTCTGGAGGCCAGAATCCCAAAATCAGCCCCACTGGGCAGAAATCAAGGTGTTGGCAGGGCCACATTTCTGAAGGCTCCAGGGCTGTCCCATGCCCCCAGTGGCTGGTGGTTTGTACAGTTCCTGTGGCCACACAGCCCATCTCCACCTGCCCCGTGGCCACTCTGCCTGCTTCTCCTCCCTCTCCTGAGGACACTTCTGATGGTGTTTGGGGCTCACCTGTAGTGTCCTCGTCTCGAGATCCTACACTGGCCCCGTATGCAACAGCTGAGTTCCGCGAGGCCACATCTAAGGCTCTGGGGTTGGGATGTGGTGCCTCTGGGCTCCATAGTTCAGCCCACTCCAGCTCCTGACGAGGACAGGATCAGTCCACTGTGCCTTCTGCCCCTGTCCTCTCCCTGCTCTGGCATGACCACAGACACCGTGCAGAGGCCCCTGGTTGGGGGTGAGAGTGGACATCTGGGGCTGAGATCACTGGGAGGCTGTGTCCTACCGGCTCTCTCCAACCAGGGTAGGATAGTTTCCAGGGGCCTGCCTCAGGGCTCCCTGCTACAGGAGAGAGACAAACACTGGTTTTCTTCAACCCACAGCTCAGTGGGGCTTTCTGTTCGACCTGGTGCAGGCCCTTAGCAGGGGCCCATGGCCCGGTGGCCAGGTGCCTGGAGAGCCACAGGGGATGAAGCCAGGACTAGCCCTCCCCCATCACTGTCCTCAGCAGATTGCCCACCTGATTACTACTCACTCTGGGCTCAGGGCTGTCCTTCAGGAAGGAGGATGGCAAGCATGCGGGCCTGACAGGTGCCCCGAGAGGAGGGGCCCTCCTGAAGAGGGACATGCTGGGCCCTGCCAAGGCATCTGCAGGGCCTGGGGCCTGAAGCCTCCCTGTTCCCCAGACTCAGCTGCTGGCTGACAGGGGATTCAGGCATGGGCACGTACCACTGCTGCGTTGGACAGGCTCTGAGCCCAACATGGCCTAGGGATCATGGCCTAGGACGTGACACACTGTCCATCACACTGTCTCTGTGACCACTCAGAGCTATGTCTTCAGAAAATGATCTGTTCCGAGGCCTCTCACCAAGTGGGTCTCTGATGAACACTGACTCACACGGGACCCGCGTCCCCATCTGGCCTCTGCACACTGGGCCCTCCTTGGCCATCTCTCCAGGTCTCTCTCCTCCTCCCTCATCTGTGAGTGGCCCTTCCTGGTCCTTTCTGAGGCAGAGGCTCTGTGAGGTTGGCTTCACAGGACCCGAGAGGTGCCTGGTGAGGCGCGTGGCCGGGGTACGCTGGCCTCCCTCGTCACTCTCTCAGGCACCAACAGCGTGCCTGGCTTGGGCTGTCCCGCCAGAGCTCCCTGGCAGCCACAGGAGTGCTGGAGCCACCAGGCCCCTGTCACAGGAATCAGGCTGACACTGCTTAAGGGACCTGCTTCAGGTACAGCAGGCACAGTGACCCAGGTAAGGTGGCACAGTGAACACCTGAGCCCGGCGATTGGAGTCAGGAGTGTCTACTGCTGTAGTGGTTGGGCTGAATGGAGCCTGGTGGGGCTGGGGAGTGACATGTCAGAACAATGTAATAGGGTTGATGATGGCTGCGGCACGTGATGCCAACCCACATGCATAACAGATTCAAGCGACCTGCTACCCAGAGAAGGACTCTGGAGTGTCCATCAAATCCCAGACCCACACACGCATGGATGAGCACACATACTCTCTCTCTCTCTCTCTCACACACACACACACACACACACACACACACACACACACTCATACACACATGGGAACACCTGGGATGCAGGCAGAGAAGAGTTGATGATATTCCAGTCCCTCTTTCCTCGTCCATCATACGCACCCCTTTCAGCCTGGTTGGCACGACTGGGTCACCTTGGCTCAGGTCAGCACCATGGTTTGTGTATATTTGATATTTAGAAATGATTTGGATTTCCCCTTACACTGGCCACTGCAACCAGGAGTGAATGGCCGTCTTCAGCACGTCAATTACCGCTTCCTTAGAATGGTTTCCACAAGTGGAAACAAGTAAGTGAGTTTGTGGATTTTTAAAGTGGATTTGTGTCTGTTGGACCAAATTATCTTCCAAAGGATCTGCCAGCTCCCTCCCAGTGGCATCTGCACTGTCTGTTTCCTCTCTGGTGGCAGCTGAGATTTCTGTCTTTGAATTGACGTCACCAAACATGAGGTGAAATGTGTCCTCGGGGTGTGGGGTTGTTTTTATTTATCCTGCTTTTGAAAGACTGGCTTTCCCATCTGTCTGAGTCTTTCACGAGATCTGGAAGATTCCAAGCCCTGGGCTTCGAGTGCTGCCTCTTCTGAGGCTCGACCTCTCCTCCGGGCTTCCTGTTGGGTGGATGACTTCAGGAAGGCTGCCTCGGTCACGTTCTGGGTGCTGTCACCTGTCCTGCTGCTCCTGCTCGGCTGTTGCCTTGCTGTGTTCCTGCTTCATCCCCCCCCCCATGTCACCCTGCTATCTTTTCTTCATAATGTCATGTTCTTGGTTTATGGCGTTCTTCTTCTCTTTATCTCCTGAAATACTTTAAACACACTTGCTTTAACGTTCCTTTGAAGTTGGCCTATTTTCTATGCTTCTCGGTGTGTAATTTATCACTTCATTACCCTGCTCTCTCCTGCGCAGGCCTGAGCTCAGCTCCCACTGCAGCAAGGACGCTCTGCCGGGCCCCCTCAGGACCAGCTCATCCACTCTGGGGACCCCGAGGACCAGTTTTCACTGCCCTCAGGGAATGTTCTACTCTCAGTTTTGGGTACTTGAGGTGTTCACATGTGCAGTGAAGCCTGTGAGTGTGCACATGTGTGATGGAGTAAAATGGGACAGGAGAGGTGGGAGGATGCCTGGTTCGGTCCATGTCCTGCAGCCACCACCTCCAGGGAAAATTGATGGGATTCTGACATGTATCTGCCCATTCTAGCCACCAGGACCCCCTGGGCCGTGGGCTTCCTTGGCTCTGCACCCCACCCCTCAGCTGCTTCCTGTCAGGACAGGGCTCCTACTCCAGCCCAAGCCACTGAAATCACCTCCCTCACCCCAGCCTGAGGCCACAGTCCTTCTGGTATGAAAAATACCCCATTAACCTGCTGTAGGCCATGGGTCCCAGTGGCCTAACCCATGGCGGTTGAAGCACTCTTGAGGGTTCCACCCTTAACCAAGCATGGGGCCAGCCTCCTGCAGAGAGCCCTCTTCAGAACCCTAGTAAAATCCAGTACCCTCCTGGTCCCCTCAGGAAGCAAAGCATGCTGTTGTGGGTTGAACTGTGTCCCCAAATATTGTGGTGACGTCCCAGCCTCCAGACCCTGCAAAGGTGTCCTCACCTGGATATTAGGTCTTTGCAGGTAAAGTCCTGTTTGGCTGAGACACCTACCAGAGAGGATGGGCCTCCCTCCAGCATGACCACGGTCCTCGGGAGAGGAGGACAGAAACAGGGGGCACGCGCACAGGGAGAGGCCACATGCAGGTGTGAACAGAGTGGAGGCCAGCCTCCCCAGCCACACAGCTCAAGGACTGCTCCAAGCCACCTGCAGGCCCTGAGACAGGAGTAGGGCTCCTCGGAGCTCCAGAGGCTCCACCTGCCCACACCTGGAGTTGGACTCCTGACCCCAAAACCAGGAGGGAAATATTCCCATTATTTCATGCACCAGTTAGGGGTGCCTTGTTAGGAATCCCCTCACCAGGAGGCCACGGGGTTTGATCCCAGCCTTGCTGTGCTCAGGTGCCTGACTAAACACCTCCCAAGCCTGTCTGCAGAGACGCTGCTCTGGGAACCACAGATGCTGCTTCAGGAAAAACGAGATGAGGCAAGTTTTAAACATGTAGCACCTGAACCAGGTTGGGCAAGTCAGCCATGAAAGATGAAAAATAAATCACTTGAACCTGGAAGGACTCTAACTGAGATGGTTTTATGTATGATCTCAAATTTCCAGTCCACCTCCAAGAAAGCAAACCAGAAATCCAAAACTAAGTGATAAAGTGTGGCTTATGAGGGAGAGTCAGAATTGTAAGAGAAGGGCCAGGGGTCTAACAAAATGGTTTGTCCCTCACTATACAGTGACAAAGTAACATGACCACTACGTATTTTATCTTAAAATGAAAACATTTATGGCACCTGTGTCATGTAATGGTATGAATACAAGGGGCCCCCGAAAGCTCATGTGTGAGACATGTGAACGAGTTCAGAGATTAAATGATTGGATCACAAGAAATGACCTGATCAGTGGATGATCCCCTGGCTGGATGTCTAGGTGGTGACCATTGACAGGCAGGGTGGGACTGAAGAAGGTGGGTCACTGGGGATGTGACATTGGGGTTTGCATTTTGTCCCTGCTGAGCATAGCTCTCTCTGCTCTATGGTGCCAGGTTCTGAGCTGCTTTCCCGCATTCTGCCCTCCACCAGCCTCATCTTGGGCCCAGAGCCATGGGCGGCCCTACCATCGACAGACCCTCTGAAACTCCAGGTTTCAGACCTTTCCTCCTCTAAGTTGTTTTGTCGAGTCTCGTGGACCCAGTGGTGGAAAGCAGCCAACATCTACAGCCACTTAGTGGTTCCCATATTCCCAGCGTCCACTTAGCTGGTGATGCCTGGCAGGGTTCCACGGCATCTCCCTCTTCCCAGAAGGCTGGCCATGCTTTGAGGAGAGTCCTGAGCAAATGGAAGAGCAGAGAGCACCTCAGAGCTTTGGGTCTGTTTCCAACCATCATCCAACCCTCTTCACACACTCTCCAGTCCCACGTCCTCTGACTGGCCATTGGTCTGCTGTTTGGCTGGATTCTAGACACTCTAAGAAGGGTCCGGGAATCTGTAGAGTTCCAAAAGATCCAACAGGTCCTGTCTCTAACTCTTGTTCAACAGGAGGAATATGTTCTAACCATCCCAGACTGAAAGTCTGGCCAGAGTCAGGGCTATAACGTGGGCACCTTGCTGTAGTGCTCTCCTGCCTGTGTGTCAGGTCCTCCCTGCCACCCCTGGTCAGCTGCTCTGTCCTCAGGCTCATGGCCACCAGCCAGGCCAGGCGGGCTTCTGGTCAATGCAACTCTCACCCTGCACACATGCCCTGTGCTCCCCTTGGCCACCCCTCTGTATGAGCAGCTTTGACCTTATTGTCCCCACTAACTGCAGAACCCTTAACCCAGGCAGTCACCCAGCAGGTGTCAGTCAACACTCCCCCAGCTGTGTGTGTCCAAGTTCCAAGTAAATAAGCCATTTGTCCCCAGGCTGCTTTTTATCAAAGCCCATCTATTTTCCAAATTAGGGCTGAGTCATTTATAAAGTGTGCAAGTGTTTGGATTTTAGCAGCAAATATCCATCCATTTAGAATAAATGATTAAAAGGCACTAATTAAATTCCTCAGATGAGGGATTCCAAGGCCCTGAGAATGGCTCAGTCTGTGGCTCCTGGCCCCATGGTCACATCACCTAAGTAGGGCACTGAAACGGGAGAGAGGGCTGCTGTCCAAAGCCTGCACTAGTGGGGGATGGGAGGGTGGTGCTCAAGCCCCCTCCCCAGGGCTGTGGAGAGCCTCTTACCTCGGGTGGTCTCACCAGGCAAACCCTTGGGAGCAGGAGAACCCTCCTGGCCCCCAGGACCTGAGACAGCAGGCGTTCCTTCAAAGCGGCACACAGTTCTGCAGCCTGACACATGTTGGACTCTATCCAGAGGTTGTAAGACTGTCTTGGCTCCTGTCTTGGACAGGAGGGGACAGAAGACTGCAATAGGCCAACCCGCCAGGAGAGATCGGAGACCCTCCCCGGTTCCACTCCTTTGCTGGCCAGAAGGTGCCAACATGGGCATTTTATTGTTTCTTCCTCCAGCCAATGTCCACCCTCTCAACAGGGAACCCATGTTGGGTGCCACAAAGGTGTTGCCAGGACCTCAGACCCCTCCAACCCTCTGATGCCTCTGAAGGCCCTTGTCAACTCTGGGTTCATCATCCCTCCCTGTGTGAGAGTCTCCCAGAGGCCACTGCCACAGGAACAACATAGCTTCCCTCTGCTCCCCCAGCCTCCTGCCTCTGGCCTGCCCACCCCTAGGGCCCTACCTTGGCTCGTGTTCCTGCCAGCCTCAGGGTCCCTAACCCTCCTCTGCCTGGCAGAGCCCAAACAGGCTTCAGGCTCTGCCCTGCCACAGGGCTCCCAGCCAGGGGATCCCGGCCACAGGGCAGCGCCCTGCCTCATGCTCTGAGCTGTCAGGCCCAACTGTTGAAGGTCTTCCTGGCCAGGTTACAGGCCTCGTTTGTCCCACCCCCAGCCCTGCGTGCCACCTCAGGGGACATGGGAGGAAGAAGCTAATAACAGACCAATCAGTGGATGGTGCCTCCAGGACCCCCCTCATGCCACACCCTCTGATGTGCAGGTGACGAGGATGGGCAGTGGCAGTGGGAGAAGAGGGCCCCTGGTGGTCTCCCTCAGAAGCAGTCACCAGGTCCTGTCACCTCAGGAAGACCCAGAACACTCAGGGCTCAGCAGTGTCACCCTGAGAAAAGCTGGAGCAGGAGGACATGGCTAGATGGCAACTGCTGGACACTGGCAATTTCCAGCAGCCGCAGTGGCCACCGTGTCTAGCCTGTCCTCCCCTGGGTTGTCACACTTCTTCAGATGGCTCCCAGGAAGCCCACTAGGATAACCCGCTCCCCCATCTCCAGGAGCTGATCTGGGGACACTCTTGCAGGAACAATGTTGCAGAGATGTGTACTCGTGGACTTGACCCCAATTAATATGACTGGACAGTAGTGGTATTGTCACCAAGCTCATCCATGTGTTGTGTTGCTGGAGCCCCTGTCCGTCAGCGCACTGAGAGATCCCACTGGGGATGTGAGCCATCTGAGGGGCTGAGGGGGCCACGTCCAGAGCCGATGCCCAGCCCCCTGCCCCAGGCCGCTCCTCACAAGGGCCCTTGAGGACAGGAGCCCAACCTACCTTTCAGCCACAGGGATGCTCAACTTGATTGGGTAACCTGCTCGGGTCAGAGGGCTGAGTTCAATCCCAGGACGGTCAGAGTCCTGCGTGTTTGGTGGGCACAAGGGTTTGATTTTAAGACATCACCAGACACTGGACAGCCTCAGGCCGGAGCCTCCCAAGCTTCGGGCTTCTCAGCTCAGAACTCGGGCTCCTTATGAACACAGGAGAGAGGACAGGACTGTCCTTCAATGGGGACACTAATGGGATCTGACAGTCTTTGTAGCTGCACCCCAGGGCCCCAGTGGGAAGCTCTGCGGGCCTCACTCTGCCTCCCTGAGGAGCGTGGTCTTACAGAGGGCTCTGCCCACAAACTTACTGATTCTCTCCCTGAGGGCAGGTCCCAGGTGGGGCAAGGGGCAGCCGGGGGGCATGGGAGATGGCAGGAGTTCCATGGCAGGCCCACACTTGCTTTCCAGCAGATCTCTCCTGCTCCAAGAACCCTAGAAACCATCTCCTTGGAGTTTGAATTAAGGACAGGCCTGCAGCCCTGGAGCTGATTCTGATGAAGGAGTCTCAGCCCCAGGAAGACATACAGTGGGGAGAATGGGATGAGAAGTGGGATGATCTGAGCTCATCTGGTTCCTGGGCTCGCTGAGGCCAATACAGGCAGACAGGCTGCCCCAGAGCTGTTCCAGGTCCTTTCAAAGAATGAAACCAAGAGTGACCTAGGGTTGTGGCCACAGAGCAGGTACTGGTAGCATGACCCCTTACCAGCCATGTCCCCACAATCTTCTGCAAGTCACTGGGCCTCAGCTTCTCCCACTCAGTGGTGTTAGCACCCACTCCCTCTCCAGGGTCAAAGGGGAGGCTGCTGTATTGCCTGAGACTAGGGCAAGGCACCTTCCTTGAAGGTTGCTCTTCACAGTGTTCTAAGTGCCCAGGCTACCCAGTGGCAAGGTGCCCTCAAAAGAATCACTTGGGTTTCTGGCTTAGGTTTTGGATGCAAGCCAGACGTGGTGGTGCACTCCTGTCATTACAGGAGCTTGGAGGCCAAGAACAGCCTGGGCACCTTAGCAAGACCCTGTTTCAAACTGAAATAGAAAATAAAACCATGACCTGAGGTGCAGCTCAGTGGTAAGGCACCCCTGGGTTCAATCCCTAGGGCAAAAACAAGACAAAAATCTTGGTGCAAACCCAACTTCTGCTCCTTCTAGGCTGGAAGGGCTGCCTAGGCGTTCAGGTAGAGTGTGCAGGAGTCCAGCCGGGGCCGCGGTGGTACTCACTAGGCAGGGCAGCTCTCGCCGCAGGGACAGAGGCTGGAAAATTTGGCCTCCCCTGGCCCACTCTGCACAGGAGGTGGGTACTGTCCTCACCCAGGGGATGACAGATGGGGAACTGAGGCTCAGGGAAGTACATCACTTTCTAGGCCTGCGGCACCCATGAGGACTTGAGCAAGCACTTGAAAGTGGACCAGCTGCCCTTAACCTCACAAGCTTTTTGCTAGGTTTCTCTACCACAGCTCCACAGACCCTGGGGACATTCTGTGCAAGCTCCATGTCAGCAGCATTCTGCTTCTACTAGTAGATGCCCCTGGCTGTGACCACCAAAACCTGTCTACATTTAAAGCACACAATCAGAGGTTTAGGTCAACCATTAGCATAGTCAATGGCCCAACACTATTACGCTTTCAGGGAACTGAGTGGGAGGAGAGGAGGAAGAAGCACCCACCCCAAATCCCACACAGTGTCCCCTACCCCAACTCCTGCCCCAACCACTCACCATCTCAGGTCCTAATGCCGGTGACCATTGTCCCTGTGTAACAGTGTAACAGTGGCCCACTTTATGCTTTGAATACAACCCTCGCTGCTCTGCCACTGCAACTTATTTTTGAAATGGCCACTTTTCTGTCCCTCCTCTTCCCTTTACCCTCCCTAATCTCAGGGGGAACAGGATCACCTTTCTTCCCCATCCGAGGCGGAATTATCTGTCCTGAGTACACACCCGCCATAGGAATGAAGTAATCCAGACCTTGGGGGTGGTACCAGAAGATCTCAGAAACTTGGGACTATCTCCCAAATTAACAAGTGGATTACAACTCCAGACAGAGAATCCAAGGAATGAAGCCTTTGAGTCACCTCTTTAAAAGCCCCTGCTGATGGGCAGAATCACAGCCTCTGGGACAGAAGGCCCCTGGTTCCTCCTTTGCTAGCAAAACAATAAATCTTTTTTTCTTTTTCTCAAAATCATGTCTTCATTATTGGCTTGGCGTCAGGTAAAGGACCGAGCTTTTGGCAACACCGACACCTGCAGCAGCGGCTCTGGGTGCTGCTGCTCTTACCAGTGAAGAGAGAAAACTAAACCTGTTCTTTTCCCTCCACAGGCTGCCTCCTCTGGGGGCCCTTGAGCACCTGTTCTGGACAATTCCTCTTGTCCCCTCTTCTTTCCTGTTGAGCAAGTGCAGTGGGGGTGGCTCTGCTGGAGGTGGGGGCAGGTGGAAAGGAGTGTGTACATCCCCCGGGGGACTCCGCTGAGTCTGCACCCCAGGAGGGTCACCATGTCTCTTGTCCCAGAGCTTCCCGGGTGCTTGAGGAGACAACCTCACAGAGGCAGAGCCCACAGGACCTCAATCCTCACAGGACAGGTCCCTTGGAGCCAGCAGAGTCCTGTCACCACTGTCTCCCAGGCAGGCTCCACAGACACGCTCCCCCAGACAGCTCAGAACTTAGGTTTCCTGGACAGGTAGGAGGCTTTCTGCCTGCTCTGCTCCAGAAACAAAGGAGACAGAGTGGCGGCAGGTGCCTGCGCCTACATGAGAATGCGTGGGAGGGGAGGGAATTACCACTGAAGCGCAGCCAAGAGAGGCCGGGAGATGGAGATCAAGTGTGGCTGGATCCAAAGGCCCTGGGGAGGGTGGCCCTGCGTAGCTGCAATCCCTAGAGCACTGTGACTGCCACCTCTCTCCCTCTGTCCCCACCTGAACATGGCACTCTCCTAGTGTATGCCCATTTCAGGGTCTATCTCCTCTTTGTGTAAGGATGAGGACCCTGCCCTGATGCACAGAGGCCTCACCCTAACACCTCTCCAGTCCCCTATTTCTGCCCGAGGGCCCAGCCTGACATGGACCAGAGGACTCACTCCACCTGGTATGAGGAGCAAGGGCAGCATTGGAGGACCTGGCTCTCTGCAAGACAATGCTGCAGTCAGGTCCTCAGGCCCAGCCAAACCACCTGTCAAAGATGGCCACAGATGCCTGCTGAGTATGTGCCCTGGGCCTCTTGTCCACTGTGTACAGTCTAATGCCCCCAGCAAGCTGTCTGGCACTTCCCCAGGTCTGGGCAAATCAGTCCCTGTCAATGTGACCTTCATTTGTATTTTGAATGACAAATGGCTGCAGGCACTCTCAGCCATCACAGTGGACCTGTGAGGACAGGGTCTATGGCTCTTAAAGGATGGAGAGGAGACTCTCCACCCCTGCAAACAACGGCCAAGGGAAACGTCCAAGAACTCCGAAGAACCTGAGGATCCTTGTCCACCCTGGGAGCCAAGTCCTCATTTACTCCAGGATGCTGGGATTCCCAAATGCTCAGGTAGGAAGTAATCATTCAAAACATGTAAATTAAGTTACCCCAGGAGCTTAATAGATTAGTCATCAACTTCTCCCTCCTGTTGGATCTTAACCTTCCACAGAAATTAATCACCAAATGGGTCAAAACAGCCACCAATGATGAGCATGTTCTGTTCGCAGTGTGGGGAGAGATTCTGGCCAGCCCCTGGAAGGGGAAGGGCCTCCCCATCTGCACTCCCCTCGTCCCTCCCTGAAGCCCCCTGCCCGCCTGCCTCTTCCTTCACAGCCACTACCCGAGAGTAGGAAGAAAGCTCTGCCATTTACCAGATGCCAGCCCCTACCACTGGAGGGATAGGTCAGCCACACAGTGCTAGAGAAGGGCTCTGTCCTAGGGAGACAGGGGAGGAGGGTAGGTTCAGCACTCATGGTCAGCTGCCAGGGCAAAGAACTTCCCACAGCTATTCTTTTGTATATTTACATCCAGAACACTTATTGAGCACCTATGATATGCTCAGAGTTGCATTGGTGCTCAGGATATGGAAGCCAGCAAGGTCCAGTAACTAACTGCCCTTAGATGAGGCCCAGTCTAGTGGACACACACTAGCACCTGGTCCCAAAAAGTGCACCTGCTCCTAGGGAGAGCAGGAGGGCCCCTGGAGAATGGGCCCCTTGGCTTTGTCTGAGGCATTAATTGATGTTTGCCATGGAAGACTGGTCAGAGAAAAGGCCCAGGCCAGTTCAAAGGCAGGATGGTCCCTGGGCCAGCAGGACTCTGGTTCAAGGACAGGGCAAGCCACTCCCCAGCACCTGCCTCCCAGACCCAGAACTCTTCCTTTGCAGCAGTTATGCACAGGAGCATCTATTGCTGCTCTGGCTGCTGTTACTGCTGCAGGTTTCCCGAGGGGCAAGGCCAGAGGCCGGAGGCTGGGCTGAAGATCATCCATTCTGCCCTTGGTGTCCACAGGTTCTGCATCCACAGATGCAGCCCACCATGGAGGGACAATGTTCTGTGAAAACATTGAGTCATTCTGAACCTGGGGAGAGTTTTTCTTATTATTCTCTAAACAACACAGAATAACAACTATTTACTAGCATGTGCATTCCCTAGGCATTATACAGAACCTAGAGATTACTTCAATTGCAGGAGCATTAGTGACCATGTGCACTATTCTGTAAGGGGCCTGAGCGTCCATGGGGCACCTGTAGATGCTGGGTGAGCAGCGGGGGTACAAAGGGGAAGGGGATTGAACCAAAGACAAGACAGCCTCCTTATTCTTCTGGTCAGAGTTGTTGGGGTTGATGGTTGACCTTGGCCTGAGGCTCTCACCAACTATCCCCAGGGCCAACTCTTCACCACTGACCTCTTCACATGGAGACTTGGCCCCTCTATGAGTCCACTCTTGGTTCCTGAATTGGAGTCCTGTGGCTGTGAAGTGCATCCCACATGCCAGGCCCACAGAGGACGGGGATCAGTGGCCACACAAGGGTTTGCCAACAGCTCATCGGGGGCATAAGTGTTTTACTTTGGAGACTCAAGGGTGGCACTGGGACCCACATGAGAAGCTCAGATTCACCTCTGTGCCATATGTCTTCCAGCACAGGCCTGGGCTGTGCTCCAGCACCTGTCCAGCCAGCCGGCCACCAGGCAGGGCTTGCACCAAGCTCCAGCTGCAGCTGTTGATGCCACAAGCCTCAGAACTGAGGGCAGCAGGCAGAGGACAGGGCACATTTAGCATTTCTCCATGATGGGCCTAGGATGATCTTCAGGCCCAGGGGCCAGGTGAAAGCACCGCCTGCAGGCCCTTTTCTCCCTGCAGCCTGAGACCGGCTGCCAAGGGGACACTGCAGCAGGACAGCAGGAGCAATGCATTGATTTGCTGAGGATACCAGTGAAGAGCCAGTATTGACAAGTATGGGCAACTGTCAAGGATGGTTTTGCTTCTGCAAGAAAAAATAAATAAAAGATTCTGCTAAAATGGCAAGTATTTACAACCATATATCCACTTAAATGTATTACATTGGGATTCTGCTCTTTATACATAACAATGACATTACCAGCCCAGGAGCACTAGGTAAAATTTGCTTTCAGTTCCTTTATGGTTAACTGTTATGAACTTTTCCACAAAACTTTCCACATCCTCTTGACTAATCCTCCCTGTAACCTAAAACAAGGTTTTTTTGTTGTTGTTGTTTTTGTTTTTTTTTAAAAAGCTGGTTAATGGATATCAAGATACAATCTATGGCTGTAAAATGTACTTTTCTGTGTTCATCACATCAGTATTGGTGGAACAGGGTAAGAAAAGGGTATCCCCACTAAACTGAAGCACTGTTTGATTCAAGAACATCTTAAACCTTAGCTATATCAAGAGCCATGTTTTACCTAGAGGGTACCTCATGCCTTCCTAACCCATAAGAGCATTTGAACTAATTTGGTAAGCCATTTGGTAAGAAAAATGGCTCTGAAGAGTGGGCTTTATTCATTTAATAGTTCAGATTTGAAGATCTCCTAGGTATGATAAGATCCTGTGTGCAATGAAATTACTTTCAAACCTCAATATGTGTTGAAATCACTTGGAACTTGGCTTAAAATAGAGCTATCTAGTTTATACTCAGACTTACTAACTCAGAAATCTTACTCACAAGAGGGGGTTGGCAGTCATAGGAATCTGGATTTGTAACCAGTCACCCAGAGAATCTGTTGCAACCTGTGAACCCATTATCATTGCAAACAATGAAGAGAAACAAAGATAAATTAGATCTGAAACATGCCTTAAAAATTATAGAGAACATCAGGTCATTAGTATAAGATTTATGCATTAAGTGTTTAAGTTACATGGACCACAACAGATGTAGAGTATATATAATTAGGCCATTGATCTAAATGATACCTTGCCAAGACACCCTAAGCTAGTAAATGAAGAGAATTTTAAATGAAAGATTTGAGAAACAAAAGGAAAGAGCAAAGGATAACTTTTTCCTCTAAACTATATACCCTTCTCTAAAAAAAAAAAAACTTTTCCACAGCTTAAATGACCACAATTGAATCTGCACCTTCAATTATCTATACCTAACCCACCATTTATCCAGAGCTCTAGGTCCCAGTGTTCTATGAAAACACTTCAATTTCCATGGGTTACACATGCCTCCACACAACTTGTCAAAAATCCAATACAGT
Organism: Ictidomys tridecemlineatus; assembly: GCF_052094955.1. Lineage (NCBI taxonomy): Eukaryota > Metazoa > Chordata > Mammalia > Rodentia > Sciuridae > Ictidomys > Ictidomys tridecemlineatus. The sequence goes on from NW_027522439.1 coordinate 199,757, forward strand.
CTCCCCACTCAGCTTCCTAAATCATCATTGAGACTCCCTGATTAATAGCTGCCTCTACAGAACCCGTGACCAGGCCACAAAGCAACTAAGACCAATGAAGTTCACCCCCCATTGCTCCATTTTAGGCTCCTCGACCTGTAATCTACTGAGAATCTGACCAGTCAACACTACCATAAATTCTTCTATCTTGGCAAACCGACATTATATCACAATTATATCACAATGACTCTCCCCACCCTCGATAAAAACCAACCCTTCTTGGCACCTAACCTTTTATATTGATGCCCTTCAAATGCACTCATCTTGGTCAATCCCAGAAGCTACTTTATACCTAGACTTAAGTGTGGGGGACACATTAATATGTTGATCAATTGTTAATGTTGAATGGCCCCTATTCTAATTCACTGTGACCAACCTCAGTGGTCACAGTGAATTAACAATAAACAATCCATGACATTGGTTGTATTTGGTTTTCAGGTGACTGTTCTGAATTCCATCATTTTTGACATTATCCTTGCTCAATTCCCACATCTTCTATTCTCACCAGATGCTCTTGATATTGCTTAAGACAATATATAGATATGCATAATTATGGTTATCTTTGTCTTTGGAGTTATTTAAGCAAAACAAAATAATAGTGATCTCTCTCATTTTTTATGTTCTGTTAATTTGAACATTCATTTTCACTCAACAGTTATCCCCTATGTAGTCTTCCCCTTGCTTCAATCCTTCCCTTCCTCCTACTGGAGATTGAACCCAGGGGCACTCTACCACTGAGTTACATCTTCATTCCTTTTAATTTTTTTTTTATTTTTTAAGACAGGTCTCATGAAGTTGTCCAGGCTTGAATGGAACCTACCATCCTCCTCACTCAGCCCTACAAGTCTCTGGAATTACCACCTAGTTTTCCTATTTCTTGCTTTCCCTCTTCTTTAATTTCAACAACCTCTTCAACATGATGTTTCTAAAATACTAAATCTGATTCCTCCTCCACCCACCTCTCTCTCTCTCTCTCTCTCTCTCTCTCTCTCTCTCTCTCTCTCTCACACACACACACACACACACACACACACACACACACACACACACACAGAAACATTCTGTAGCTTAAGTGGGAACTTACTTTAAACAAATAAGCAATCCATGTCAGAGATTTCTGAAGACAGGATTAAAGAATATATCAAAGGTACTAAGAAGGAACTGCTAATCATTGGTCTCAGATAGACATCTAGGAGCAGTGGTAAAGAGAAGAAGCCTCCTGAAATGAGGCACCTCTGAAGTTATCGATACTTTGCTTATTTTTCAATAAAAACCTCAAACACTGGGACTCACCCTGCAAGGTTAAAGGGAGAGTACAGGGAAAAAGGGTGCTGGTTCTTTGTCTTAACCTTGTCACCCACTGGCACTCATGTGGAATGAAAGTCTGAACACCTAGGATCCATGAGGTTGGAAGGGAGTTGTAACAAAGCAGGACTGTGGGGTCAAGTAGCCCTGGAAGTGAGTCCATACTTCATCATAATCTGGTGACCAATGAAAAAATAAATAAATAGAAGGGAGGCCAGTACAATAGAGGATGAAAAATTGGAGGAGGGAAGAGGGGAGGTATACTAGGGATTAAAATGGAGCAAATTATATTCCATGCATGTATGACTGTGTCAAAACAAACTGATTGTAATGGGTTACAATGAACTAAAAAAACATTTAAAAGAACTATATTATAGTGTATATATATACACTATACTTTATAACATATATATGTAACTATTATATATAAAACTCTCTCTCCATATATGTGTGTTGTGTGTGTGTGTGTATGTGTGTGTGTGTGTGTGTGTGTGTGTATATATATATATATATATATATATATATATATATATATATATATATAACCTTTGGTGAGGATTAAGTTGAACGTTATATAAATTTCAATATTATAATGTTATAATGTTCAATATTATAATTCACTCATATTCTTCAATGCAAAACTATGTCAAGACTAGAGCAGAGGTGTACAGTTAAGATCACTTATGTTATTATTTATATCTTGCTCTCTCTGATAAAAAGGCTACCACAAACCTTTTTATGTCTGTATTAACCATCTCTTTTAACTTTGCATGTCCTGGGACTTAAAAACTAACATTAAAAGTTTTAGGTATTCAACTGGTATTTTAGTTAACCTGCCAGAGTTCATAAAGGGATCTATAAATAAAGAGATGATTTAAATTATTATATGAGTTTTTAAATGTAGTCTTCAGAGTATCTGTAAATTTCAATGTAATAAACACTGATGACAGCATTCATTGAGAATAAATAATAAAATTGTTAAAAGATTTACATAAACTTAGTCTTAAGCAGATGGCACTCATTAAATAATGGTTATTGTTGTTTTATTCTTTTCAGTCACATACAACACCAGGATACACCCTGACATAATCACAAAAGCATGGAACAGAACCTGCTCCAATTCAGTCCCCAGCACTCCCCACCTCTGCTCCCTCTACTCCACCTATTCTTTTTCAATCCATTTAGAGTTTACTTTTTTTTAAATTAGCATCCTGTGAATACACCCAGTGCCAGGAACCACCATGCCACATCCATGCATGCTCATAAGAAACCTCAGTCATACTCATTCCACTGTTCTTCCCTTTTCCCATCTCTTTCTCCTTTTAAATCCTCTTCTCAATCTCAACTCTACTGATGTCTCCTATATTTTGATGAAATTCATCTTACTTTTTCCCCTTTCTCTTTCTCCTTTTTTAAATCCCTCATCCCTTATTTTCTATTAGCTTCCACCTATCAGAGAAAACATTCAACTCTTTACTTTCTGAGTCTGTCTTACTGCAGTTCCATCCATTTATAGGCAAACACCATAATGTCATTCATTTTTATGGCTGAGTATTGTGTATCTGTACACAATTGTGTTATATATATATATATATATATATATATATATATATATATATATATATATACCACTCAATTGTGTACATATACCACCTTTTCTTTATTCGTGCATCTATTGAGAGTCATCTAAGTTGGCTCCTTAGTTTGACTACTATGAATTGTGCTCCTATAAACATTAATATGTTGCATTACTATAGTATGCTGATTTAAAATATTTTGGACATATACTGATGGGTAGGAAAGCTGGGTCATATGGTGGTTCTATTCTTAGTTGTTCAAGGAATTGCCACACTGTTTTCCGAAGAGGTTGCACCAATTTGCAGTCCCACCAGCAATGTATGAATGTACCTTTTCCCCCACATCCTCACCAACACTTATAATTTATTCTGGATAATTGCCATTCTGACTGGAATTAGATGAAATCTCAATGTAGTTTTGATTGCATTTCCTTAATTGCTAGAGATGTTGAACATTTTTTTCATTTATTTGTTGACCATTTGTATTTCTTCTTTTGAAAAGTATCTGTTTAATTCTTTTTCCCATTTATTAATTGGGTTATTTGGATTTTTGGTGTTAAGTGTTTTGAGTTCTTTGCATATTCTGGATATTAACACCCTGAGGAGCAGGTAGGAAAAATCTTTCTCCATTCTGTAAGCTCCCTCTTCATGCTCTTGTTTCCCTTTGAAGCAGAAACCTTTTAATTTGATACCGTCCCATTTATTGATATTTTTAGTTTATTTCTTGCACTTTAGGAGTCTTGTTAAGGAAGTCATTTTCTTCTAGCAGGCGCAGGGTTTCTGGTCTAATTCCTCGTTCTTTGTTATACTTTGAGTTAATTTCTGTGCAGGGTGAGAGGTAAGAGTCTAGTTTCATTCTTCTACATATGGACTTCCAGTTTGCCCATCACTGTTTGTTAAAAGGGCTATCTTTTTTCCAACATATATTTTGGCACCTTTATCTTACTATCAGAAAACTGTATTTACATTGATTTGTCTCTATGTCTTCTACTCTATTCCATGTCTTCCTGCCTATTTTGGTGCCAATGCCATGCTGGTTTTGTTACTATCCTTCTGAAATATAATTCTAGATCCTATTTCCTCTGTGAAAATCAAGTTGAATTTCAATTTCCAGGCATGTTATATTATCAGCCACTTTTATGTTGTCAAACAAAATAAAACATTTTTTTAGGTCTCTAAATGCACTGTATTTTATTTTTTTCTTCTCCTCTGGCTAGCTTCTTGCCATGACACTCCAGCCCAAAGTTCAACAGAGTATGAGAGCTGTCTTTGGAAGCACAAGTAGTAGCATATCAAAACACTCCTAGGGCTGGGGCTATAGAGTTCAATGGTAGAGCACTCACTTCTCATGTGTGAGGCACTGGGTTCAATCCTTAGTACCACACGAAAATAAAATTCATAAAGATATTAATAAAAAAGACCCCTAAAGTTCAGAATCAGCTCCCCTTTTTTTGGTCCTATTCGGAGTGTATCTTCTATTCATTGAATACATAAAAGTTGGAGACATGGCTGTTTACAACTTTTAAAACACACTTTGAAATAATAAGAATATATTGCTAACAGTACTCATTCATTTTTCTTCATGGAACTGTTAGGCTTTTTTCAAACAATTCGCTTAATTTGCCAAACAGGTACAATGCTTTGGCCAAATAATTCTGAGTTATATCATGTCAATGTCAATTTGCATCACATGCTGCTTGGTAAACAGTGAAGAAATGCATGTAAGATACTATTGATGTATTAGAAGATACTTACTTTTCACTAGGAGAGCCACAGGTAACATCAGTCAGCGGAGAAAAGGCAAAATCTTCAGTCACTTCTGTTAAGTGGCTGAATCCTCTTGTATCCTTGAGCTTTGGATTAACAAGAGCACAAAGAATCTCATAGAAAAGAGTTCTGCTTTTGGTACTGAAAACTTGATTTTTTCCTTCAACAGTTATCTAGAAAAAATTCAAGTATAAAAATATATACTTTAAAAATAAACTTCTTAAATTACATGTCATCTACATACTACATAAAATCTTTATTAACAGTTGTTAATGTTTACAAACATGAACCTATGAAGCATTTAAGAGAAACTGGTATTTCAAATACATACATTTGCGCTTTAAAATGCAAAAATAAACATTTAATTTTAAAAAAGACACAATAGCCAAAATATTTTCTATTTAATCTTTAATAGCCAAATGGTCACCTGGATCACTTAACTACAATAGTTAGCCTGATGAATTAAAACAAGTCCCATTTTTACACCACCCCCAAGAACATACATTCTTTTGACTAGCATATAAAGAAATAAATGCCTAGAGAATATTTTTTTATAATGGTAGTAGGATTATTTTTGTCTGTTTTTCAATGAACAGAAGCTACCATATGTCATTAAATTCTAATAATCAAATCAAGAAATTATTTTCAACCAATAGTACTCAAAACCACCTGGCATCCTTGTCTTTTTCAGAAAGTATGACCCTTCCTACTTTGGAAGACTACATTATTCATTATTGGAGGAATTAGAAAAATAGGGGGGAAAATCACCTTCATGGTTTTCCCTTGCAAGAATGAAGAAGCCCACATCTCAACTAATACCTAAGCAATGGTATGAAGCCACTGACTTATTTTGTTCCATTTTAATATATCTAATAAGTTCCTGTTAATTTTTTAAACTCCAAGTCATCACTTTCTCTATATTCTACATTATGCTCTTCCTGCCAACATACATTATCAACTTGCACATAAACTTATATTAGCCTTAAAATGACTAACCAGTTTCTCCTGCTAAAGGAGCTCATGGGGGAGTTCTCCATATTTTTGTGTGTGTATGACTTAGTAACATTCCAAACTCAAAGAAGAACTCAAGATCTGAATTTATAGTAGCCACCTCAAAGATAGAAAGGGAGAATGCAGAATGATCCACAGGGGAAATACAACGAAAGGAACAGAATAACAATTTAACAATGAGGAAATTACAAAGGAAGATGAAAGAACAGCTGATTGGACACTGAAACAAGCAAACTGGTCATAACAAATGGAAAATAAGCTCAAGAAACTCTCCTAGAACTCAAAGAAAACGTAACAGACAAGTAGGACAAATCTCTCAGACACAAGCATACGAAAGAACAGATACAAGAAAAAAAATACCACAGTTCTTTAATAAGCTAAAGAGACACTCCTGTCTAAAAGTTCAGAGATTACTTTCAATCAGAGGAAATTAAGAAAACAAAAAACACCAGACATATAATATCTGAGTGATTTTTTTAAAATATTAAAAAAGTCATACTAGAAATCAGAAAAATAAAACATAATAACAGAGAAACAAAAATTCAATCTGACATGAGGCATTTCTGAAAATGAAATGCCAGAAGCCAACAGAGACACAGGTACATAATTTTAAGAACTAAAAGTTATGATCCAAAATTTCTAGAGTTTTTCAAACTGTTATCTATGTTCAAGGAAAATAATTCCTTTTAGTAGAGTGCACAAAATAAAACAAAAAGGGCATTTATATAACGCTTGGTTATTGTGGGCATTTCAGAGTTCTTACAACTTTATGTTAACTTCTTTAATCTTCACAAGAATCCTCTGAGGAAAGTCCTAGTATGACCTTTGTTTCATTTCCAGGGAAAAAAACTGATTCAGAAAGAAAATAACTTAAGTCAGCCAGAACACAGGGTTGGTGACTGGCCAAACCCAGGAGGTGTTCCTGACAGATACCTGCACTGACTGCCCAAATCCTCCACAGGCTTGTCAAAAAACAACACAGATTGACTCAGGTCACAGACAACTTAGTTAAAATTATTGCAATTATAAAATACAAAATCAGTCAGTAAAATTCAGATTGAAATCTAAGCCAATTAGTACTATTATAAATTATAGGTACAAGATAATCTTGGCATCAAATGCATAATATTAAAAGTGTGTGTGATAAAAAATAAATAGTCTGGCTTTTTAAGGACATTTTACATAAACAGATACAAAAGAAACACCCAAATTATAGAAATTGACTTAAAAACAAGCAGAAGACTTAAAGCAACCATGGGAAAAAAATTAAAAACCTGTCAGGGTTAAAAATAAAAGAAGCAACCATTGGAAATGGGAGATGGTCTACCAAACTTGCACAAAACAAATTATTCATATGCTCTTTCAAGTTTTCCAGAACACAAAATTAGACCTCCTGACTCATGTTTTATTAACCTCCAATTGCCAGGAAATCTAAATCTGGTAAAATTAAAATTGTAATATCAAATCCAGCAGGGTTTTAAAAGACTGATAGTGTTATTAAGGCAAATGACAGCTTTTAAAATTATTTTTACTGTACCATGCGTGGGAAAATCAGAGGCCAGAATATCATGTTATTGCAAAAATATGCCCAACCCCACTGTTGGATTTTATCTAGAAGTCTTCATATGAATCATTTAAAGCTATTGCTTTTTTTAGGACAATATTTGTATCATGCAAACATGAATAAATAACACTTCTAGAGTGTGTGATCTTATCTAAGATATTGAGATTTTAGTAAAAAAAACATTATGGAAAATAAAACAAATATTATGTAGGGCGGGTTCTGTTTCAAAGAACTTGGAAACTTAGAACTTAGAAACAGTTTTACCTGCAATACAAGATTTTATGTAACCAAGTTCTATTCAGCCCTGGCAGATTTAGGCTGTAACTTCTGAAGCTGAGGTTGAAGTGTTAGTTTAACATGATATATATGAAAGTTTACTAGATGAAGTATAGGATTCCTTAAATTTCAGATGAGCACATAATAACTGGTTGCTAAATAAGTATGGCAAGTTAAGTATTTTATGATGTATATATGCTTAAAATTTAGTTGTTCTTTATCTGAATTTCAAACTTAACTGGGCATCCTTTAATTTTATTGGTTAAGTTTTATAACCTTATCCATATGTGATTATCTATATCTTCAGTGCTTTGTTTTATTATTCTTGTAGTCTAATTATATAACTATTTCTAAAAAATGAAATATTTATTTTGTGGCATACAGTCATGCATAACTTAACAAGGGAGATATGTTCTGGGAAATGGATAGTTCTGTCCTTGTGAATATCACAGAGTACTTACTACCTGGTAAGTACCTACATGCAGGATACATGGTTTAGCCTACTGCTCCCAGGCTACAAATCTGTACAGCATATTACTGTACTTAATACTATAGGTGACACATGGTAGTATTTGCAAATGTAAACACAGAAAAGCTACAGTAAAAATACTAATAGGAATTTATAATCTTATGGGAACACCATAATGTGGTCCATTATTGACTAAAATGTTTTTGTGTGGTTCATTCATGGCTGTATTTCATCAATACACCAGAATTTATTGAACTAGGCCCCCCTCGATAGCAATTTTTTGTTTCAATTTTTGTTATTACCGTAAGTAATGCTAAAATAAGCATTGCTGCCATACATGGTATTTGAACAAATGTTCCCAAACCCATTTGTTCTGTTTGAACACAACACCTATTAGGTATTCATCTAGAACAAGCTTTAAAAGTTATAACCCAAGAATTTCAGAGGTACCCAAATTTTTCCCATATTAAAAGGAAATATAAAGTTCCTTTTGGTAAAGCACACAAATAATCATAACAAAACAATCAAGATATATTATTTAATAACCACTTAAATCAGTGTTGATTCTTTTTTAAAAAATATTTATTTTTTAATTATAGGTGAACACAATCTCTTTATTTTATTTCATTTCATTTTATGTGGTGCTGATATCAAACCTAGTGCTTCATGCATGCTGGGCAAGTGCTCTACCTCTGAGCCACATCCCAACCCTCAGTGTTGAGTCTTGACCAATGGTATATAACCATCTTATATAACTTACTGAGGAAAAGGGGCAGCAGAATTTTCTTATATCTTCTGCAAAACATTTGATCTGAAGTTCTCTGCTCTACCCTACATTGTTCTCATATATGCTTTCCCTTGTCTTGGCCAAAATCAACTTGCTGATGTCCCATGCCATTTCATCATTAGAAAATTTAAGTAACATGGACGGGGGTCATGGCTCAGTGGCAGAGCACATGCCTCACACATGTGAGGCACTGGATTCAATCCTCAGCACCACATAAAAATAATAAATAAAACAAAATAAAGATATTGTGTCCATGTATAACTAAAAACAATATTTTAAAAAATTTAAGTAACATTATTTTCTGGAGTGAGATCACTATTTTCTAGAATGTTCTCTATGTGAAATAACAACCACTTCTCTGCTTTACAAGCCACTTGGCATGGCCTCTTCTTCTTACCTGTATACATAACAATTTTCTTTTTTATACTTTGAGCTTTATATTTTAAGAAATATCATGGGAAATAGAATAGACATGATATTCTAAGTCCCTGCTGTAAACATTTTAAATATTTAAAGGTCACTATGTTAGAAATATAGTATTAATAAATTCATACATATGTGATCAAAACTTTTTATACTTATATGTAAATGTGTTACTATAAAATATCTTGGTAAGAATCCCACACACACATTCTCATGTTTTCCTCTAATACTAACTCTTTTCATTTATCTATTTGCATGTATGTCCTTGGGCTCATATCTCCATTTAACTCCATCATTTGCAGAAGTGTAAATAAATAAATGGGTTTAAAACAAAACCTAGTTGGTCCACTCCAGGCCAAATTGAATGCCTAAAGTTATCTGGCCAATCCATAGCTTTTCCTTTTCTGGGAAAGTTTCCAGTGCCCAAGAGGAACAGAGAACAAGCAGTGGATAATTGTTCCTGTTTCGTGGCATTTAAACTAAAAGCACTATGTAGATGAATACCTACTCCAAGTCCTCTTTTTTTTAAACTAAATTATTTATTTATTCTAATTTGTTACACATGATGGCAGAATGCAATTCACAGAGCACAGTTTTTCAAGTCACTGATTATACATAAAGTATTTTTCACACCATTTGTGTCTTCATACATGTACTTAGGATAATGATGTCTAACTCATTCCACCATCATTCCTACCCTTCTATTCCCTCCCTCCCCATCCCTTTACTTTTCCCTTTCTAAATTTCTTCCATTCCTCTCATATTCCACTCCATCACCATTATGAGTCAGCCTCATCATATCAAAGAAAACATTCAGTTTGGTTTTTTGGGATTGGCTTGCTTCACCTAGCATTATATTCTCCAACTCCATCTATTTACCTGCAAATGTCATGATTTTATTCTCTTTTAATGCTGAGTAATATTCCATCATGAATATATACCAAAGTTTCCCTATCCATTTATTTACTGAAGGGCATCTGGGTTGGTTCCACAATTTAACTATTGTGAATTGTGCTGCTATAAACCTTGACATGACTGTGTCCCTGTAGAATGCTGTTTTTAAGTCCTTTGAGTATAAATCGAGGAGTTGGATAGCTGGGTCAAATGGTGGTTCCAATGGGAGCAAATGTTTACCACAAGCACTAATCTCTAGAATATATAAAGCACTCAAAAACCTTAACACCAAAAAACAAATAACCCAATCAATAAATGGATTAAGGAACTGAATAGACACCTCTTAGAAGAGGATATACAATTAATCAACAAACATATGAAAAAATGTTCAACATCTCTAGCAATTAGATAAATGCAAATCAAAACTACTCTAAGATTTCATCTCACTCCAGTCAGAATGGCAGTTACCAAGAATACAACAAAAATAAGTGTTGGCAAGGATTTGCAGAAAAGGGCATACTCATACATTTCTAGTGGGACTACAAATTGGTGCAAGTCCTCTTTTTATGACTGCAAAAACAATAGAGGTCAAATGCCAAAGACAAGTGAACAGCTTCTGGAGAATCAGAAAGAGCCTGCAGCTTCCAACATCTGTTCTGCCTTTCTAGACTTTGAACTATTTTTTCTGCTGCACAAGATTATGCAAATTGAATACTGAGGGTGTCAAACAGGCATCACTCATATCCAAACAAAAGTTCATTGTCAGGTATGATGAATTCTACTCTTATATTTAGAAGTTTAGTGTTATCATAATTCTATGTATGTGATTTAATAGAATGCGACTTTTGTGTTGGTTTTCTAATTTGTCAAGTTTTATTAAACCAAGTGTTTCCATTTGCAAGTTTTTCTTACCTTTTCTATTAGATGCACCACAGCACTGAGCTGTTCGTCCGTGTTCTCTGTGGCTACATTCATGTTAATGTTGTGGAGCACTCTGTTAAGAATGTCTTCATCAAGGGGCTGATGTAGCTGATCAGCAAGGCCCCAAATCGCCTGTGACTCTGCATCAGAGACAAGAGTGATGTTGGCAGTACCATATGCTTTATCAATTCTGGCATCACCTTTTGGGCCCAAAAGCACAATCTGAAAGCATTTAGGAAATGGACTTGAATACCCTATATCTGGCGTTAGGTTGACATCCAACATGGTGTTGCTCTGGCCAGGTTCAAAGACCAATGTGCCTTCATTTCTCATAAAATACTTTACAGAAACAGCTGGAGATATGAGAGTACGACCAATTGTTTCAGCACTCCTCAACTCCTGCAAAGGAAACAATAACATATAAGTGAAACTATGTTGTCTCTGAACATGCCATAAACAAAATTTTATTTCGTAAAAATAAAATTCTATTTTTGTTAAATAAACTGATGGGCAATATAGGGCTTTATATGTTTTCTAATCTAATTAAAAATTTGTAGAGATAAACATACATCATACAGTAATGGAGTTTGGAAAGACAGGTTCTTTTGAGTGAAAATATCAAAGAAGAGAATTAGAAAAGAAATGTTGCTTTTTCCCCATAAATGTCTCCCAGGTGAACACACTAAAAGTTGTGCTTTAGCTTACACATGCTGGAGAACATACGTATGAAGGAACAAAAGAAATATTAACATTTCATTCCTACCTGGAAATTTGTTGGGGAGGTAGTTGTAAAGTAGGGAGGATAAGGAGGAGGCAGAGAGAAGGAAGGAGAAGGAAGAATAAACTGGTCTCTTGCTCACGCTTAAATACAGGAATGCAGGAATGTGTTATAAGGTCCTAAGTGCATATATCTCTCATATTTTCAGTTTGGTTATTAAAAAGTATTCAGAAAGTGAAGCATGAATACTTAGTCATGGAAGAATGAAAGGAATTCACATTTATTTACAACTGAGCCAACAACTGTGAAACTCATAGTATAGCCCAGGATTGCAAAATATAGATGCAGAATTAAAGAGCAGGTCACTCATAGGAACTATTATTCTAGTGAAGACTTACAGAAAACAGAAGAGCTATGGAATTAATTATCTATTAATACATGGTGTTTTATGACCAAAAACATAGACAAAGTAAGGGAAGGGAAAGGTCAGGGCACAATTTTAGATAATGCTGGTTACAAAAGTTCTTGAGCTGATATTAAAAAAGACCTCAGTGAAGTAAAGAAATAGGTTACATGATGATCTCAGCAGAAATATTCTAGATCTCAGGAGAAATATTCTAGGCAGGAAGAAGAGCAATCACAAAGTTCCTGAAGTAAGAACCATCTTAGTATAAGAGAAGAAACCAGGAGGCCAGCGTGACTGGAAGCTCACATGAGAGGTGGAAGGGGTCATTTGGGGTGGGCACATGATTGGAAGCATGGAAAATACAAGAAAGTGGCCCACTTCATCCAATGTTTTCATCAGCGTTCAGGCTGTTATCTTTATTAGTCTTTTAACAGGAAATAAGCACAGAGGCAGGAAGAAGGCACACGTTTTTGCAATAGTTCATATGAGAAATGGTGGTAGCTTGATTTAGGGTCCCAGGAGTGGAAAGATTTGAAGTACCCAGACTGGGAATGTATTTTTAATATAGAGTTAAGAGGACTTTATGATGAATTCAATGCTGGGTTAAAGGAAAAGGAAAATTGAGGATAAAGTCTAGCAGCTGGCTTTGATGAATAAGTAACTGCATGAATGATAGAAAGCTAGGGGAAATATTGTTGAAGGAGATATCAAGAGTCAATTATCATACATATTAAGTCTGAGATGCCTCAGACACTGAAGCAAAGATTTCAAGTAAGAAAAATCAGATACATGAGTCTGGAAAAGGGGAGGCAATTGACAAAAATTTGGGAGTCCTCAGCTTTCAGGTAACACTTATAGGTCGGCATAGTATAGCCTGGAGAGTGAGTCTGGGTAGATTCCAACAGGCATCATCACCTACATTGACATCAGAGAGGAACTCCCAGTGAGGTAATATTAAGAGCAGGAAAGTACCACAACCTAGGCACCCAAAGGGAACAGCATCCTTCAGGAAGAGGAAGTAATCAACTATTTCAAAAAATGAACAGTCCATGAAGACAGTCTTTTAAAATCATCTGCAGAACAATGATAGAACAAAAACCTTACTGAAGGAAACTACTCAAAAGCTTATTGGCTTTTGTATTTTAAATGGTTACACTACAAATATGCATTGAATATTATATAACAAAAATCAGAACATGTTGGATGGGTATTTAACAAACATTGTTGAATGAAATAAGGATGCCTCAGAACAACATGCCTCAGAACACAATTTCAAGAATTTAATTTTCATAACTTCCTAAACAGGTAGACCCAAAAAACATATGGTGGATGGTAAAACTACAGATAAAAGCAATGGAGTAGTTAAACATGAAATTCAGGAATAGAGGTTATCTGTAAGATAACCTCTTATATCAGAGAGGGGTTCATGGCCCCTAGTTTTAAATTCCTGGTAAAGCTGGATTTCTCACAGAGGTGGTGGTGTTTGATTAGTATGAACTGCATATATACATTTGTCCACTGTTTTCTGGTAGAATTTGTTTCGTAATTCCAATATTTAAAGGAAGTAAAAAAATCAAAATGTTCTTATATTTATAAAAATGTGGCACAAACAATCAGCAGTATGCTATTGGAAAGTCAATATAGAAACATTTGAATAAACAGGCATTATAAGAATAAGAAGTAAATTCACAGTGTTTCTTGAACTTGTGTACTCTGAGCTATTGCACAAATATATAGATGATTAGCATCTGTTTTGAAATTTGGTTTAAAATATAGATGATTAGAATCTGTTTTCAAATTTGGTTTAGCTATAGGCCTAATTAATTGAAGCATAACTAGAATGGGTGATCTTTTCATTATTTCAAGTAATTAGGATGGAAAATTTCTTCTTTATATTATCAAGACTTAAATATTGGAGAATATATGCTGCCTGTATTTATGTATATGGGAATGTATTTATGTATATGGGAATGCTGACCTAACAAAGTATATGGATGTTATAGTGACTATTCTAACTTCATTAATCTCTCCTAAGTAAAGTGAAAATCATTATCATCATAACAAAATGGTGACTTGGTTCATTACTGTGTTCTCATCTTGCCAGTTCTTGGAAAGCAGAATTACACAGCTTTATCTTCTAGCAATATGCCTAAAATTCAGAAAGAAAGAAAGGCAGGGCAAAGAAGCAACAGGAAGTTATGCAAATGAAATGAAACACCAGAGAGGTAAAATTATATTTTGATTTTTTAAAATCATACTTGTTACTTTTCAATAATTGTAGATTAGCATGCATTTATAAGAATAATAAAAAGAGATTTCTTGCACCCTTTATTTAGTATCCCTTATTGGTGGCATCTTGCATAACTATAATATAAATCATTACCAGGGTACTGGCATTAATATAGACAAGATTATCAAGACATTTTTTTCTTTTTCTTTTTGGTACTAAGGATTAAACCCATAGGCACTTAACCACTGAGCCATGTTCCCAGCCCTTTTTATTCTTTATTTTGAAATAGGGTCTTGCTAAGTTGCTGAAGCTGGCTTTGAACTTGTGATCCTCCTGCCTCAGCCTCAAAGAATCCTTCAGTTGACTTTTGTCTGCACTCTATGCCACCCCCTCTTTCATCTTTGGAAACCATTAAACTCCAATTCGATGATTTTTTAAATTTTAGGAATATTATATAAATGATATCATACAGTATATAATTTGGGGATTTTTTTCACTTAGCATGATCATGCGGAGGTGACTCTGGTTGTCATATGTATCAATAGATTATTTTTAATTATTACTGAGTTGTGGTTCAGGGTATGGAGACACTACAGTTTAACTATTCACCCATTAAAAAGAAAATGTTGTTGGGGCCTCAGTAGCTCAGTTGGTTGAGCATTTGCCTTGCATGTGTGAGGCACTGGGTTCAATCCTCAGCACCACATAAAGGTATTGTGTCTACAACTAAAAAATATAAATAAATAAATAAACATAAAAAAATTAAAAAAAATTTAAAACAGAGTGGATATTTTCTTTTATAAAAAATCTGCCTTGCTTTAGTTTTGTGCTATTATGAATAAGCTGCTATAAACATTGATGTGCAAGATTTCATGTGAACATAAGTTTTCATTTCCCTGGAATAAATGTCCCAGGAGTGCAATCGCACTCCTGGGTCATCTGGTAGTTCATGTTTAGTTAAGAAACCAACAAATTCTGTTCCAGAGTGGCTATACCATTTAATATTCCCATGTGCAGTGAGTAAGTGATCTGAGCTAGTATCTTTGAATCCTTCCAACATTTTTTGGTATGGTCACTGATGTAATTTTTGCTGTTCTAAGTGTATACAATGATACTTCATTGTGGTTTATAAATAGGCATTTTGATGAGAGCTAATGATGTTGAATATCTTTTAATGTGCTTTTTATTCATATATACATCTTCTCTAATGTCTCTTCATGTTTGTTTGTTTGTTTGTTTTCTCTGTTTTTGCTTATCATGTCTTCCTTCCTGGTGTTCCACATTTTTTCTTTTTATAATTCCCTTTCTAGTTAGAAAACTTTAGCTTAGCTATTCTTTCAGAATAGGTCTGTGGGCAATAAATTATTTTTTTTTTCCTTTTATAATGCCTCAATTTCTCCTTCATTTGTGAAGGATATTTCTCCTCAAAATCGAATTCAGGGTTGATGGTTCTTTTATCTCAGCACTTGAAAAATGTTGTACCACTTTTACCTGATCCCATGATTAGTAAGAAATCTGCTATTGTTCAAGTTGGTTTTGTCCCATAGATATTCATATTTTCTCTTTCTCTCAATATTTATCTTTGTATTTAATTTTCATATGTATCATATCTTGCTTGGAGTTTTCTTAGTTTCTTCTTGGATTTACAGATTACAATCTTTAGGAAATTTTGCAGTCATTATTCTTTCAAGTATTTTTCATTCCTGATTTCTCTTTCTTTCAGGATTCTAATGACACAATGTTAGATCTTCTGTTACTGTTACATTGGGAGGCTCTTTTTATCTTTTTCAATCTATTTTCCTTTTGCTGTTTAGATTGGATAATTTCTATTATTCTATCTTCAAAGATCATTATTCTTTACTTTGCTCCCTTCATTCTGCTACTGAGCCTATCAATTCACTTTCAGTTATTGCAAGTTTCACTCTTAAAATTTCCATTTTCTCTTATTTGTCTTCTATTTATTTGCTAACACTTCCCATTTCTTTGTTGAAACTTTTTACTTTTCTCATTTCAAGAATGTTTGTAATTGCTAATTGAAGGATTTTTATTGGTTCTTCTTAGTTATACACGACAGTGGAATCCATTTTCATATAGTTATACAAGCATAAATTGTATTTTATTCTAATCAGAATCCCATTCTTGTGGATATGCATAATGGTAAAATTCACTCAAGTACATCTATAAATATACAAAAAAAAACTATGCTAAATCCATTCCACAGTCTTTCCATTTCCTATTCCCTTGCCTTCATTCCCCTTTCTCTAATCTACATAATTTCTATTCTTCCACTAGCCCCTCCCTTAATGGGGGTTAGCTTCATTGAAGCCTTTTGATGATGGCTCTATTACAATGTCAGATACTTTTACTTCTGCCATCTCACTATAGGCACCTGTTGATCCTTTTTATTTTTATTTTTTTCATTCCATTTTAGGTCTCTTTGCATTATTAATAGAACAAATGATTGATAAATGAAACATGGACATTTTGGATGTTATTTTACAAGATTTGAATATTATTTAAGTCTTCTGTTTTAGTTGGCTTCTTTTGAGATTGCTCTGGCAAAGGAAGGGAAGATGTACTTTATTACTGACATGTGAAAGTATAAGCCTAATTTTCCCACTTGTTCTCTGTTGACAGAAGGAGATTCCTCATTATTGCTAAGTGCAGGTGGGAGTTTGATTCCAAACTCATCCTCAACTGATACTTCCCTGACTGAGAAGGGCATTAGTACCTTCCTACTGCCTCCCCAGAGCATCCCTGAACACCATGAGGGAGCTGGGTTCCATTTTATTCTACTAGATAATGATGAAAGTCCTGACACTCCACTTGGTCTCTCTAATACTGTGCCAGCAGAGAGCCTGAAGCCTCTGGCAAGGTAGAAATCTAGATTCCTCATCCATTCTTTGCTGGTGTGTGGAAACAGATTTTTTTCTGGGGTGATTGGCTGAAATAGTATCTATCTTGCTAGGCTACTCTTTTTCTGTTCCTTTCACTAGAGATAGCAGATTTTGTGAGGGCTTTAAAAAATCTCCTCCCATTAGTGTTTCTGTATATCATTACCTTTAGCTCAAAGTCTGGGATTCAAAGCATAAAGAAAACACTGGGAACCCACCACTGTTTTACCACTTAGATCCCCAGCTCTCTAGCTCCTCTGCTTTCTGCTCTCCAGCTTTCAGAGTCTTCTGATGTTGTTTATAAATAATTTTGATTGTCTTCAGTTGTACTTATTGGGAAAGTTACATTGACTCCATCTTCCCAGAAACAGAAGCCCTCCATTCCTAGAAAACTTTACAGATTTCATTCTTCACTTTCATTTGTGTTTGTTGAAATGGCATTGGTTTAACAGCACTGCCATGAATACTCTTTACTAAGTTTATTATTTATTGCAAGGTACTATTTGTATTTGTCAGAATTAATAGGGGGGATGTTTCTATAGATGTATGTTGAAAGAGAGAGAATTATAAGAAATTAATTCATGCAGTTATGGTGACAAACGAATCCCAAGATCTTCAGGGTGATATGGCAATCTGGAAATAAGCGAAATTTTATGGTTTAGTAATAGCCCAAGTGTGAAGGTCTGAGAACCAAGAAAACCAATGGTGTAGTCACAATTCAGAATTCAGTAGGCCTGAAACTCAGGAAAAGCCAATGTTTCAATATGACTGTGACAGCAAGAAAAACTGTGTTTGAATTCAAAGATTATTAGGCAGGAAGAATTCCTCTTTACTCAACTGAGCTTTTTTTGTTCTATCCAGACCTCTACATGATTGTATAATGCTCATCAACATTAGGAGGGCAATCTGTTTTACTCTGTCTACTGATTTAAATGTAAATCTCATCGAAAAATGCCCTTGTAGAAACACAAGAGTAAGGTTTGACAAAATATATTAGCGTCCTGTGGGCCAGTCAAATCAACATATAAAATTAATCATAATAGTAGGGAAAACTAGAAATTAATGACATATATTGTCCCATAAATGTCCTTTAAGAGCTACATGTTAGTGACAACATGTCTTACCAAGAGTCACTTATGATACATCTAGAAAAAGTGTAAAGAAATATGTTAGTGATATTGGCATCAGATTCTTCATTTGGCAACTTCAATTATTCTATCATCTATATGTATCACCAGTATAAAATAGTTTAAATGTACTTCAAATCTCTTTTATCAGCTGCTTTTCATCTCCAGCCCCCCCTCTATTCTCCCAAGTAGTGAGCATGTAGTGATATGTGTCATGGAAGAAGAGCAAGAATGAAGCATGTGCTTTTTTTCTCTCATTTTTCTTCCTATCTTAAATACTATAAGAAAAAATACTAAGATCTTCCAACTATAAATCAAAATACTTCTATCTGCAACTATACCATACCACCTCAAGGTATGTAGAATACAGTTTATTTCTAGGGTCTCATGTAACAGAATGTTGTTTTTTGTGAGTTGATCTATATTCTGTTACAAAGGTAATTACTCTGCCTGGTGAACCTGCAGGACAGCTTACTATTCACAGTGCTAGGCCTGGTCTCCCATGCATGTCTACAGCTCACTGGCCATACACACGTTGTATTTTATGCACAAAATTGGTTTTTGAGCACAGAACAGTTGTATCACCTAATAGTGATACAACCAAGCATATATTGTACAAAAATTCTAATAAAACTTTGTAATCTTGAGGTCTAGAGTCACCAAGTATGGGCTACTTAAACAGTATAAATAATAGGACTGTCTAGAATGATAGCTTTCAAACTGTGGGTTTTCTGGGGCTACAAGAGTCAAGAGGGGAAAAAAAGAGAGGGCTGAGGGACCATCTCTAATCCCACAAGCATGCCTTGTGTAAAGAAGATACATATTCTTGTCTTAGCTATTTAAGAGTTTTGCTGTTAAAGTAAAAAATCAACATTCAAAAGTATAGGGCACTGTTTGGGCTAACTAGATCTGGTGACTTGGTGTTAACAGCATTGTTCTTGGGAGCCTCCTATACCCATCTGCTCCTTGCCTTTACCCTGAAGTCACCTAATAGGATGATTGTGAAAATGTAGCAGTGAGGTCTCACAAACTCATGTATTTGAAGAAACCCAAAATATAATCAGTGTTTGAGGTTCTAAAAAATGAAATTTTCAACTACTTCAGAGATAGAACATAGCAAGTACTTTTTTCCTTCTGATCTCATATAGTTACATTCTGAAAAAACTTTAACTCTTATGAGACTTAATAGAACAGATTTATACCAGATGCTTTGAATTCTGTAATTAACTGTCAAAAACAAAGAAAAATCAAAGTTTATCATTTTAAAACATTTTTAAAACCTGTCACTGATGAGAGAAAAATTGACCTGCTGCAAGAATAAAGCTTAGTGTAATAAATAAAATGTGAATTATAATGGCATCCTCAGAAAATAATCTATCAATTATTGTCTGTTTTATTACTACACTTGTTATATATAGCTAAAGAAGAAAACCTTAATACATGTGACTAAAGGCTGTAAGCTTACCTGAGTACTAAAGTTAACAGATATCATCAGTCCTGTCCCAGAATCTCTTTCCACCTGCAAACTGATTAAAGTGGCCTTCTTCTCAGCCACTGCCAGCCGAGAGCCCACAGAAAAATACACAAGGCTTAGAGGTTCATCACTTTGTAAGAGTTTAATCTGTGCAAATCTGGCACTGTTATTTATTGCTGCTTCAGCAGTGACTTCATAGAGTTCCACGAAAAAATACACTTCAACTTGAGGTATCTGACAATGACAAGAGAAAAATATATACAACTACTACCAATTTATTTCTATTTGGGGGCAGTTCCAGCATCAAGAAATATTTTAATACACATAGATCATTATAGAAATGAATATACAATTAAAAAATAAAATTCTTGTGGTAGGTTACTAGAGAATTAGATTTACTTTTAGGGGTTAAGTAACCTTAATAAGGAAAGTGGATACCATCAGAGCATGTTATATGCATGTGTGAAAATGTTACAAAGAAACCCATCATTTTATGCACTTGATACATGCTAATATTTATACCTAAAAATAAAATAAAAGGGCATATATTTGGAAAAAATACATTTACTTTAGGTAAGCTTCTTACCAGAAGACCAACATTCAGAGACAGCTTGACATAGTACATGAGCAAAAGGATAAACAAAATGTATTCATAAAACAGAATATTATAGAGATATAGTGAAAAGACTCATAGATGGATGTCAAAATATGCTGAGTGAAAATATTGTTTTGAAGTAATATATATATATATATATATATATATATAATACATATATATATGAAGGTACATAAATAGATACTGAAAGAATAAAGTTCCAAAAATTCACTGTTTCAATATATGTTGTTAATGGATATTCATGCAAAGAATTAAAACAAATAAAGAAAAACAGAATAAAGGAAAACTCAGGACAGCAGCTGCCTCAGTTGGAGGTAGCAGGAAGAGACCAAGACAGGGTATGGAGTTGAAGAACACTGAGGATGGGGGAAAAAAAGGGTTTTAACTTTGTGAGATTTTACTTTGATATCTTTTCTTTTTAAAGAGCTTTAAATGTATAGGACCAAATATTGATAATAATAAATTCTATAATTTCATATTTTTTTCAAAATTTCACAAAATTCAATTCAAATAAGTCTAAATATATTCTGTTAGTTGTACCTTGCTTCTGTTCTACATCTTTACTTTCTCAACATTCTGAAATAATGTATTTTCTAAAGTCTGAATTCAACTTTAAAACACATTATCAGTCATTTGTCATTATGAATTATTCACTCTTATACATAATCTAAAAACCTTAGGAGTACTGTTAGCTTCCTGGCACGACTCAAAAAAGCTAAGCTGATGTGGTTTTCAACTGCTCATGAGATTGTCTAATTTGATACAATGCATCATTTTCATCTATCAGCAAGGACCTTATTCATTACTTGTGATTTTTGTGTATGTGTGCTGGGCCTTAAGCCCAGGGGTACTTTACCACCGATCCACATCCCCAGCCTTTATTTTATTTTATTTTGAGATAGGGTCTTACAAAGCTGCTTAAGGCCTTGCTAAGTTGCTGAGGCTGGCCTTGAATTTGTGACCCTCCTATCTCAGCCTCTGAGCCCTGGAATTACAGGCATGTGCTACCATGATCATTTCATGATCATTTTGATGATAATCATTATGTTGTGAAATAATACAAGAAATCCTTCATATTATCCAAGAATAAGTTGCATCTTAGTCACACAATAAATACCCTTAATTTCATTTTGCTACGTGAAGAAATGTGTTTAGCTTTCATATGGTACATATCATTCTTCACTCTTTCTGATCAACTGTCAGCAAATATTGAAATACAGAAATAACTGTATTTATTCCACTTTTGAGAAGCCAAATTTAGCAAATACCATAAAATAAAACACTAGAAAAGTATGGGTAAGTATATTCAAGAGCTATTATTCCCTAATGACCAAGTGAGCTTGAATTCACAATGATTTCTTTCAACTGAAGATTTCAGCATATTATATAAAGACTCTTTCCTTCATTTTCCAGTAAAATATTCCTTTTCATTGTCATGATGATTATAACATTACTTACAACCACTTGCAGTCAAAAAGAATATATTATAATCTAAGTGAAGAACTATCTAAAATTGAGCAGTGTACAGATGGTGCCTACACATAATTAGACCAGAGGCAAAGGTATCTTCTCTCAAAAAAAAAACATTCTATTCAACAATATTGCTTAAATCTACTGAGAAAACAAGACACATAGATCACACCTGAGCCTCTTGAGACTCCTAGATGTGACTGGAGACCTTACAAGAACCCATTCTATGTATAACTGCTAGCAGATTTCTTTCCTAGTTAAGTCAGATGCACTCCAGGGTGATATTTTGCCCCGACTAATATAAAATTAGTTTTGCTGGGATCAGATCTGCTCAGAAGCAGAAAACCAATATACTAAGGATACAATATCTTACTAAAAGCTCTTTAAAAATTCCAACAAATGTTTAAACATTCTGCTTATTTTAAGCAGATTTCATGAGTTAAGAGCATGCTTCCTAAGTTAATTATTATCTTATACATTTTAATGTAGAGCCAACAATAAATCATCAGAAAAAATGCAAGTGAGTTGAAATGGAGGGATGGATTTTCAACAGTTAGAGTAATCAGAAATACTAATCTGGTTGAAAATGACTCAAGAATTGTTTACACAATGAGTAGCTGGGCCAGAGGACCAAAAAAAAAAAAGACAAAGAAATATTGACAAGCTTATTTTACAAAAATTGAAAAATTCAAATTCTCAGTAAATTCTCAGTCTAAAATCTGTGATCCAGCAAAATGATTTTGACATTACAACTAGGCAAGATACAAAGAAATTCAACAAAAACAATATGCTTGAGTTTCCATAAAATGATTTAAAAATGATTACTTCTAAAGAAACATTGGAAGTTTACCGCCTTGTGCCTCGTCATTTCTTACATTCCCTGGCTTAAGTTCAAGGCTGATGAAGCATTGTGTTTGACCTGCTGTACACGTCATGTTTCCTGACACAGACAGAAGTTCATCCATCAGGTTCACTCCTTCTTTCTGGAGAACAATGGCTGTTTTATTAAGTATGACTCTCCAAGAGACCTGGACATCTTCAAAGGCTCTGTGAACAAAGCAAACACATGAGCAGTGTGGTACCTAGTTCATCACCACTGATAATGCTGAAAATGACCAGTTCTCCCCATGACAGAAAGGTTAAGGCTCAAGGTCTACACAGTATTCCTCAATTACACTCTATTAGTAATGAATAAGCATTTGTGGAACTATTCTACATCAAGAATGTGAAAGCAAATAATATTTTTTGCCTATCATGTACCAAAAAAGTGAAAGTAAAAAATAAAGAGAACCCACTTATCTTTTAGCAAAAATTTCTCTATGAAACAACACTGTTGTTAAAAATAGTTGTTATTACAATAAAGGGCAAAAGATGACCTACATTTTCACAAAACATTTAGGTGAAAAAAGGAAAATGTGTGTGTGTGTGTGTGTGTGTGTGTGTGTGTGTGTGTGTGTGCGTGCATATCAAATATATTTATGCATCAGAATTCAAGGCTGTTGCAATATTATTAAATGCAAACAAAATTTTGTTACTCCAAGTGTCCCTCAGAGTGTAATGGTATATGGAGTCCTCAGAGAATAGTAAATATGATGGAGTGATGACCTACATAATCTGACATCTGTGAGGTACTTCACGAAGTACGAAACATTTGAGGCAGCCCTATATTATGATTATGAGCCAAATGTGTTAAATCCCAGATCAAGGACTACAGCACCTGCACACTGACACATCAAATTCCATGCTGCCTACTATCAAGGTTTCATTCTGTCTCCACTATTGTGTGAATCCCAATTAGTGTATACACTCACACACATATCAGTCACACCTGTTTGGCTGCCTTGTGACAAGAAGATGCAGTCTCCTCATATCAGCTCCTTCCCCCAGTTCAAGTCCATCCTGGGAGTCCTCACTGAATCCTATGATTCCATTGTGGAGATCACTTCCTGAAAAGAAAAGTGGAGGCTATAATACACTTAAGAATTTACAAGATCTGCAATGCCTTAGGAATCTTGCCAACTCAGAGAGCATAAGTGAAAAATCCAGAAATGAGGAGTGGGAGCTATAGTGTTTAAAGATCTTCACTAGAAATAAACCAAATATCTACCCTAAAACATCAAGGTAGAAAACAGCTTGAGAAACAGTTCAAGAAAAACACCAAATCCTCCTCCCCACCTAACACACATATACTCATCTCTCTGATGAGACCTTCCTTTACATTTGATTGCACTTGAAATTTTAAAGTCTGTGTATCCTCACAGAAGGTACCTATCCAGCAGCAGCTGTTTCACTTACTACTATCTTCCCAGCACCAAGAAGAGTGCTCACATTTGGTAAGCATTTACTAATATCATTTGAATAAATGAGCTCCATTTAACCCATCTACCTTCCTAAAAGTGGACTGACCAAAAAGGTTCATGTTACATGTTCAGTTATTTACCCCAGAACAAAACAAAACTACTAAGGAATTCTGACTCTTCTGAGCAACATTTAAGTTTACAGGAACCTTCAAACTAAAAAAGATATAAATATATCTTTTGGAGTAAAACCAGACCCCATACTATACTAATCACTTCACATCCTGGCCAGCATATGAGTGAGCTTCTAGGACTAGAGAAATGCCCGTGTACATTTTTAGCAGCTTTCTATTTCCCAGTGACCTGGTTTTGCAAAGTGATCCCAGAAGCAATGACCCTAAAGTAGTCACCTTCAAAAACTGCTTACATCCATCACTTGTAAATCTCACTCCTGAGGTTCCCAGCAGACAGAACTTCTACAGACTAGGTTAAGTTAAGGACACAGAAACTTCTTAGCTGTCCTGATTGAGGAAAGCTTATAGTCAACAGCCCCTGCTCTATTTCCCAGGTGTGAAACGTAAGCAAATGTGGAGTCCATGTCTTATGAACAAGCACATGATGGGCTACATTGGTCCAGGTGCCCTGGTGGGTCTTGCCTCAGCCAGTCCCCATTCTCACTAACTGATCACTGCCATCATTCCTTAGCCTTGCATCAGAACCTGTGTTAGCATTTTCTGTTTTGAAGCAATGGTTTCCTCGTCACCTTCAGTGGGGATTTGGTCTCTTTAAGTAGATTATAAGCTTCTCACAGGCAGAGCCTTCATTTATTTTTGTTTATACAACAGAAGCACCTAACATTATCTAATGAAAATAATGCTTGCTTTCCTTGCCATATCTACAACAAATTGAGGTCAAGTTTCTAGTAAGATGCTCCAGACTTCTAATCTGACAAACCTGTTTTATTGTAAAAGTGCTTTCCAAAATTTAAATGTGAAAAGATAATGAAATTAAAGATGAGAGAAATCAGCAAATTAATGATCCAGTTAAAACTGAAATATTATGAAGAAAAAGAGCCAAGTGAGAAAAAGATGAAGGGTACATTTACAGGCAGAGTGAACAACTCGGGATAATATGACCATGCGGATGTGACTGGTGGCATGCTGATTTTAAATCTTTCATCCTGTACCTCAGATAGGGTGTTAATTTACAGGATATATAAAGTACTCAAAAAGCTTTACACCAAAAAAAAAAAACCCACAAAATAATCCAATTGGTAAATAGGCAAAAGAACTAAACAGACATGTTTCAAAAGAAGAGATACAAATGGTCAGCAAACATATGAAAAAATGTTCAACATTTCTAGCAATTAGAGAAATGTAAATGGAAACTACACTGAGATTTCATCTCACTCTAACCAGAATGGCAAGTATCAAGAATACAAGTAACAATAATTATTATCAACAATGTGGGAAAAAAGGTTCACTCATACATTGTTGGTGGGATTGCAATTTAGTGTAACCATTCTGAAAAGCAGCGTGGAGATTCCTCAAAAAACTAGGAATAGAATTATCATTTGACCCTGTTGTTCCACTCCTTGATATATATCTAAAGGATTTAAAATCAGCACACTACACTGGTACAACCACATCAATGTTCATAGCTGTACAATTCACAATAGCTAAGCTACGGAACCAACTTAGGTACTCTTCAACAGATGAATGGATAAAGAAATTGTGGTATGTGTACACAATGGAATATTGCTTAGTCATAAATAAGAATGTGTGTATGACATTTGCTGGTAATTGGATGGATCTAGAGAATATCATGCTAAGTAAAATAAGCCAACCCCAGATAACCAAAGGGCAAATGTTCTCTCTGATATGTAGAAGCTAACTCATAATAAGGAGATGGGGAGGAATAGAAGTTCAGAGGATTAGACAAAGGGGAATGCAAGGGAAAGGAAGGGGGATGGGAATGGGAAGAACAATGGAATGGATCAGACATAACTTTCCTATGTACATATAGGAATACGACAAGGTGAATCTCAACATCGTGTATGCCCATAAGACTGGGATCCCAGTTAAAATTAAGACATATTCTACGCATGTACAATTTTATCAAAATGGTTTCTACTGTTATGTATCACTAAAAAGAACCAATTAAAAAATATTAACTCTAGTGACTCAAGTAATTCACTGTCTCAAGCTAAACTTAAATAGATTGATCTTATTACAACTTCCGGGCCACAAAAGTACATGTTTTACCTCCATCACTTAAAAGATACCTGCAATAATAACCATGGCAAAAGCTGCAAATCCAGTGGCATCTTTTCCCTTCACAATCTGTGCTCCCCCTTGAGGGTCTGTGTGGAACACAAAGAAGAATTCCTGCCCTTCAGAATCATCATCATCCAAAATTGGAACAGATACTTTGCGTTCTCTTTCTTCATCCAGAAACATAAGGATAAGACTTTGTTCTTCAAAGTCTTCTTCTTCAACTGCCCAGGTCTGGTTGGAGGTTTCATAAATATCCTGAAAAGGCAATGCATTTGGTTCCTTCTAAGCACATCTCTTGCCAAAATTTTTAACTGTTACACTGACATTGCCTTCAAACCCACCAGTTCTTTGGATACGAATTTCCACAGTATTGAATGTGCCATTCTTCATCTCCTCTTCAACATAAACAATGGGGGGGACAAGACTAAAAGTTCCATGAATGGAAATACTGGCAGTTACAGTGGTCATGTCAGGCTTCTCAGGCATGGTAGATGAACCATGAATGGTGACAAGATTCTCAGGGGTGGCAGACATACCAGTATTCTCAGTAATGATGACAGCCATCTCAGTTGTCTGAGGAATGGTAGTTAACTCGCTTGTGCCAGGATATGTGGTAGAATCAGTTTCTATAAGAATGAGAGTGGTATCAACTACGACAGTCACAGCTGTCAAGGGGACAGAAACATCCATGCCTGCCACATCATCATTATCCAATATTGTGATCACTGCAACACTGAAATCTAGATTCAGGCATGGTCTCCAATTAGCATCAAACTTTTGTAGTCCCTGAATTTCTGCTGAAGTAAGATTAACAAAAAAAGTTTCTTCCATCTCATGAAGCTGATCGTTAATAATGGTTATTTCAAAATCAACTTCAGCTTGGAATTTTTGAAAAAACATTTCCCCTTTCTGTATAGGCTCAAAGTCTTCCAGTGACTTTGCACTTCCTGGAGTTGTCTCATAGGAAACTTTAATAAGATCACTGTGGAACCCAAACAGTCTTTGCACATGTAATCTGATTATCTGTATATCTTCCGAAACCGTGATACTTCTTGAACTAGGGGAAAACTGGAAGACTCCCATAGGTTCAATTTCAGCAATGGTGAAACCTGATCTGGAAAAATTTAAAACCATGAGAATTGATTAAAATACGACTACCACTATAGGGAGTATTCTTTTATACATTTATGATGCTGCTCATGAAGCATCTTATAAATGACATGGCCTTACAAATTCCATATCCAAGAAATGAATGAGCAACAGTGACAGAAAAATTACTTAACAAGTCTTGGCTAAATGAAGAGCTCTTAGGTCTCTGCTATGTTTCTCCATCATCCTGGGGCCACTAACAGAAGGATCTGAATCCTCAGCATTTCTCTAATGATGAGTAAAAGACCACCAAAATCTCTGTGATGCTCTAGACATCAGACAATGTTTCTGTCTACCAAATAGAAATATTAACTAGTACTAGGAACACAATTCTTATCTCCTCAAACTGTCAGTAATGGGACTATTCTCTCATGTAAATGTAGCTAAAACTCTCTATATAAATTGGAAGAAACATCCATGGTTTAAAATTTTATTCTTTTCTTATGAATTTTTATTGTGAATTAATAACTATATCAAAAATTGGAACTGGTGGCCCATCAATCTTAATTCTGACTATGGACATATTTTCTTTGACGAACAGAGTTTAACATGTAAATAACTAAATGTAAATTTGAGTGCCTTTAAAGAAGACACCCCAGGCCTATCCCTCTATATTGTCAAGCACTATCAGTACATAAATTAGTTGTTAGAGTTCAGCCTGTGACAAGACAGTCAGGGTCCAAATTACGGCCAGAACACTGAGCTGTGTAGATGCTAGGTTTATTACCTTATGTATAAATCATTCTTCATTTATAAAATGGGACAATTAGTTATATCTAGTTCAAACAGTGGCTGTTTGGAAGAACGAAGAGTGTATGTGTGTGTGTGTGTGTGTGTGTGTGTGTGTGTGTGTGTGTGTGTGTAGAAGCACTATAACACTGAAAGCTATTATTGGTGTTGCTAAAGGCATTTGAATTTATGACCTTTAAATATGTTCTCTGGACAACCATTTCTTTTTAAATGATATATGCATAATGTGTAATCTAAAGCCATGTTTTCACCAACAGATGCCTCCCACATAAATGTGTGTGCACGCACAACAGTCTTGTGCACATATTTTCTACAGTTTACAAATAAGCAAACTGAGGAACAGAAAGACCAAGTAACTTTCCCAAAGTCACATAGCAAATCAGTAGCAGAGCCAGAACTAATAAGTGTGGTTCTCAGATCTGTCTTCTGCTGTTCTGGCCAAGTGCATCTCAGGCATGAGAAAAATAAACTGCTTTTAGGCGGGATATATTTCATTGCAAATATGCTTGGTTCCATATGAATAGTTACAATAGATACATCAAAAAATGAAATAAATTAAAGTCAAAGAGCTACTTGATTGAATAAGTAACATTATTACACTACTATGATGTTTTATTCTTATTTGTTATCACTTGGGGGAAATCAGGTATTTTCAGTAGCTTTGCAAAAGACAGTTTCCTGTAAAACAAGCATATTTGACGCCACAGTTCCTACTGCAGATGGAATTCAGGGTGACCACTCTCAAGTTAAAGGTCATGATGAGTTCTGTAAAGCAACAGAGTGGTGGCTGCTGAGACCCAGCCTCCCAGGCGGCGTCTTTGGCATGCAGGCTCTATGTTGTTTTACAGTTAAATGGTTTGCGTCTGCTTCAAGGTCAGTGACCCCTGTGCTTTCCTCTGTAGTGACTGATACCCCAGACCATTCCTCAGAGAATTTCTGGGTTGAGAATCAGGTTGGTCTTACCGGAGTTGGGCTCCACCTGGAGCACTGCTCCGCACACCTGACAGGTGAATGACGAAGGCCTCCAGCCGACCAGGACTGGGGAAGGTCCACAGCAAAACTCCTTTCCTTTGTTCACCATGGGAAAATGACAGGCTCCCTGAAACAAATGTGAAAAGTGAAGCAGGCTTGCTCTTAGGTTCTTAAATTGGAATTTGACTCCTACACATGTAGTGAAATATTTTCTTTTCCAAAATTTTGGAAGATAACATATTAAAAACTGGGGGAGGGAAAGGTATATAAATAAACTTGCAGAAGCTGCCCTAACCACATAAACCCAACTTTCAGTCCCTGTCTATTCATCACTTATCTTACCCTGCCCCAGCTTAACTGCCAAATCCAGTAGTGAAAAGAGAATAGTGTTAGGCAAGAGTCGACCAGTACTCAGTGTCAAGGGTCAGGCACTGGTTCAAATACTGACCCCAGGATACTTTGGAAATGTGTCTTGAAGTAGTTTATGACAAAATATCACAATGAATGTATGTTATTTTAGGTTACTTCAGAAAAAATAAATGTTACAAATATGGTAGAATAACTTAAATCTAGTCAGTGAGTTTGTGGGTGTTCATTATATTTTATTTTCCATTTTGTTGACAAATTTATTAGAAAAACTCAAAAAAGCTAATCAAGCCTATTTAAAGATATAAATCTATTTGGGAGAACTTCTGTAATTTTAAAATAATCAAGTTATTATAAAACTTCTAAATATTAATTTCATATGTAAACACAGTAACATACACAGACTTAAAGAGCAATGTATTCACAGATACATATTTTTAAATTATCTAAGCTGTTACCAGAACAAAAGTAAATAGATAGATAGAATAGAAGGAGCTGTGCATATCACCAAAATTGACAGAAAGGGTAGGGGAGTAACAAATAAGTGTTATTACAGAAAATAGATTAAAAAGATGATGAAATAGCTTTAATTTAGGGGATGTGCTAAAAGGAAAATCAAGCAGAAGAAGTACTTGATACATTATATCAACATTACCTATCCCGTGGCTATGGAAACCCCAGTAACCAAGGCAGTTCTAATGCTATGGTGGCTCTTAACCAAGCATCTAAATTCACTCTGAACTACTGGGATTCCTGTTGGGTTGCAAGCTGGCCTGTCAATATTGTCATTTTCTGTCCTGGGCTCTCACCCTCATCTAAAGGATTTCAGGTTTTTATTCCATTTTTTGGCTGAGAACTTGAGAAAATGAAAATCTTTCCATCTTCACAGAGAGACTGTGGATCTCAGTTCTTACACAGGATTCACTACATTTATGACTGATGGTACATGGTATTTGCCTGGTGACCAGGAGGACACTGTAAATAAATGACAGGTGGAGGGGGAAGTACAAAGATTCTGAGTCCACTGAGATCTCCTTTATAACTGCCGTCACAAGGATTTGGAGTGGGTTCTGTATAACACGTCAGAGGTCAAACCATCTAATGCTTACATCTTGCTCAAAAAGTTAATGATATAATTTTTAAAATTCAGTATGTAAAGTAACCACAGTTGTTCTATTAGAAATATTCAAGTGGACATGTAAATTAATGCAAAGTTACATCTTTTTAATTACCATATGGACCAAATAAGGTACTCAGAACTACTTTTAACAAACTCTTAATGTACTGGCAAAGCATTCTGCTTAGTGACCACTGTTTTGAGGTAAGGTATGAAGTCTTCAATGTGTCTCAAAAAAAGTTTCCCTCCTCCTCACCAATC
This sequence comes from Ictidomys tridecemlineatus, assembly GCF_052094955.1. Classification (NCBI taxonomy): domain Eukaryota; kingdom Metazoa; phylum Chordata; class Mammalia; order Rodentia; family Sciuridae; genus Ictidomys; species Ictidomys tridecemlineatus. Next base: position 230,913 of record NW_027522439.1, read on the forward strand.
TGCTCTTACAATTCTGATCACTTACATATGGAAATACTATATTAGGAAGCTAATAGTTTAGAGTCCAGAGGAAGGATGACCCAAGAAATTGGCCAGTTACACATCTGCCTATCCTATAGGCTGATCCTAGAAACACTACAACTCACCCAGTATTGGGGTCATGTTACCAACAGTGATGAACTCAGGGATTTCTAACCCAGGAGCATATCCTGTGGTCCAGGTCACTGAGAGAGCATCATATGTTCCTGTCCTAGAAATCATAACTTGGCTTGTGCCAGCAGTGATATCCGTGAGTTGAAAAGCAGTGGATTCAAATCCAACCTGAAGAAAAACATGTTTAGATTATTTCATGTTTTATTTGAAAATTTCCAGGGAATTTGAAGTGTTAAATGTCAAATTTCCTTTTGTTTATATATTTCCTTTTTTACAATATATTCAATTGAAAAAGATTTAAGAAATAAAATCTCATATTTGAAAATTTATTCTGCTTCATAATTTAGATTATAATCTATAGCTTTCTCTTTTTGAATAAAATGCAATTCCCTCATTGGACAATATCCAAAAAATAAATAAAACCATAATTAAATGAAAGCAAAAAAAAATTAAATGGCATTTTAATATAACAACCTGATTTGTCTAAAACTGAAATCCAACCTTTTGCTAAGATGTAACAACATATTTCTTCATTTACAAAATGAGCATCATGGACTGGACCTTCTCTTAAGGTTTTCAATTTTTTGATTCAACTTGATATCTTTTTGTGAAGATCAGAAAACGTCAAAGATTTTTTTAAAAAAATAACTGTCCTTTTCACAAGCATCACATCCCAGGACATGTGATTTATAGATGAAATAAGTTCTAGTCAATGAGTTAAAATAAAACCAGATTTCTAGCTTCACATTGTGATTCAGACAGCTCAGATTACCTCTTCTGGTTTCAATAACTGTAAATTTGGAATATAATTTGATCAATGGTTTTATTGTAAGACTTACTCTTCCCTTTTAAAATTAGAAAGAAGAATAGCAGAAGAGTATGGGAGGATGCTGAAAGACAGCTTCTGGAATCACAGAGGAGAAAACAACAGTGACAACTTTTACTTGACACTAGTCTAGAGTCTCTGTCACCAAGATCTCTGGTTAGCAACTGCCAAGAGCTTTGAGTGAGATCATGCTTGCTACATGGCTAGAGGACTATAGGAACATATCCTAGTCACATCACAAGCACACATACACACACCATGTAAATACTGGCAGGAGTACAGAGGATACATTGCACAAATAATGTTGCCCTTCAGGGTGGATGGTAAAGTGTTGTGTACAGTTAAGGAGTAAGAAATACTTAGCTACTCCAAATGAATGGCTTGGGATAAAATGAATTTATTTAATAATAACCAGTGAACACAAAAAACCAACAATGTTTCAGAGACTTTCAGTTAATTCTATTCCCTTACTCATTCTTGAACAAAAGAAAACAAAACCGTTCCTTTCAATATTTTTAATGCTGGTGGATTCCACTTTAGAGGACAGAGCAAATGCACTTGCTATGAAGAAGATACCCAGGAAAGAGTAGCTAAAGAGCATTCTGTAATGGCCAGAGACTGTATCTGCCCATATTCCTACCCATTCAACCACACAGATTCCACATCAGCGTCTGGAGCCAGGCTTGTCATTTGAGCTCCCATCTGAAGGAGCAAGGAGGAATTACATCTCATAACATCTTCAAACAGATATCATGTTGCCATAGCCATAGACAGCAGACCTAGCTTTGTCTTATATGGACAGAATCAAAATAAAAGAAAGTAAGGCCTTTGTTCTTCTTCAAATTGCTGAAATGATTGGGCAATAATTTTTCCTGAGATGAACTTGGACAACTCAGATACTTGGGTGCAACCATATCACAGAAAGCCTTCTAGCATTTGTCTAAGTCAGCACAAACTTGCACAGTAAACCAAAGCCTGAATGGCAAAGACAAACATGAAAAGATCTGAAATATTCACTAATATTTCATTCTAATTTTAATTACTTAGTATAAGTAACTCAAAAGTAAATAGTTAATATCAAGGAAAGACTTGGGCATTTCAACTTTAGGTTGACTGTTATTTTAAAAATTCCACAACTTACATTCAAATTCTACAAGATAAAAAATTTTCTAAAACCCTAAAAAAGTAAACATATTTCCTAACTAGTGTTGAAAGTTGACAATTACTTTTATTATTTTTCTATTATGTCAACTTTGATATTCACAGGATTATTCAGATTGAATGATTGATATTAAGAAACTCTCTAGGAACTTGGTCCTTCTTGTGAAGCTGCCCTCTGCTGGTCGGCTGCAGTACCACACCAGGGCCAATTACCTGAGAATTGGCTGCTTCTTCAGGGACTGGAAGCACAGCAGATTTTGCTTCATGAAGAATGGTTGGCATTCCATAGACATTTCCACTGAGGAGCATCACAGTCACTAGCTGCAAGGTGATATTGGAGCCCAGTGACAGAAAGACCTAGAAACCAACAGCATCAATTACATTTTTTTAGTTGTTAAGAAATGATTTTTCGAGTAATATAGTGAGCCTTTAGCACACTGCCTGAGGTTCCCTTAGTAGCAATTTCATCATTGTGTGACCTTAGTCTTAAAAAAACTCCAGCATTTAGAGTGTGAAGTGAGGAGTAGTCGTTGCATAGTATAAAAACTTGCAAACGTTCCATGTGTACTCAAATAGTCTCAAAAAGGTATCAAGTAGCAGTGTTGGTGAAAAAATCATGTGTCAAGGGAATGGAAAGAGCACACTGTTGAATAATATCAGGCCCTGAAACCCAGCAAAACCCACTTTCTTCCTCTTCATTAATTCATAAAGAATTAATGATTTACTCAAAATGGACAATGAATTAGGTATCTTGATTATTTGAATGTTGAATAAATAAAAATTACTAACATCATGTATTAAATTACCAGTGGACAAAATTTTAAAGTCCAACAAAATAAGGGAAGTTCTGAACTTACAAACTGATGTTACACTAAAAGTATTTTTGAAACTTATAATACAATTTTACATAGAAACATTGTTATTGGTAATGGCTAACCCCAAGTTGTACAATAACCTGAACTATTCCTAAAAAATTTTGTATCTTTGTTAAATATAAAAGCAACCACTTCTATGCAGTCTCTTCTTCTTTCAAATATAATTAACTTAAACATGTGTCATTTCCTCAAATGTACAAAGGGTACACAATAGCAGTTTCAAATGATGTGCAACCTAAGGGCAAAAGATGTTTCATTCTTTCCAAATGACATTTTCTGAGCCAGGGGAGAGCTTAGTGGCAGAGCACTCACCTAATATTTGTTGGTTCAATGTCATACTGTGAAAAGAAATTACATAACTAAACATGAATTTTAGTTCAAATGTTAAGGAAACAAATCATAATATTAAACTTTAATCATGTGTACCCCACCTGTCTGGGTAGCTAGTGATAATTTATTCCCATTTTCTAAAGAATGAAGGATGAGGTGTCATCATAAACACAGAGTCCCTGATGCCTTTCCTCTTAACTCTCTGTTCATGGGCCCATCCCAGACTTGTGTGATGCAGCAGTTCTTCAAAGTACAGGAATTAAACATTAAAATTGAACTGTGGTCACAGCAGATTTGAGGAACAACTGGTCTACCCACAGAAAAGTGGTTAGATGAATTTGAAAAGAAACTTGAAAGTTTTAGGCAGTGATCATGTTCTTCAACATGGCCTTCTATATCCCTGATCCAAGACTACCTCGTCAGTGCTATTTTATATATTTCTCATCACTCTTAATGTCATTTGGGCACAAACAGAAAGAATTTATAGTCCCATGATATCCTGTGCACCCACATACTTTTTAAATTGGTTGTTAGTGAGCCTCTCTTACACTAGACAGAAGGACCAGGATGACAGGAATTGTGTCTCAATCATCTTTGATCAGTTCTGCTTCCCATAAACACCAGCACAGAGATGAGTGCTCAAAAAATGACCCAACCACAAAGGTAAATCTCCTCCTTCATTCCCACTTAAGCCCTTTAAACCTAGACATGTTCCTTCAGTGAACCAATGGTTCCTGCAGTCAGTGTGTGCCTCATCTAAGAACCCACTTCTTAGACAAGTGTGGTAACAGTTTAAACTCCATGGTCCAGGTCTTAAACCTACATCAAGAGTCTTAGCAGAAGCTTTCCTTGTTCAAAGACCCACTTGAAAGTAGCCACATCACAACAGACTAAACATGTCATGGTCTTGGTTGTCTTCCCTTTGGTTGACCTATCCTGACCTGTCTGAAATCCTAACTTTTACCCAGAAGTATGGAGCAAGGAGAATTACATACTCTGCACTATGTGCTGTGTAACTATATTGTGTAATAATATCCCAAACCTCAAAAAACAATGTGTTATATCTCGGATGGGAGGGAGGAAGTGGATCCTTAAAAAAGTCCTGCCCTTGTTTTATAAGCATGTTGCATCTTGATCCAAACATTTACTTTGAAAAACTAACTCACCAATATCTAATTATGTGCAGTTTTATACCACACATCCTCAACTATAGGAGTGAAGAAGAAAGAACCCATGCATTTGAAATAGGTTAATGAAAGAAGTTATAGTAAGAAAATATAGCAAGCTTCTCAGTATGCATGAACTAGCAAATTTTATTTCTGTTCATTGGAAATTAGAAACCATAAGAACAAACTAGTTTCAAAGAAGATTTTAAGAACACTATATATAATTCAAATGTGGTATTAGGAAATCTAAGTGTCTTCATAAACTATGCCATTATGCTGTCCAAGTAAAAGAAAGAACTACTATCATTCAAAGTGATCTAGGTACCACAAAAAGCTACCTAATAGCCAGGCATATCAAATGTCTTAGTCTATGTAATATATATCATATATTTTAGGTGAGTGCAACTTTCAACTGTACACATCAGTTAACAAAATAATACAATAATCTTCTCTGTGGAAGGCTTGTTGGCAAATTAATGCAATATATAAAATGATACAAATCTATTCATTAAAAAGTTAAAGAATAACCCCTAGTATTCATTAGCAGCTTATAATTGACTGTTCAGAATGTGATGTTATGAATGTGTTGGAGAATTTTTCCAGTTATATAATTTAGGCACAATGTATTTTTGAAAATTTCTTCTAATTTGTAAAAGAGACTTAATACAATGATTTTCTGGTTAACTTAATGTCCCACTCTTTTACCCAGTATTGCACTATTTTGGATTTGGAGTTTAGAAATTTATAAATCAGGGCCATGACTTCAAGTCAGTTTCTCAAAAAAAAAAAAAAAACTACAGGCTCATAGTAATAATTATGAACCCCACGTCTCACAAACAAGCCTCCATTTTTCTCTTGTATCAAACACCAAAAACAGTTAAAGACCTAGGTGCACAAAAGATCAAAAGCTTACACAGTAAGCATGAATTAGTGTAATGGACTTGTTGCTTATTCTGAATGACCACCTTTCTTCTATTGATTGCAACTTTATATAAAATGGATGAAACAAATAAGAAGCTACATCATTTCTCTCTTGCTTTGTGTTTTGTGTAGTCTCTTTCCACCACCCTTTATTTGTTGAAAGTAAACCTCAAAACTTTCTGTCATTTTTAGGAATATAAAAGACCAGGCATACATAAATTGAAACTGCAATCTCACATTCAATCCAAGCTCCCTGTTTATGATAGTTCTTGCTTGATTAGGATCTACAAAGAGAAAGAGGTCATACTATGATTTCAGTACTCCTCCAAACCTCAGCCCCAGGACCTTCCCATCAGTCATCTGACACTTCCAGGTTTGGGACAAGAGGAAGGCCTCTTTAAGACAAAAACCTTGTCTCTCTGCTATCCTCCTTTCTTGGCCAACACTGACAGCCACCACAGCTCCATGAAAACAGCGCCCTAATATTTAGGCAGTGATCATGTTCTTCAGCATGGCCTTCCATATTCCTGATACAACTTCATGGCCTCAATTTGGGTGTTCCTCAAAGGCTTCAGAATTCCACTCCTCAGTGTTCCTCAGAAGAGACAACTTATTCTCTTGATGACTTTGTGATTCACCCCATTTTTCACAATGCACCCTACTGATTTTTCACATGGTGACTGCAATCTGGCTACTTTTGGGGCAGTCTTTCATAATCATAAGAGAATTCAATTAAATAATTTCTCTCCTATCATAGAGACTGATGTGGTTTGCACCATCCTTGTAAGGATTAAGATAAACAGTCACTTAAATCACTTTCTGTGGGTTCAAAGACTGAGAAAGACTGCTGGAGTATCTACTTGACCCACAGGAAATTTAGGCCTTTTTATTGCTCAAATGATGGCAGAGAGATGCGCTACTCTCTCTTTCTTAATACTCTCAAAAAAATTATACTGATTTCCAAAATTTCAAGGACAGAAGCAGGTATCAGTTCCTATACTTAATGCAGGCCCTTCAAGTTCCAGAGAGCAAGAATAAGTCTCTCTCACTATACTATCCTGGAACTATGTAAGTATTGAATAATCCCTGCTATTATCTAGATAACTATACTTAGTCATTTATAATCTACAAAATCATTGTCCAATAATTACTATGCATTCCCTAAGGCCTTTTCATTGATATGTTAAAATGTCTAAGCAAGACTCATAAGTAATAATGAGGTAAGCAAAGACTCCCTAAAAGAATAATAAGGACATCACAAACCTGATTCTTTATTGGAACAATGTCAACTTTATATCTGGCACAATCTTGAACCACCAGCTGCATCTCTGCATTTTTTGTAGCAACTAGCTGTTCTTTATGATCAGATGATATTCGAAATCTAACAGCCACATCTCCAAATGTGCCAGCAAGCCTGGTGATATTAATTTGGACAAATCTAATAAGGTCCTGTCCAATAAGTATTGACTGGTGATCTGGATACAAGGCAAATACTCCATGTGGATAATCATTTGCAGACACAGAGAACAATGTGATGCATTTTTCCACATCCAGTTCTGCTCCTCCCTCTACAGAAACTAGCTGCATCACACAGTCCTCCTCTATCTCAGGTATATTATCTGGCAGCAAATGAACATCAAAGCTTGCATCAGTGTCTCCATCAGCCATGGTGAAAAATCCATTGTGGAAATAAAGTCACCAGTGATATCAAATTCACTACTTAATTCCCAGTAAATCTAAAATAAAAGGGAAAAATTCCAACAAAGTTAGATAATCCACTATATTAAACCAAATAAATTAAATATCCCTTTATAAAGTACAAAAATAAATTTTGTTGTGCATCATTACATTCAAAGCCAAATCCTCTAAGTATATGTAAGTTTGTGTAGTATATGAATCACTTCAGGCATTCATTGTAATTTGCAAAACATGATTTAAAATTCTCACTATTTGACCTACTTCTAAAATAATCAAATATTTTGAAGAAAGAAAAGCAATTTAACTAATTTTAGCGCACCAATTCCATAATTACATTAATTAGTGAACCATATATGATATTTTAAAATAAAAATAAGTAGAAAATTTGATGATTCACATCAGAATTTGATTTTGTTTATTTTAAATATAAAGGGAATATTTATAAATTATCAAGAATTTATCATTAATTCCCAAGCATTGTTGAACTCCAAACTATAAAAATTCAACTGAAGAAGTACCAGTTAATATCCATTACTGGAAGAGAGGTTAACTGTATGCAGAAATTTCACAAAATATATTTTTCTGGCAAAAAAAATACCTGTCATTGACTTTAGCCAAATACCAAGAGAACTTCTAAGAGAATCCTCAGTTTATATCAATAAACACACAAATGCAACCCCTTAAAAAACACTTGCTAACTGGAGATATCCTGTTGATAAATAAAGCCTTAAAGAATGTAATAAGTAATTTCTAAAAAAATCAAGAGGCTTACACAGAAAAGGTTCCGTATTTATAGCAAGAAATAAAATACAAAATAGTTCAGTCCTTCACAATGAAGCCTGAGAAAGGTCCTTCATACACTAACTGTAATCATATTGAATTCAGAAAGAAAACCAGATTTGATGAGATCTGCAGAGGCCAGAGGTGCTTAAACGAAGCCTCTCAATTTATCTCAAAAACCCAAGTAATTTTAGTTTTTCAAAAACTTTAAAGAAAAATGCAGGCTCTCTGTCACTCTTGACCACATTCAATAGGTAAATTGGTGTACTTGGAAAAATCAAATGAAAAATAATACTGTAATTTCTCCAAAGGTGCCCTTCACCCTTCTGACAAGGAAAATGATGACCAGTGGTCCTTCCAAATCTGGTGGCTCCACATAAGTCTTCTTAGATAAAGACTCAGGAGCAAAATGAACAACTCCATTTGGATCACCAAACTTTTGTATCTAAAAAAATAAATAAATAAAGACCATTAAAAGAGCAGAGTAAATAAACAACTATGATGAAATTATAGCATCCAACATATTAATGCACCAATAAGCCGAGAAAATAGAAGAAACATAGAAATAACATTTGACTATAATATGCTTACCTACTTGATTAAAAAAAGAGAGTAAACTACTATACTAACTGTTGTCTAAGATGAATAGGTTTTTATTCCATAAAAATAATGGGAACAAGTATGCAGAAAATTATAATTTGCAAAACCTGAAAATGATATGAATTTGATACCTAATTTTTGCTTTATTCATCTTAATTTTCTAGCTATGACATGAAGTGGACAGAGGCAAAAATGCCCTGTAATTTTGCTTAATTTTATGCCTCAAATAGGAAGGACTACACCTCCAGTTGTTTGCTCAAACAACAGTCTGGATGTTGTCAAAGGTGTTCTATAGATATGATTAACCTTAAGGATCAGCTGGCTCTAAATAAAGGAGATTAGCCTCTATAGTGGGTGGTCATTTCCAGCCAACTGAAGAATTGAAAAGCAAACACTGATGTTTCTTGCAGCAGAAGGAAACTGTGCCTCAAAACTGTAACTCAGGAACCTTGCTTGAGTTTGCAGCCTGCTGGCCTGCCCCACGAATTCCCACTCAAGACCCACAGACAGCTTCAGTTCTTTCCTGGGTCTCCTGCCTGCCAACTCCCATAATCACAGGAGACAGTTCCTTAAAATCTCTTTCTCTTTTGCAATCACTCTATGTGTATGTGTCCTACTGGTTCTCTTTCTTCAGAATACTATGACAGAAGTAGATTCTCAAACAAGAGTATTTTCCAAACACACAAACAAAAAAATCAAATAGTGCTCTCTCTCTGTACATTGTTTTCAGTAGCTTACTAATACGGGGCTACTTAATTCCCAGTAATTCTGGCCCTCATGACTAGGTGATTCATATCACATATATAGAATCCAGGTCTAATATAATACCAAATCATTGTGTTAATCAAACAAGTGCATTCTTTCTTCAAAAAACCTGATTTATAGCACATTAATAATTTTTCTTTATTTTGAAGACAAAGATGACATAACAAATACTTCCTCTGTAAAAGTGCAAATATTGCCAAACAAATTTTCTCAAAGATTGTAAAATAAGTATCACTCTCTTAAAACTTTTTAAAAATTGCTAATAATCAGGCTATGTCATGAACAAACATAAAAATAAAAGGGTTTGATCTGTTGGAATTACTATGACTTCTTATGGCTTCATAATTTTCAATTCAACACAAGCATATAGAGTTTCAAACACTATAAATGAATTTGATAAATCTATTAAATCTGAAATTTTGTAGGTAAAGTCAGACTTACAGTTAATGTAATATCTTTAGCTTCGGAGTCTAAGTTAGCGTCTCCTTTCACAAGTTTAAGTTTAATTACAAAGGTCTTTTCAATTTCAATTTCTTCATGAGGATAGATTGTCAGAATTATGGTTCTCACTCCATCTTCTCCATCTCCAAAAAAGAATGATCTGCTCACTGGGTCTGCAATGTCTCTGTTCTGTGGTGGTAAGGTTTCCTGAGAATTGGGTCCTATTATCTCCCAGTTTACCTGCAAAATGTTTTTTTTTTAAATTTTTTAATAGAGAAGATTAGTTTTAACCAAAGGATTATTGCAGTATATGTAGTATTAGAAAAAAACTAACATACATATATTACAAAACTATTATAGGATAAATCCAGAGAATTCCTACTTCATCAGCTTATTTTTTAATAAAACAATGGCATTTGCAAATATGACCTGCATGTCTATGTAGTTAAATTCCTATTGTAAAATGAACAGAAATCTTCATAAGTTGTTACAAGTAACAAATTTTCACATTATAATAAATGTATTTTTAAATTTCAATAATTCCAAATTTCATATTTTTCATATCAACTATGAAGGAAAAAAACAGGGCACTTGTTTTTGCTTGTCACTTGATCTTCCAACAACACTATATGCTATCTTTCTTGGCTTGTATGGTACTTACAGGGCACATGCCTTCCTGGTTTTCTTCTTCCTTTACTTTCAGTCTTCTTTGCTAGCTCTCTGCTCTGAATGCTAAATTTCAGAAGCCCAGGGCTCAGCTACATACTTTCCACATCACTATCTACACTCTTTGATCTCAAGGTTTCAAACAACTCTCTGAGTGTCAGTGCATTCCTAGTCTGTGCCGCAGCCCTGACCACACGCTGTGCATGCACTCACACACTCCCCTGCCTACTTGACTCCTCCACTGGCATGTCAACTAGTATCTCAAATTAACATGGTAAAACAGAACTCCTGATTCACCCCCAAACTTCTGAATATCAGTAAACAGTACTATTTAGCCAATTGTTCAAACTAAAATTCTAGAAGGTATCCTTGATTCCTCTCTTTCTCTCAGTCTCCAATTTGAACCCAGTGAATTTTCCTCCAAAACACACTCAATATCTATTCACTGATCATCTCTTTCCACCACCATTTCTGCAGAGGGCAATAGCCTCCTAACTTAATCCTGGTGCTTCTACACTGCTTCAATGGCAAACCACTTTCCTAACAGTAGTCAGTGTGAGATGCTTTCGATGACAATCCATGACATTATTCCCATTCTTAAGTCTCTGTAATAGCATCCTATTTTCAACTAGAACTGATCTTTCACCTGGAAAAGGAGATTCTATGTGATTAAATACCTATTGAGCCCTCTAATCTATCTTGTACTCTTGTACCATTATTTGCAAGCCCTGACCACTGGGACCTCTCCTAACTCACATCAGGCTATGTCTCTGCAGGACTCCCACATACTTAACTCTCTAACAATTACATGCCCTCAGCCTTCAGCTTCAACATCATATCCTCAACATCCAATTAAAGGTAGCCAGCAGCCAGGCGTGGTGGAACAAGCCTGTGATCCCAGCTAGTTAGGAGGCTAAAGAGGATGTTTGCAAGTTCAAGGCCAAAATCTTAGCAAAATCCATTTCAAAATGAAAAAATAATAAAGGGCTCAGGTAAAGTTCAATGATAGAGTGTCCTAAGTTCAGCCTCCAGTGCCACACAAAAAAGAAAAGTAGACAGCCGGTCATTCACAAATTTATCTCCCAATTTTATAAACAGAGCCTTAATTGTAATCAGATAATGTGTTTTTACTAATTTTATTATTGTTTAATGATGTTTTCTAAAGTGAGCACTCTGTAAGAACACATAAGAGATCTAATTCACAAATATATTCTTAGTACTTAAAACAGGATCAGCACCTAGAAATCTCCCAATAAATATTTGTTGAAGCTGGGCATAGAAGCATATGCCTATAATCCCAGTGGCTCTTAAGAGGATGCGCAGGAGGATCACGAGTTCAAAGACAACCTCAGCAACTTAGCAAGGCACTAAGCAACTCAATGATACACTGTCTCTAAATAAAACACGCCAAAGGGCTGGGGATGTGGTTCAGTGATTCAGTGCCCCTGAGTTCAATCCCTGGTACCGGGAAAGAAAAAACACATAAAAATAAAAAATATTTGTTGAAGTTATTAATTTAAACAGAATCATTAACTTGCTCTCAAGAATTCCTTGAGGATAGATGTATGTCCAATACACTTTTATGTACTTAATCTTATCCAGAAACCATTTTACCCATACAAAGTAATTAATAAATACTATTTATTGATTGTGAATAAGCATATATATTTGGAGAAGAAAATCTAAAATTATATACAATCTATCAAAAATTATTTTTAAAACCAAAAAAAAAAGAATAACTCTACCTGAATCTCCCCTAAGAGTCTTCCAGTTCTTTTGAGGACCAAGGATAAAATCATTGTGGAATTGGGGTTAGGAACAGAAATGTTGCTTTGATTGAGAAATCTTATAGTGCTAAATGGAGATTCACTCTTGGTTATGGTGATTCTGCTCACTAGGTGGCGCCCAAGGATCGCTCCACCAGTAGCTCCAGTGAGAAGAATTTCAAAAGGCTCCTCAAATTCACTGCATAGCGAGAAGGAGCAATTCTGGGTCTAAACATATTAAAATGCTTGTAAAATCCAAATAACTAGTCATTTTCCAAATTGATCATACATATTCAAGGCACAGTAGTCAGACTCCAAATGGACGAAGAGGGTGCTTAACTGAAAGCATGAATGGTCAGCATCAATATTACATAACCTGGGACAGTTATTAGACTTTCCTCCTCTCTTTTCAGTTGCTTAAGGCTTAAGGCAGTGTACTGAAGGATGTTTCCACATTCTGATTAGAGTTTTTAAGTCTCCAGAAATAGAAATTATCTCTCCTATTTGAAAGGAAACACATACACAATGATGGTCCCTGGACCCCTTTCCCTATGCCCAACATCCCCTAAAGTCTTTCATCTGCTCTTTCTCAATGGGGACATGTATTATGGGTGCATGTTAGAGTCAGATCTCAATATCATGTTTTATGTGGGCCCGCACAGTTTCCTGGATTACCAACCTTTCACTGCCATCAGTGATGGAGACATTTATAAAACTTAAGTTCTGTCCATGCTAAAAGGTGACTGAACTGCTGTGCAGCATATAACTGACGCCCCCTGGAACAGCAGAGGAGCTCTGGGTGATGACATCAGCAGTCACGATGCCATAAGTTCCATGCAGCCTCACCACTGGGATCACAGTTGCTCAAACATACTCCTCCACTGTAAGGGGAACTGGGAGTTAACTGGTACACCGGAAAAAGCAACCAACTTTTATATGATTCAGACAAATTAAACTAGGTAACTAAACATAATGTGACAAGGCAAGCTATCACTTTAAAAACGATTAGTGAAAATTTCATGACTCTTTTTTTTTTTTTTAGGAATAATGTAGTTCACTAGATGTTGAAAGTTATAGTGAACAGTAAAGGTTAGAATCCACACAACCTATTTAGTCATTAGTATAGGCATTTCTTCTCTGTGTACCATGTACAAACATAAAGACTTGGTTTATAAGACAATGTTAGCTGGACTTAAGAAACTTCAAATTTATATATGGATTACAAATTTTATATGGATTAGTTCTAAATAGTTTGTTTAAAGATAATAATATAAATAAATAAAATGTATGCTACTTATATGAATACTTAAAAAATCTACATAAAAATTCTGTTATGGTTTCAGGTCCTTTAAAGTATACTGTGAATATGAAAATGCAACCTCAATGCTTGATTTCAATTTAAAAATTAATTTTAAAATCTTTATTTCTACTTGAGCTCTACTAACCTCAATATATTAAAATATCATTTCATATAGTTCACATATCTAGGGATAAATAAGAGTGCACTTACATAAAAAACTATATATAGAGAGGTATTACCCCATGATTCCTGAAAAGAGAGTGAATCAAAATTAAGAAACGGAAAAAATAGTCAAAATACTATTTCTTTCTTCATGCAAAAATTCAACACAACTTTTACTAGTTGTAGACTAAAGTTCAGAAAATTGTAATATCTTGCATGATTTACCCATAAAAGTCATTATTAACCAATTCCTTAAATTATTTTTTGTTGAACTTTAAAAATGTCGAGATAACCAAAGAATTTTGACAGAAACAATGGAGCCAACAAATTACTTGCCCAAGATAGATAACATGTTAATTTTTCAGATTAAATAGCATTTTTATTTGTTATTTTCAGATATACATGACAGTAGAGTGTATTTTGACATGTTATACATACACGGAGTATAACTTATTCTAATTAGGATCCCATTTTTGTGGTTGTATATGATGTGGAGTTCACTGGTCGTGTCTTCATATATGAATATAAGAAAATTATGTCTGATTCATTCTACTGTCTTTCCTATTACCATTTCCCCTCCCTTCCCTTCATTCCCCTTATATTCTTCCTTTGAATAAAACCATTTCCTAGAAAGGGAGCTTTCTCTTTCTCCCTAGAAAGGGATATAGCCATAATTCTCTGTACTCTTTTTCTATAGAAGGGAACTTCTACAAAGGGAAAGTGATACTCAAACTACTTCCAAAAATAGGATCAAGATCCAGACACTACCTCCACCTGCACCAATAACAAAGTCATTTCAAAGGTAATTATTCACTAAAAAGTGAATATTCACTAATTTCTTATGACATAGGAAATTAAATAATTTAGAGAAGTTTTCATTAAAATGTTTAAAACTGAAACATTTTAATAATCCTAAGGTTAAGTATAATTTTTTTTCTACAATTACTTATTTTTAACCATTTGGCTTTGCCATACACAGAATGGTTCAAGACTTCATATTGATAATTAAAAACATTTTCAAAATTAGTAAGTATAAAAATATAAAGGTATATATGTGTGTGCACACACACATATACACCAAACCAAGAAAATTTTACATATGCAAATTCAAACTGAATACTATGTTCAGGTACTTTCTAATTGAGAAGATGGTGGAAAACATACAAGTAAGCCACTTGGACTTACCTTTGAAAGTAGTATACTTAGGGTAAAATTCAATAATTCCCTCTGCATTATCATTTTTCATTATTATGATTCGAACAACAGAGGTGTTTCCTATTTCAGGAGGTTGATCTATCTGAAGTCCATTTTCTTGGATGATAAAATCATATCCTCTTTGGAAAGTCATAAAAAATAAAATTTTAAAACACAAAAAATAAATAACAAATACATAATTGCTTAGCATGAATTGAAAGATCCTTTGGGATCTTTTAGCTCCTATAACTTAGCTCTATTAAGTATTGTAATACTTTTAAGGATACTCAACACTAAGGTACTCCTTTTTTTTAATGATGTTTTGAAAAGATTTCTGTGCTTCTCCCAATTACTGGCACCTTCATGAAACCAAAACTAATATAAAATCACTAAACTTGGGCAATGTGAACATGGTAAATCTATTAGAAAATTTGGAAGCAACTGAAATAAGACAAACCTCTGGAGATCACTTCTGAGCACATGTATAGTAATGAGCCTTGGGCACTCAGAGAGTAAACCAGGTAGGGGTGAGGTTTACATTGCTAGGTTACAAGAGTTGCTTTAAAAATATAAGGAGTATCTTTTTGTTAATTAAATTTCAAGTTAAACCATCAAGATTTAAGAAAATATTTTAATGAAATTATAATTCCTCTATATTGAGGGCAGTTTACTTATATAATAACATTTCTACAAAAGACATATTTTAAGATAGATGTTATTCTCATGGAACAGGCTTTGACTTACAGGGCTTTATGACACTTTATTTTCTAAAGATAAAAAAATGACAGTGAATGATTTTAGTCCTTACAATTCTCAAATTCTGTTTACCTGATATTTATCACCTACCTTGTACTGAAAATTGAAAAGTGGTAAATAAATATTTTGTATTAGGCAAAATTGGAAAACTGAGGATTAAAATATTAAATGATAATAGTAACTATTATCAGTACTCTGAGATGGGTTGTAAATTAGCTGATTACCATACACTAGTATCAAAGTAGTAGTAATTCTAGTGAGTAGGCAACAAGGAAAAAACACTGTGCTATACTACTTTCTTTTTCAGATCAAAGGAAGTCCAGAAATTTATCTGGAAGGACACACTTCTTTCCCAGAATTAAACTTAAGTAGAAACTACTTTTTTAAAAAGCCAAGAAGGCAAAAATATTTAAGTCCCCTTATAATCAATCAATAACACACATATGATCTCACATTTAATTAGCTATTTCTTCCAAAATGAACTTATTCGATTCAAGGGGTGACCAGTTTGACTTTTAACATATTTAATATGTATAGAAATTCATTCCCATTGCCAGTCACTGAATCATTTCTGGGAAATTAAAGATTTGAATTGTAAGTAAACACAAAACATTTTTCCCCCAGCTAGGATGATGTACCCTCTACTTAAGTCACTGAGAGAGAAATATTTTGGTTTAAAAAGTTTTTAAAGCACAAAATTATGTAACAAATGTAAAACTATTTTCATATACAAAAAAAATTGTTCCAGATTCCTATAAACACAAAAGCTATTCTAGTGGAAGAACCCCCTTTGTGTCCTTTGTAAGCTGTGCAGAGGAGAGGAGCTTGCAAAGCTGCTGAACCTGTGAGCTGTTCAACCATGGGTACTCAAGTATGTGCTAAGGGTGTTTTCCATCTCATCAACTGAGCCAGTTCCATGAAAACAGAGAATGAAAGAGACTCATGATGGTTAAATTTTCATCTTCACTAAAAACATATTGCACATTAATGGCCAACCATCTTCCACTCAAAAATTTCCCCACTTTAAAACTGATGTTGGGCACCACCCATAAGAAAACAATATAGCTTTCAGATACACAATGAAAGATGCCCCTCCCTCCAGTTCTTTCTCAGGCACAGAAATAGCAGGAAGCAAATTCTGCCACCCCAGCAGACCTGTGACCTAGAGAACAGTTAGGATCTCTCCTCACCAGATTACTAGACACAGTGTCATGCTCATTCCCTGCCTGCTCTGAATGAATTCACAGATCAGAGCCACATACTCTGTACATTCAAAAGAAAAATTAAAATTCAGAAAAGTGCAAATAATAACACCTAGTCTTTTTCATAATTTCCCTTCTATGAGCTGTTGGAACATCACATAGGTTGAAAAACAGCAAGAAAAGAATAGTTGTACGCCTCAGTATTGGTGTCTACACATGTAGCTTTATTCATTCTCTCTCCCTCTTTTTTACTCATTTCCTGTTTTTCTTTACCTTCCCTGGAGTTCCACCTTTAGAATTGCTACAGAAAATTCTTCAGGGCCTTCAGGATGGTCGTCATCAAGGATTTCAACAAGCAGACTCTTCACCGTCTCTGTCTCTATGGCTTCAAAGAGGAGCTCTCCTGATGCAGAAACAAAATCTGAGCCAGCATCTGCTGTCCCGCTCACAGTCTTGTACCAGAGTCTCACCAGGCCAAAATATCCACCCGAACGGATGATCATGACATTAGCCTAGGCAAAAAGCATTTTCTCATTTGATTTGTATGTCTAATCTACCAGACAACATTATCACTAATTAAAGACTATTTACCAGGATTATGTCGAAATTAAACATGAATTTATAAAGTATATGCTATATGTTAAAATAATGTTAGGAGCAATTTAATGTGTTTGTGAAAAACTTTAGACTATGAACAAGGGAATACTTTTAAAAAGCATTCACAACATCAAAAACAAAAATAATATTAATATTTTTAAGTAAGTCACACCATACCCCCAGTGCTTCCTCTGATACTCGAAGCTGCACCTGTGAAAAGGAAAATCGGCCATAGGGAAAGTCACTGGCCACCACAGTGATGTTGGCCATGCTTCTGGAGCGACTCAGCACTCCTCCCTCGCTGACTTCAGTGAGCTGATACTCATAGAAAGACTTTTCCTCAGGAATATTATCATTCAAAGCCTAGAGAAGGATGAAAACAATCATTAACAGTAAAATCTGTAAAACTTAAACATTCCTTTTACATATAAAGCAGCAACAGATTCTGCAGTATTACCAACCTCCTCATGGCCCACCCCAACACCACACGCACACACACACACACACACACACACACACACACACACACACACACAGAGTGAAGGGCATAATAAGCCAGCAACATTGATACCTGTATCACTACAATGGCTGCAGACTGTCCATCTCACATTGTCAGTTTTCCTGACGTTTGAGCAAATACCCCCACAGAAGGAGGGATGATTCTCCAGAACACTGTGACCTCTCCCCAGATTGCTGGGCCCCGAACAAGGCTACAACAATACAAAAATGTATATTCAATACATTTTGATTGCTGGTACTTTTCCTAAATGTTTACTGAATCTTTCAACAGTAACCAATTTTCATTTATTTCAAGAACTTAATACTTTTAAATAAACTTGTCTATCAATTATAAACTGCAAGAAAGTACTTAGAAAATATTGAGCTAGTGTAGTGTCAATGTATGACAAGCATATTGGCAAAAACTGAACATTAATAGTGGGAGGGAATAAAAAGAAGTTGTTACAGATTTTTAATACATAGGGCATAAAATATGAATAGCCTAACAAACTTCTCCAAAGAATAATAAACACTTCATACATGTGCATACTAATGTAAAAGGATAAATAATCATCTTTGGATAACTAACCCAAAGATAAAATATTGAGTCAAGGGCTGGGGATGTGGCTCAGCGGTAGCGCACTCGCCTGGCATGCGTGCGGCCCGGGTTCGATCCTCAGCACCACATACAAACAAAGATGTTGTGCCGCCGATAACTAAAAAATAAAATAGTTAAAAAAAAATATTGAGTCAAATCTGGCCACTTCATTGATGGCTGCCACCTCTATTCCTCATGAGAAATTTTGAGAGAAACAGACATTCCTATGATCATACTAATTCAGTTATATGATAAGTCCTGACATTGTAACACTTAGAATAAAAAATCTTTGACCTTGATGTTTTTTTAAAAGATGGTTTCCAGCTAAGGCAAACATGCTAACAAAGATGGAATATATCTCCTATATTGCACATTTAGCTACAGAATAGGGCTGAAAGCATGGACTTTTGATCTCAACGCCAGGAGCTTTCCTTGGTGTAGGTTATGCAAATCATCCATTAGTCTGAAACTTTTTTGGGATCTAATTTCTATTTCAGTCTAAAAGGTGCAGCATTTCCAAATGATGCTACATTTATGTAAAATCATGATGCATGAACACTGTATATGCACTAAGAATGGTGTACTACGACTAATCCTTTAAACAATGTCATAACCCCGTAGAAGCAAAGAAAAATCTTGAAACTCTTACCTGATGATAGCAGTACCATTATATTTAGCTGAAGGCTCCCCGATGAGGACATGCCTAAATGATGGAGCTATCCCAACTTCTCCTGGCGCTCCCCTTTCTCCCAGAATGATTATTGATGCACTACCTAAGTTGATGATGACACATAACACAAAAGGATAACTACCCAAAATACATACAGTAATGCTAGAATTTTCCTGACCACAGATTTTGCTTTTTGTCACAGACCCATGAATAGGATGGAGTTTTGATAGCAAAAAAGACATGTAACAATACAAAGTTTTTATAATTAAACTCTGGGCCATTTTTTACTGTGATTATTGTTGATAGAACACACAACAAAAATTTTCTTGAAACATTCTCTACTGATCCAAGTAACAAGTCATCACAGGAACCATATGATGCCTGTTTCTGAAGTGTCAAAATACGTAGTTTCTAGTTTCAGATGAAAACAGGTAAACACTACATATCAAACATAATGTGTTAGTTTAAAACAATGTTGAATTATAAAAATAATATGTTTCCAAATTTAGGAAATCAAAACCATTATTAATATTTCAAATAAATAATTCCAAACTTACATAAGACAAGCACATCAGAGCACATATGGAGCATGCATGAGGCCCTGGGCTTCATTCCCAGCAGAAAGAAAAGAAAAGGAAAGGAAAGGAAAGGAAAGGAAAGGAAAGGAAAGGAAAGGAAAGGAAAGGAAAGGAAAGGAAAGGAAAGGAAAGGAAAGGAAAGGAAAGGAAAGGAAAGGAAAGGAAAGGAAAGGAAAGAAAAGAAAGAAAGCACATGACAAAAATGGGATTACATTGAGCATGTTGTTCTGAAACCTACTTTATTACCATAACAATTATTCATTTTCAATGTAGTTGTTTCTCTGCCACATCATTTTGAATGATTGCATAGCATTCTGCCACATTTAACCAGTCTCCTAATATCACATCATTTAGGAAGCTACCATAATTAATTTTATAATGTTGCTTCATAAAAATGTTTTATTTAAAAAGTCACAGCTGAGCAGTATGAAATCTGACCTGTCTTACCAACATGGGGTATTATAATGTTAATTTAAAAGTGTACTTACCTGAGTACATCTTTATGTTTTAGCAAAATTTTAGGAATTAGAAAACCTAACATTGCCTATCTATGTAACTACTAATTATCTGCTTTAATCTACTTTTTAATTTCTAAAATTTTTCTTACCTTTTGCGGGAGATATTTCTACCTCATCAATTGGTAACAGGTGAATTGTATAATGCCTGTCATTTTCCAGCATGGTGTCTTGCAGTGCATGCAATTCAATGGTCTTCTGAGACTCCATCTATAGCAAATGAGAAGAAAAATAAATCTTCCAGATTGACCAAAGTCAAACTTTGAGTGTTTTTATTAGCAGAATAAGGTTTATGCGTATAATCACTTTTTCAGTCCTTTCTGTTGCCTAGAATAAGGGTTGCATCTAGGGAGAATTATTATACAAAAAAGTCAACTCTAACTATAAATTCCATTTATGCTCTTAATAGGAAAAAATTTAAAAAATTAACTCATCTCTCATCTCCTAAATTTACTGAAAAATTTCAATACTGGAGTTCAATCTTTTAGAGGACAAATGGTTACATCATAATGTAAACTGTAAAAAGTCACAGATTTAATATCTGTAAGGGGAGTTGGCTCCATTCAAGAAGAAAAACAAGCAATGGATGACCTGAGATTATAGTCACAGCTGCAATCGATAGGCTAGAGACACTTGCTGTAGTTAATTATCACTGACATTCTTCTAATGGCCTATTGTCAATGTTAAGTTATCTCTGGCACCTTCCTGGTTAACAATAGTACCACAGGCAGCAATACAGGAGCCTAATTCATAAGGAAAATCTAGTGCTTCCATCCAGGAACCTGGAATTTTATATACACATTTCAAGGTTTTTTTTTTTAATCTTCACCTTTCAGATTTTGTTTTCCTTTGTTCTTATATGTTCCACTTGTTTCTTGCTGAATGCATCCTGTTTTCTTATAATTTTTTCCCCTTGTTGTTAAAACACAGGAATCCTATTTGTTTGTTTGTTTGTTTTTGAGATGAGGTTTCAAGGTCTTGCTATGTTGCCCAGGCTAGTTTTGAACTCCTGGGTTCAACAGAACTTCTCACCTCAGCTTCCCAAGTAGATGGAACTACCTATGCATACCACCATGCTTGGCACAGACTATTACTGATTTTATGTTTCATTCTTTTTGTTTTTGTCCTGAATCTTAGGAGCACATTTTGTATTGATCCTCTTCTGGTCTTCAGCCTTCAGCACTATTTCCATTGGACAATGGATGGCCTTTTATTTCTATTTAGTCTTTGTCCTTTATCTGTCCATTTCTTTTGTTCATTTTATTTTGCTTTTTGGCACTGGGGATTTGAACTCAGGGATACTTTACCATTAAGCTACGTCAGCAGCACTTTTTAAATTTTTGAGAAATCGGTCTCCTAAGTTTCTGAGGCTGGCCTTGAATTTGGTGATCCTTCTGCCTCAGGCTCCCAAGTAGCTGAGATTATAGTTGTGCACCACCATGCCCTGTTTGTTGTTTCTGACCTGGGGTCTCACTATTTTGCCCAGGCTGGTCTTCTGAGTTCAAGTGTTCCTTTCATCTCAGCCTTCAGAGTAGCTGGGATTACAGGTGCTCACCAAAGTACCTGGCTTCTGCCCTTTAAATACCATTTTTCAAATCCGTCCTCATCCTGTCACTCACTCTTAAATGCATTGTTTCTGCTTCTTAATTTTTCTTTCAGTATATACTATTAAAGTCATCCACATTTCTGCATGCAGATTTAATTTAACCTTTTAATTGGTGTGGACAGTCCACTGTTTGCATTTACAATATTTTCAACATTTATCTAATAAGGACTATTAACTGTTGTAAATAATATTACCACGAACATTCTTCTACATGCTTCTTTGTATTTACAGTAATTTCTCTGAGGTGCTATTGGTTGAAAATATAGTTAGCGCTCATAATTTTTGTAATCCCTATTTACACATTTGCCTGCTCAACCAGTTTTTTTTTTGTAACCCCAGAATCAGTGTTCAGGCACTTTTATGGTCATTTGCAGAGATGTGCACACTGGCAAAAACTCTGAGTCATTTTAACATATTTTTCATTTTAAATAAGCACTGCAACTCAGACTTGAATAGCTTTTCTAACACAAAACAATATTTTCTCCTTATAACATATCATAAACTCCTTGTTGAAGACTGAAGATTTCAGCTCTACACTTGGAGGCCATTTAAAACAGTGAATTCCCCAACAGAAAATTAAAATGGAAATGAAATGGAAATACATTGACAATGACAAAGACATCTGTTTACATTATGAGAGTGGAAACAAGAAAAGTCACGTCTTGTTCTACCTCAGGTGGGAATGTGCTCATTGGGCGAAGCTTATTTTCCACCACTATTTGTGTGTCCACAAATGACTGTGAGAGAAGCAAGAGTACTGATTTGGAGATTTACAAATAAATTTTAGTCAACAGGCAAATTCACAAATGTAGCGTTGTGGATAATGATCAACATGCATCATAAGAATCAAGAAGAATCATTACACAGTTATGTTGCCACCCACCTTACTACTCTAGATATAAGGCAGTTTCCATGTGGTATGATCTCCATTTCTCAAAAAAATTGACAAGAAGTAATAGGAAAAACCACTGACAGGTGATTACAAGTAGCAAATGCCAATGTTTTTGGAACACTAGTTACAAAATATAAATGTTCTGGGATAAAAGGTGATGGGGAAGTTTCATGGGGAAATATATTTAGAAGAGTTTCTCTATTAGAGATTCAAAATGTATGCAAGTAATTTTTTAATTGCACCAGGAAAGCTTTCTTAATTCAGTTTGGAGTTTCCCAACTCTATTTGAACACTCAATCTTTTAGAGCAATTATTATTCTGCAGAACAGCAGTACAGAGCAGTGGTTCAAGAAATGCTACTACAAACTACATTAGGAAAACAAAAACAGTTTCTCAGCTTTTTGAAATTTGAAGCCATTAATTTTTGATCATACAATGTAGAAAAAAGTTGAGCTTTACTGTATTAAGTTGAGGTATCAACTTGATATTTTATTGGAATTTTTCTAAATGACTTTAAAACTATTTTAAAGGTTTTTGGAAAGCATTTTCTAAGTGTTAGGGGGTTGGTTAGCCTCTTTCCAACCATAACATCATGTAATCCTTATAGTCTTTATTCAAGTTCAGCATTACTTATCCTTGGTTTGCATTAGAAAACCAAATGTGAGAAGAATTAATGAACTTTCCTGGAATCACATGCTAGCAAATGGAAGAGTTAAGATTTGAATCAAAGTTAACTAGCTATGGACTCTACATCGTTTTTTTTCGGTGGCTACTCCCAGTATCACAAGAGAATTAAGACTATAAAGTGAGTAAAGTAGATGAGTATAGGTGACAGAAAACTGCAACAGCACATAAATCCTTGAGAAAGTGGAACTAGGGAAAAGAGAACACTGAGCAAGAAATGTAAAATGCAGAGAAACAAATAAGAAATACCAGAACTATAAAAGCCATGGTGAAACAGAGGACTCTCAAAGAAAGGTGTAAGTATCAAATACTGACAGGAATCAATGCAGTGGAAAATATATAACCAATTCTTCAGTGGAGTTAATTTGCATTAGTATGAAAAATAAATGCTTAAGATAAATTCTAAAGTAAAAAGAGCAAGTTACAGAACAGATTGCAGACTGAAATTCCATTTGTGTAAGAATAAGATACATATGCTTGAATATGCACAGAAAAAAAATTGAAATGCCATATAAGAAACTGTCAATAGTGGTTACCTCTGGTAAGTAGTAAAGCAAGATCTAGGAGAATTCATGGGGATTTTACTCTTTTCACATCCATCTGTATTGATTGAGGTTTACATGAAGACACATATTTTTATAACAAATTAAAATATAAAGATGGATGGAAGGGACTTCTAAGTTAAACTGGCAGCAGGCTGATTGGGGGAGATGCACCTTCTTCAAATGCATATATAGACACCATAAGGGACCTATACTGACAACAAAGGAAAAAGAAAGTGAGAAAAGGTTTCTAAATTCAAGGCATAATTTTCTCTTATAGAGGTTTCAATCTAGGGTTGACTAAATGGCACATATACATTCCCCAGCCTGAACATAAATAACATGGAGAACCAGAGGATTAAGACCATTTGCTGAGGTCTCTGAACTCCAGGCCACAGAGACTACACCTACCACAATAACTGGCTGCCATAAAATGCAAAGCTGTTGTGGTCCTACTCTCCTCAGCTCTTCCTCTTCACATCAATTCTGATCCTACAATTTACATTATGCATAGAGTGAATGAGATGGGAGTGATGTGTTACATCCCAGGAATTACACACTTCACGTGAGTACACTTAATAAGGTCCCAAGCATAAATGCACATTTTCCTAGAAGTCCTAACAACATTTAAAAAGTGAATATATTGGATCTGAAGTAACTTTCCTATGTTCATACATGAATACACCACTATGTACAACCACAAGAATGGGATCCTGAATAAGTTATACTGCATATATGTATAATAAGTCAAAATACACTCTGCTGTCATGTGTATCTAAAAAGAAAAAATAAAAATGAAAAAAAGTTCATCTATTACAAAATAGGTACAAGTAACACTAAAGAGAACTGCATGAGTGAAGAGATGAAAAATAAGAGATGTTATTTAAGAATAACAATGTCAAAAAATGTAATTAAAAAAAAAAAACATTCCCCAGAAGCAACAAACAGTAGGATCCAAGCTGCAGAAAATTTTATCAGCGATATACAGAATAAGTTGGGATTTTTAAAATCAGAATGCAAAGGAAAAGGTGGAGATAAAAATTATTTGTGTCACAGTGATGTCTCAGAGCATTAAATTTAGTCTCTCTGTGTGTTTCCTTTCCTTTGTTCTTTATTCAGGGGCAATTTTACTTCTTCCAGGCTACGTTGAAAGCAAAGTTTCTAGGAAACTATTGAGCTAAAGGGAAATACAAGATAGGGAAGAAATAATAGTATTCTTGGGATTGAAATCTTTTGAAGAGGTAGGAAGGAAGCAGGAATGGGTAGAGGGAAAAGAACCAAAATTAGCAGAAAAATTACACTTATTCAGAGAAGACCAAGGGAAAACAGTAGGAGAGATTCTCAGAGCAAGCTTTTCTTGAGCATGGCTCTACCCCAGATCTCCATGTAGATTTTCTGATGTCCAGTGAGATCTTATCCCATCAAGAAAGGACTCATTACCCCATGTGCTGGGAGTATTTCAGACAGACAACTCTCATCTTCAGGCTTCTTTGGAAATTGGCTCATCTGAAGAAATACCTCTCCTGTAGGTCAGATCCTCTTTCTGGCATAGTTCACTCGTGGTGACTTACACAACACAAAAGTATGAAACTCAACGCTTCTAAAACTCAGGAAAACTTTGAATTGTTAGTCCCTTTTGAAGGCAAGCTATAGTGTGTGGTAGTGTCAGTTCAAAACTCCATCATAGCTTGCCTTCAACCCTGCACAATGCTGCTGCTTCTACTTGAACAGATGTTGATCTAAGGAGTACTCTCTCCAAAACCTTTAGGCCCTGAATCTCATAACTTTCTCACCAGGAAAGACCTACTGACATATCATCTGTGGACATTCATCAGTCCTGGAGGCTTGCACACTTCTGTAATAATATGAGGCTCAGATATCCTTCATGCAGAAAGACATAGTCAGAAGTGACTTCTCTAGTGCCAAGAAAGAACTGAAAAGATCACAAAGAGAATTTCCCTGTAAGTAGGGGAAGAGTAACTCTCACAGTCATTGGTACATTTTAAGGCAGTCCAGGAAGCTATTATACAGTTAACTGTGGTACCACTAGGGCTGCCCTGTAGACTAGTATCTCAATTGTCAAAGTGAGCATTGCTGTGAGAATTATTTGTGAAATTAGAGATCCACCTGTGTAGTAGTAGCCATAAGCAGGACCAGGAAAAGACTGCAGGGGTTGTCAAAACCAAATTAGAACCCCTGTCCTGTAGATATGGATACCTTAGAACTAGATATGCAAGAACAATGGTGCTGCTATACAATTGTACATAAAGGAAACTCAGCCTTCAACCTGTTTAAGACTGGTGACAATTAGCAAATAGGGTCAAATCCAGGAATAAATCCATCCTTCTTGAGGCTGTGCTCTGAAAAGGAATGGCTTTACCCAATAGGGGAAAATATAACATTATTTTCCATTTGGTATAGATGTTCAAAACCAGAAACCTTTTGTAATCACCTGAGAAGTACATCTAGCATTTGGAACCTGGTAACTAGAAAAATATGCCCTTTATTACCAAGGAAAACCTTCACAGAAATTCATGACTCATTTCTAAATTTTAAATTCTTTGTATGCTAGGTGAGAAATTTTCAGATCATAGCTAAGGTATGCAACCTAGATGTTTCCTGACTCACAGCTTATTAGATTCTGAGAAACAAAGGGATGCTATATCAGCAACACCTGAAATTTAATGCCATTAGAGCAACCAATACATCAAAAATGGTAATATTTAAGGAGCAAATAGTCTGTCAGAGGGCATCACTAATTAATTTATTATTCGCCTATTAGTATACCAAAAGAAAATTCTGTATTTCTTTCTTTGGTTGTGAAAGCTCTGAAGAAAAAAAAAAAGCACGACCCCTAGTTTCTGGTTCTACTAGTTGTAGAAACCAATCATATGGTCAAAGAGATCCTGTTCATTCATCAAAGTAAAGTAGACAGAACCTTTCACCTTCACTTGTTGTTGTAGAGGGCTGAGATACATACGAAAAGATTGTAATGGGCTTCCCATTCTTAAATTATGTATCTTGATTCAGTTTTCTGAGCAGCTATAATATCAATCTTTTTCTCAAAGTGTACAGGGATGTTAAAAATTTCAAGCATTTGTAAAGCTGAGACTATCTACGAGATTGTATTAATATGAGACACAATCAACCTATTCTCAGTATAAAAGTTTTGCATACTCAGAACTTTGCCTTTAGTCAGAGAAGGAACTGTAAGATGTTGGCTGTGGGATAGAAATAGAGTGTGAATTAACCAATCTGACAGCAGAATTGGGAGTTTTCTCCCTCTTTCTCTCTCAGAGAAGAATTTTTTAAACAATATCTTCATTTTATTTGTATGTAGTGTTGAGGATCGAACCCAGTGCCTCATGCATGCTAGGAGAGTGCTCTACCACTGAGCCACAACCCCAGCCCTCAGAGAAGAATATTTTTTCCCCACAGTGTAGGGAATTTCAAAATATTCCAGATGTATTAAATACTATCATATAAATTCACAGTAATATTATGCTAAGAGAAATTAGACAAAATTAGAGAAACTACAAATTATAAATATCAAATTAGAGAAATATAACAGGAGTCCTCATGCTGCCATTACCTCATCAAAATGAAGTGTCCCACTTAAAGGGCTGAGATTATCCTTAGCTTTCTCGTCTACAGTCCACCGAAGTCGGACGGCACCCTTTCCCCCTGGGGACCGAACAAATGTCAATGTCACATATGAATTGTCATCAGAAAACAGGGAATCATTGACCATTATCTGAAAGAAAGAAAATCCAGTAACATAAAAAGAATAACAGAAGAAAAAAACAGAATCTTCTTTTCACGATGACTGCAGTTTTCGAATTTAGAATTCAATTCATGAAATGTTACAATCATGGCAGAGAAAAATATTTCACCCCACTTCCTGTCCTTCTTAGACACTCAACAACATGGAATTTCCCATCTTCTCTTGCAACTAGATAGAGCCACTGAATTCTTGTGAGTAGATTATATCTAGGAGCAACATATGCTGCTGACACTCTGGCCATAAACTTCCACACAATCCTCCATATTCTCTCTTTTCCCATGTGTCAGGTGAATAGAGAGGATTCCTAGGACCTAAATGAGAGAAAGAAGGAGTCTGATACTTGAGTTATCAGTTAAAGACAAGGTATCCATAACAATTAGCCAACTAGGAATACTGGCATAGGACTCCTGTATAAATAATAATATTATGGGAAGGAACTAAGATTTAGGGTTTTTTGTAAAGGTGTTCAGGCTCCCCACATAATACAGACTTCAAACTGTCCTCTCAATTATCTGCAGTTTACCTACGTTAGTAAAAAGAGGTTTTTAGTTAAAAGAGATTTAACTTGATTTAAAGAGAGGAGATTCAATACATTCATTTGCCAGAATTTTTTTAAACAAGTCCTTATTAAAATAAGTAATTCAAATGAATTACATATGTTAACTCAGTGAAATAAAGTCTGAATTGAACCTACAATATCCACCTTCAGTGCAAATGCAAAATAACACAATGCTTCCATTTTTAAGGCAGATACAAACTTAACAAACATGAAATATAGGTTGGTTGGTTGGTTTTCCATGAGACTTTGCATTCAAACCAATAATAGAGATTTGGAGCTAACTGATATGTGTTGAATTTCCATTATTTGTCAGTTCTTCATACACTTTGCTTTTTTTAAGATTCACAGAAACTCAGAAATCAGATGTGTATGCATATTTGGCAAAAAGGGGGCCTGGAAAGTAGTTTGATATTTAGACTGATATTTACTAAGAAAGAAAAAAGAAAGGAATCCATTATAAATCAATTGTATACCTGTGATGGTTTTGATTCCACAGATATAACATTAGTTTGGGTTTCATATGTAGATTTCTGTAGATCTCTGATATTCCTAGTGTCTTGGCATATATACTGCATTATTCTATGAGCAGCTTATGAACTTTGACACATTAATACTAATCTTTCCTCAATATTCTTCAGTTCTCAGTCTAATCTGTGGCACAATTAATGCTAACAGAATGTTTACTATGTGTGCAATGTTGTATGTTTATATACATGTTAAAAGATAAACTCCATGTTATTGGGGACTTTCTCAATAAAAAAGATGGGATATAAGGAAAGCAGCTGGAAAGAGCTGCCAAGAAGCTATTCATTCTACACAATAAAAATAGCAACTGAGACTTAGTGTAAAGAAATCCCAGGTACATGAACTCATTTACTCCACATAACAGTTATGAGGAATTATACACTGCAGACTTAATAACCTGAATCTCACTTGTGAATCTCAAGACAAATTGGAAATTTAAGGCTATTTCGATAAGATGTTATTTCCAGGCATGATTCAATTAGGTTTAGAGCACAAAAGTTTATGTTAGCAGTTAAGATAAAATGAATAAGCAAAAATTACTTATGAATAGTAGCATAGCTTTATTTTCCATATAGGGAAGAGAAACTTAAAAACGCAATATCCAACATCCAACTCCAAAAGTGTGATGAACTCCAAAGCAAAAACATTAAGGTTTTACCACCTGAAGATTTCAACACTAAACCTGAAATTTTAACCTAAGCTCATAAGCTAATAGAGGAATTTTATTAAAAAATTAAGTTACTTATTCATACATATTAAAATATGCAAAGAATTCCACGTGGTTGAAAATACACAAAATATTAATGCTGTCTCTCTTAGGATACTAATATTATGGAAAATTTTACTCTCCTCTTTAAATTTGTTTTATTTTTTTCAGACTTTAATGCTGTCTGAGAGATAATCACAGCTATTCTTTTGCCAACCCATCACTCCTTGGAAACACTTGTGCAGTTTTTTGCCAAGGAAGAAAGAGAGTTTCATGGAGCCACAGCAAAACTGTGCTCTGTTCCTTTTATAGTTCCTATTTCCTAATGAAATTGAAATTTCATTGACCAAATCATTAGGTAATTATTAAGCTCTATTTTTATTCTGGAGTGTATGAAAAGCCCAGCTCTGAGAGGTAAGTTGTAGGTCTAGCCTTTCATGCACAGGACAGTAAAGACAAGGGGCAGTCAAGCAGTTTAATCACTGAAAATTATCCACAATGATCAAATATAAATGATTAAATAAAGGGAGTGATGACATATGTAATCAGGAAAGTTGCTAAGGATCTTTATGAATATTTCATCTGGGAATTTCCTTTAAAAGATAAAATCATAATAATTATGGCCCAGAGATCATGTAATAATAATAATTATGATAGAGTCATAGTACTTTCAGATGTGGTGATACTTTAATATTAGTTGCCAAGCTATGCCACACAAATATTTAATTCTTATGATTAACCAATCATAAGAATCTTTTTTTCCCTCCCTCAGAAGATGAACCAATAATAAGTGAACTCCCTCTTTCAGGTCTTGGAAGAAAACAGCCAAGTGAGAAGTGAGAAGTGAAAGGGAAAAACATGACAGCATACCAGAACTGAGGGAAAATTCCCTCATCAACTAAACCCATCCTGGGATGCCACATTCAGGCCATGACAGTCCTGTTATGTGGCCAGGATGGTGATCTGTAGAATAGACAGAAAATAAAAGGTATGGACAAAAAGTACTTCTTGTTCTAGTATACTCAATAAATAGGAAATCGCATTCCCTCTGTAATTGTCCGGTGTTAGGAGCTCACATTATATGAAGCTGTATGTATATGTTGGAGGATTGGCCCCTAAATTAACAGCAAACTCAAAAGATAATTGAAGAGAGATTTGTAAAGGAAGAGTAATGAAGAATTTCAAAACAAAAGTAACAGACACTTTTCTACTTAAAACTATATGAGAATTTCACACTCCCCTGATATATTTAACTTACAGTCTGTTTTTCAAATCCAAATACTCCAAGTGGAGAATCATTCTGTGGAATAATTACAGTTACCACAACATCATCCCCCAGTCTGCCACCTCCAGCCACATGGATTAAGGAAATATTGAACAACTCCTTGAGTTCAACCTCAGCATCATCAATTATGGTGATTTGTATCATTGCAGTAACCTACAAAAGAAAGGAAAAAAAGGAGAGAGGAAGAGAAAAATAGAGATAGGAAGGAAGAGAGGGAGAGGAGGGGAAGGAAATATTGCAATAATTTTTCATTATATATATTTCAATAGAAACTTAGAAACATGACACAAAAGAAAGAAGTAATAATTTTGCCTGTTAGATTTGTAATACTTTTAAAATCATGATATTTATAGTAGTTGAAAGTCAGAAATTTACAGTCTGCTATTTTTGAGATAAAACATTATAAATGTAATAAAATATAGTATTTTTACAGATAGAAAGAAACAAGAACTTTTTAATCTTGAAAAAATATTATAAGTGCTATGAATGCTCTAACAACTATTGTACAAACATAAAACCTAGTGTGCTTTGTTTTATTATATGAAAGCAAATGAAAGAATAAAAATTATCATTGACTTCTGCAATTCATATAAATGCTATTGATTTCAAATATATATATATATATATATATATATATATATATATATATATATATATTTAATGTAGGGGAAAAGAAAAGCAGGAAGAAAGGCCAAATTTGATTTTGGGGTTTTTTTAAAGATTTTTTAAAAATCAGGATTTAGTTCATTTCTCTGAGTTTATGTTAAAAGTTTTATAAACTTATAAATAAACTTGGTTCACCTTGTGATTTCCCTAGTGGTCATAAACCTATACTAGGTATATATTCAATATTTAAAGTCTCTTTTTGTATGACACAGGTAAATTCCAATACTTTGATATAGATCTTTACCAGAAAATGAAGTTTTCTACCTAAAACCTTTAATTTAACAACAAGGAGAAGCAAGAAATCTGGATGTCACACTCAGATAAACGAAAGCTTGAACAAAATCAAATGGTAAAATGGAAGCGCATTAAAATGTGTGCACCTCAAATTGGTACTGCAGGATACAGACTGTCTTCCATATTGATGTGGACTTCAAGGATCAGGATGATACTAAGGATGTTGGAAAATGATGAGACTTCAACTATGTGCTCAGAATTACTACTGATGACGTAACTAAAGTTGGAAGGTTGCTTTGGTGAAAAATCAATTTTTAGTTTCTGCTTTTAATGTAAAAATTTCATGTACTTAACATTTCCTCCTCCATGTTAATAGGAAATGATGCAAATTTCTAAATCTGATAATAGAAAACAAAAACTCATGATTTCAAAAACATTAATTATAATAGGTCTCTATGTGTAGAAAAATGTAGATTTGCATGCTTATTTTTTAACAGAATTTCCTGAGCCCCTAGGGGCAACCAATAAGTTTATGAATACTATGCAGATTTGTCAAGGCAAGAATAAAGCTACCTATAAATTCTGCTATATGAAGTTACTAATATTTTCATGGTTGTGCATATGCCTTTTCCACTTTTCATGGAAAATATTATAAAGATATCTCATTCTTATATATTACAAAACACCCAATTTAGAAAATTTATAATACTTTGGGAATATTTTGTAATTTTTAAGCTTGGTAGACCTAAGTCTAGAATGTCATTTATTTTTCAGGTTTTAGTAAAATAAAGTAAATTTGAGACATTAATTTAATATTTAAAAATTTTATTGGAAATTCTAAATTAAAATATGCATTTATAAACATTAAGAAATAAATAGAGGGGGTGAGGTTGTGGCTCAGTGGTACAGTGCTTGCCTAGCATGCATGAGATATGGGTTCAATCCTCAGCACCACATAAAAATAAAATAAAAGATATTGTGAAAAAATTGTCCTTAACCTTTATTAAAAATAAGAAATAGAATAAAAGCATTTGTGATCATAAATACAGTCAAGTTCATCACGTAGGTTTTTATACACTGCAGGCACCTCTAAGTCAATCATTATACTGTTTTAGAATTTTTGGTTTTTTAATGGAATCAGGTGGGGAAGTTCAAAAAAGGGTGAGCTAGGCACAGTGCCTATAATCCCAGTGGTTCAGGAGGCTGAGACAGGAGGATCATGAGTTCAAAGCCAGCCTCAGCAACTTAGGGAGGCACTAAGCAAGTCAGTGAGACCCTGTCTCTAAAAAAAAAATACAAAATAGAGCTGGAGGTATGGCACAATGGCCAAATGCCCCTGAGTTCAATCCCCAGTATTAAAAAAAGGGGTGTAATTCTTGCTTCTTAAATTTCTCTTCCTAGGCCCACATTTATTAATAATATCTGTGTTTGACTTGACACAGAAACATTCAGAGTTATAATACAACTGGCAATCATTAATGCATGCTCATTTGGTAGATACCTATAAAATTCTTGAAGAAGAATCAAAAAATACTAACATGTTCATGACAAACTTACTTGCCCATCTGCAAATTCAAGAATCCCTTGAGATGGATTAAAGTCTTCCAGGCCAGCAGTGCCTGGTATTGCTTTCCAATAAACATTTACTGTCTCAAAACTTCCAGCCAGCCGGACTACAGGAACCTGAAGAAAGTTCAAGGGTGGAGGCACCTCATGAGCAGTAATAACTCCACCAACATCCTCGAATAAAGAACACATGTTGAAAAGTAAGACAAAATGAGCAACTATCCTAAATCATCATCTTGTAACTTTTTTGCTTCCACTTATATCTCATACTTCACTCTTCAAATTATAAGTTAATAGAACGGAAATAGGCATGACAGGTTTTTAGAACTTTTACTCTGAAATTTCACAAAAAATAAACTTGATGAATCCTTTGAGCTGGTCAAAGAGAACTAAGAATTAATTTGAAAGACAAATTTGGCTGTTCATCTATTTTAAAATACCTACAAGCAAAGCCAATTGTTTTGCAGAAAATACAAAAACACTGAACAAATCATCAGGGATGAGCTTCTACATTATTATAAATATATGAAATTCAACTCACCCTAGTAAAATGAAATATAAAAATTCCTCTGGGATCATCATTTTCCTCAGTCGTTATCTCAGCTGTTTCCATTCCTGGTCTCTGTACACTTGGCTGCTCTGCAGAGAAGTCAGAGTTCACCAGGTTTACCTCAGTGATGATGATGATAAATCCTTCTTCCAACTCAGGAGCATCATCCTGGGAGGTGGGGTAAAAGAAAAAGTGCTTTTCTGTTTTTGGTTGTGTTTGTGAGGTGAGGTCTCACTATGTAGAGCATACTAGTCTTGAGCTCCTGGGCCCAAGAAATTTTCCTGCCTCAATCTCCCTTGTAGCTGGAACTACAAGAATTAACAAGGATGGTAGAATATGATAGACATCATCACCCAAAGTACACGAATTGGTGTCAACATAATTTATATACAATCAGATATATGAAAAATTATGCTGTATATATGTAATAAGAATTGTAATGCATTCTGCTGTCATTTATTTAAAAACACAATTACAAAAAGAATAAACCATCACTCCCAGCTAATTTTGAAAGAAAAATATTTAATTTGCATTGTAAACTTGATATTTTTCAGTATGGAACAAATTAGTTCATCTACATGAATGGGCAGCTCTATCACACACAAAAAGACTCATATTCAACTGTATACATTCTCACTGACAACTTCAGGATCCATGGGATGTTCAAGGTTAAAGGCAATGTTGCTATGAAATGCTCATTCTCATTAGCAAATAAATAAGTTTTCAAAACCTATTCCACAAATTTTATTGTTGAGGTACCAGGGAATGAACCCAGGGACATTTAACCTTTGAGTCACATCCCCAGTCCTTTTTTTAAAATTTTTAATTTTGAGACAGGGTCTCACTAAGTTGCCTAGGGCCTCACTAAATTGTTGAGGCTGCCTTTGAATTTGCAATCTACCTGCCTCGGCTTTCCAAGCTACTAATATTACTGGTGTGCACCACCATGCCTGACCTATCCCTCAATTTTAACATGTATTGAATATGCCTTTAATATATAATATTCCAAGAGAAGTTTAGTAAATTTTACTTTTCCTTTAAAAATGAAAGTTTTAGACTTGTAAATCTAGATGTAATACTATATTTAATTCATTCTTAAAGGTTTTTATTTTTTTGAACATGGAATAAAATTTCAAAACATAAAAAGAAAACATGTAGAAAGGGAAAAGAAACCACCTTCCTACACTATTCCTGTATCTTTCCCAGACAGTCCTCTTCAGAAGTCACTACTAGTAGGAAAACTAATGACATTTACTAATAATATAGACATTTATAATAATCAACATATAGTGCTATTAATATTACAATGTACTATTTATTAATACCTTAGCTGATTTAAGTGCATAGTGTTGGGACTCAAACCTGCCACATGTTAGGCAAGTGTCCTGCCACTGAGCTATATTTCCAGCCCCAATAATTATAACATTAATACAACTATTGCCACTTTCAGTTTTTTTGTGTACATCATTATAGATTTTTCCGCATTCTCTCTCTCTCTCTCTCTCTCTTTTTCTCTCTTTCAATATGTAAATATAGATATACAGAGCAAAAAGTAGACCTAAGCCATCTGAATATTAATCTGGATTCAAGTAATTGTACCCTGAAATGAAATTACTCCCCTATCAAGCCAACAATAAAATTAACTAAATTGTTCCATTTTTTCAGATATTAGTTTAAAGCAACTAAACAATCAACATAATAGTACAGACAGTCAGGTAAATAATTAATCCAAATACAATGTTTTAAAGTTCACTCAAATTTGTCATTTTTGTAAGCTAGTTATAAAATATTTATTTATTCATATTAAATATTTATTTAGGTGGAAATATTACTCACATTTTCTATATTAAAAGGATCATTAAAAATGATTTTTAGGGCTGGGGATGTGGCTCAAGTGGTAGCGCGCTTGCCTGGCATGCGTGCGGCCCGGGTTCGATCCTCAGCACCACATACCAACAAAGATGTTGTGTCTGCCGAGAACTAAAAAATAAATATTAAAAATTCTCTCTCTCTGTCTCTCTCCCCCCTCTCTCACTCTCTCTAAAAAAAAAAAAAAAAATGATTTTTACCTGTAAGAACATCACAATTTTACATTGAAAAGCATTTTCTTTTCTTTTCTAGTATATTTATTGCCATCCATACTTACTGGCAAAATGGCAACATTCACATGAGTTTCTTTTATGTTTTCTTTCATTATTATTGTTGTTTCTTGCAGTACATAATCTTCATTTTCAATAGCTTGATTATTTGTGTGTAGCGAGAAATTGGGTTTCGCCTTCAAGTGAATGGCAATGTCCCCAAAGAACCCTTTATCTCGAACAATGTACAACTGCAGATTGGTGATGTTCTCTATGAGACAAACATGCCTCTAGTCAGTATGCTTTTCTGTTTGCTGTCAATGTTGTTTCAAGTACTCACAGTGGAATGTTCTGCACTATCCTTTTAAACAGGTAAGCAAACAAGTAAAACAAATACAGTACATACTCCCAAGGAGTATTCTGTCCATTGTCCCCAAAGTTGTGCTGAAAATCACCATCCATTCCTAGCATTCTGTCTAATCCCTCAGCTCTGATTCCACACGTAGCTTCCTGTGTTGTACGTGTCATATTGAAATTGCTGAAAGTCTTAGGGAAGTGCATATGTAAAGTTGAACAGAGGTTATATGTTTAAAAGATTCTTGAAAATAAATAGTGAGATACATAAAGACATCATTTAATGACTAATCATTAGAATAAGAGTGATCCATGGGATGTTCAAGAGTAAAGGCAATGTTTCTATGGAATGCTCATTCTGAGCATATACTGAAGTTCATATACTAAGGTGTCTATCTCAAGGTTCAAATTATTTCACAACACCTACACTTTATTTCATTTCTTAGATTTTTAAAAAATTAATTTGTCATATAAAATGCAGTAAAAATGCCTGTCAATATTCACCTGCAGGTCTATGAATTTCTAATGAATAATGCTGTGTCTTTCTTTCCAAATTCCACAGTGAGATTCCTGGCAATTGCTAGGTATTTCAAAAATGTGTGTTAAATAAAAAAAATAAATGGCTTATTTTATCATAAGTCTATTGTTTCAGTTCTGAACACATGGAAATATAAAGACCCAGGAAATACTACATGTCATTTTCTTTCCCCATCAACTCTTCCAATGAAAGATATTTGAAAGTTGGATATCCACACTGTTATCTGAAAATGTTAGAATCATCTCACAGTGTATTCTAAATACATATTATGTTTAACCCTTTTTAAAAATACATCAAATGACCTTCATCCATAAAATTATATTTATCCAACAATACAAATAGTTATTTAGATGAAGATTTCAGCACTTAAAAGAAAAATAACAAGGACTGACCAATGTACACCTCACAGTATAAAATTTTTTCTCATTAATTTTTTGGATTAAGCAATTTATACATTGATACAATGTGCTTATCACTATGTTGTCAGTGCACCATACAAGTACTAAAAATGTAGAGAGAAAATGTGAGTGAGGAAAACAAACAATGAAGAGAAACTCAAATATAAAACAGTTACCTCTACTGCAATGACTTCACTAAACTGTTAACATTTTTACTATGATAGTATATCTTTAAAAATTGAAGGTATTTTTAAAAACCTTATTGCTAAGTAGTCACATGATCATAAAATTTGAAGAACAAAAATGGCTATGACTTGTCAAATTGGAAAAGTCATATAAAAATAGAAATTTGCATTTTTGTAAGCATCAAAAGTAAATTCATTTTTTACTAAAGCCTGAAAAATATGTAACTGAATTTACCTTTAGG
The DNA here is from genome assembly GCF_052094955.1 of Ictidomys tridecemlineatus. Taxonomy (NCBI): domain Eukaryota; kingdom Metazoa; phylum Chordata; class Mammalia; order Rodentia; family Sciuridae; genus Ictidomys; species Ictidomys tridecemlineatus. Next base: position 268,525 of record NW_027522439.1, read on the forward strand.
CTCTGCTACTCTGGTGAAGAGAGACTTGGCATGCCAGCCCACGAAGCCATAGGGAGAGTCACTGGGCAGAGTAGTTATTACGGACTTGTTTCTTTTCTGATCAATAGTAGCATCTTTTGATGGGTCCTCAACCCCTTCTGTGGCAATTTGGGTTAGTGTTATGATCACAACCTCTGATAACTCTGGTATATCATCAGCAAGAACAGTTAGAGTAATTGTAGACAGTGCCTGGCCTTCAGTAAATGAAATCTAAAATTTTAGAGAAAGATTTTATTTATCCTGTCATTATCACTCTGCAGTAAGGATATTAAAAAGTTTGATTTTCTTTCAATTATGATATAATTTAACAAAGAGTTTAGCAACAATATGTTATTATACAAATAAATAACTTTTACATTAAAAATAAGAATGTTAGGAAAAAGAAAAAGTAAACCATTTCTAAACCTAAGCTAATAAATCATATAGTCAAGTTGTCATATCCTGGAGCCTATATTTCTTTCTAATTTAGTGTACAAAGTCTTTCTGAAAATCTGCTAGATAACACATGTAAAGTTCTATAAAAATAAAAGAAGGCGCCATGCCAGCTTAAACATTTTTCTCTATAGAATTTTTGTCAGGATTGCTACTCCAGATAGAAGCAACATTTAACAATGAATCAACCTAAGGAAAGAGAGAGAGAGAGAAAGGGAGGGAGGGAGAGGGAGAGGGAGAGAGGGAGAGAGGGAGAGAGGGGGGAGAGAGGGAGAGAAGGAGAGAGAGGGGGGGGGAGAGAGAGAGAGAGAGAGAGAGAGAGAGAGAGAGAGAGAGAGAGAGAGAGAGAGAGAAATACAAATCATAGCATTTCTCTCCTTCTCTGTCTCCATTGTCTAAGGAGACAGATCCTAATTTGCTAAAAGGCATCTGAAGTCCCTGTTGACCAGAATTCTGTCAGCTTCTTGAATGCTATTTCCCATTATGCCCACTTCATACCCACTCTCCAACAATATGGCTACAAACCACAATTATTCAAATTGGTATTACAAGCCTATGCATCTACCCCTGTTGACGTGCACCTTGCCACTCAGGGAAGGCACTGGAAGATATAAACCCAAGAACTTTATTAATAAAATCAGGAGTGAGAAAACTACTGCCTACTGGCCAAATCCATTTTTCATAAATGAAGTTTTATTGAAACACAGCCAAGCTTATTCAATTGCATGCTGTCTATGACTGCCTACATTATCTACTTTATATCATCTAGCACAACTGTGCAATAAAGGCAAACTAGTTGTGAGTGAGAACAGATGGCTAAGAAAGCCTAAAATATTTACTATCTATCCCTTACAGAAAAAAAGTTCTTATTCCTGAGTAAAATAATTCTTTCAATAATATAGCATACATTTTGGGTAATACTATGCACTAAATTACAAATAATTTTAATCATGCTTTTATATGAAATCTTAATTGGAGATATGTAATTCAGAAATATGACTTAGAGTCTTGGTAGCTTGCATAAATTAAATATGAAATTCAATGGAATTTGCTGTAACATTCCTTTTTTAAAGATTTTTTTTATAATATTTTTTAATTGTAGATGGACACAGTATCTTTATTTTATTTATTTTTATGTGGTGCTGAGGATCAAACCCAATGCCTCACACTTGCTAGGCAAGTGCTCTACCACTGAGCCACAACCCTAGCCCTGCTATAACATTCTTAATACACTGAAATTCCACTCACCTTTCAAAATAAATGAAACTAGAAATGTGGACTATAATAATCAATTTTCCTTTTGGGGAATATTGCCATAAAAGTTTTTTAAAAATAATTCTTCAGAGAAGCATTTGGGCAAAACAAAACAAAAAACTTGACTAATCTATAAAACCCAAGGCAAGCTAAGGAGACAACCCATCTTGTACATCAGACAAGAGGCTTCCTGAAACTTGTTTTTGTGAGTCATCTACTTCTGGGGCCATCCTGATTCCACTTTTGCACCTGAGGTCCTAATTTATACTGTCCTCCAGTTAATGCTAATGTGATCCTCTACCCACATCTCTTCTAGGGACATACAACCCCACAGCTGCGGGGAACAACAGCTTCTGTGCTCCTCATTGGGAATGGTTCTTACATGCAGCAAGATTATGCCCACTAGAAGGTGGCATGAAGTAAAGAACTACAAAAATGGGGAAGACAATGGTTCAGCCCTAAAATTGGAATGACTCCAAAGGATCAGCTTGACTGCAGAACTCTCCCACAGGATCAACTTCAATTATAACTGCCCATAGATCAACTTCTCCCCCTCCACTTTCTTCTCTTCCTCTTTTTCTTATGAATGCAACTCAAAGAAACCTTCTGCCCATGGTTCCCAACCTCTATCACTATACAACGTTGATATATCTTTTCCAGAAGGTTGATTATTTTACCCAGGCTTATTCATACTTACCAGCCCTCCCATTTTATCTAAACATTAATAACATGTTTCCATCCACAGTTTGGGTGGCTTTATCTTTCTGACAATGTAATACTAAAAATTTGATATATTGAACCTCAAGAGGGATAACTATTTACAGATATTTTAAGTTTTGTAGAAAAAAGGAACAATAACCATAGCAACAAAATGAACTTCAAATTGTATTTCTCTCTGTGGTAATTTGTAAGAATTCAGTGTTGACATTTCATCACTGAGGCAGGATCTGGTCTCATATATCAACAGTAATCATAATTTGTATGTGTCTTCTACAATTTTTGAACATTACATACCACTCCCGAGGTAGGAAATATATCATCAATACTTCCATCAGCTTCCCATACTACAGTTATATGGCCATATGTGCCTTTTAAGTGCTCAACATTCAAGGTTACGAGGCTATCTTGCTCCATTTCTTCTATTTGCTTAAATAATGAATTCTGAAAAATACGCCAAAAGTCACAAGGATTGACTTGAAATCACCTAAATATAGTCTTTTCTTTATTTCATGTTATTATGCTTTTGTAGATTTCATGGTAATAAGCAATGTGAAACAGTAAATTAAAATAACAGTTAAAAATAGTAAAGTAAGAATGACTATGATTTTATTTGTAAACATACAGGATTAAGTAAATAAACTACTAGACAATAAAGATTTAATTTTATAGGATTATTTTTATTTTTGTTCTATATTTTTTCAAATTTTGTTGAGTGAACATATTATTAAATTGATAATCAGAAAGCATGTTCTTTTATAAAATAGTACTTATAACATGTAAAAATTTTGTAGAATGGAAAGGACATGGAGTCAGGTGAGTAAGAAGCCTTTCCCTCAGAGTAAGGTCTGGCAATCCCTCTAGGTCTGTTCTTCCTAATAGTAAAATCTGTTGGACCTACAAGGTCTCCAGCTCCCACCCCAGTGCAGCACATCATAAGAATGAAGGTGCTCCTTCCAATCATTTGCAAATGTAACTTTATACTTAAATTCACATCCTCTTACCTATTTCTGTTCATGGTGTTTCATTTCTACCTCACAAACCTTACAACTATTTTACCAGCCAGAAATCTTCCTTTGCTTTATATTAGAATTTCTTTCTTCTCACCTATGCTTCCTAGCCTCTTACCATTTTTCCAAATTAATTTGTACCTCTGTGACTTAATATTCTTCACTGAACACACAACAGAAGATCTCTTGCCAGCCATTTAATGAAATTTCCTTCAAATGAATATTTTAGATAATCCCTTCTTACAATATATCCTTGGCTTCTCAAGGGTAATAAGAAAAAAATATGGAGTTTTAAAGATTTTTTCTTTCCAGTAAGATTTTTCATGTCTTTTTACTATGATAATCTGAAAAGAGACTCCCCCATTAATTTCTTAAAGCTTATGAAAGCTTCTATTTAGAATGCTAATTTCAGTAAAGATCCTATCCTACAGTGATACTTCATACAGTATTTTAACAAATTGTTACAGATGTTAAAGAGTAATAAAATCTTGCTCAAGGCAAACATTCCTAAAGAAAATGCCTTGATTTTAAAATATGCATATAATTTATTCAGAAAAGACAATGCCTTTTTAAAAGAAAAAACATCCTCTCTGGCTCTATATTTTCCATAAAGGAAGGTTAGTTAAATGAGGACTTCATGCAGCCAGAAATATTCAAGATGTTCTTGTCATCTACTACACCTCATCTTGAAAGGAGACTGTCCAGACAAAAAAGAACTGTGTTGAGAAATTCTGAAAGGACTAAAGGAATCCAGGGTACTTACCCTGGCATGGTGACACCACATTGATTTAGTGTCTCTAGACAATTTTTAAACAAGGTTCCTAAAGTGGAATCTACCGTGCCCATACAATTGAGGATAGTCTGTGCTCTCTATCTGCAGAATAGCTTCAAGGTAAGAAGATGGACACACGCTGCAGAACATGAGGGTTCTTGTCCCAGTAATGCAGCTCTGCTCTACATACTTGTCTGTTGTCCTGCAAAGGCTGTGGAAATGTTCTGTACCCCTCCACATGCAATGACATGATCATTGAAGCACCCTTGCAAACAACTGACTGAGGACATTAGAATGTCCTAAGCTTGTCATCTTACATCCCCCAATCTTGCTCTTCTCACAGTTGTTCATATCTTGGGGAAGGGTAAATTCATGCTTCCCATAGCTCTGCTTATTTGCTGAATTACTGCAATAGTCTCCTGAATTACTGCAATAGTCTCCACACTCCTGTGGGAGTGTCCTTCCCACTCACAGTATGTATTCAATATTATAGTCAAAGCATTCTTTTTACAATGAATCAGGTCACACATTTCTTCTACCCTAATCCCTCCAAAGGCTTCTAAGAGGGCAAACTCAGTACGATACTAAATAAGGGACTTGTGTACAAAAATATTGACATAGCAGTCCTGATTGTTGTCCCTAAAAAGGCCAGCTCACAGGCTGGTCCTCAGCTAGTGTTTGGGAATATGAATTTCAAGAGGGTTCCCACCATTCTCAGAACTTCTGTTTTTGGTACTGGAGGATGAACTCGAGGATACTTTACCACTGATCTATGCCCCAAACCCTTGTGTTTTTTTATTTCTAGAGAGGATATCCAGGAGAATCTTTGTCTTTTGATATTCCTGCCTTAATCTCCTGAGAGAATGATAAGATATGCACCACCACACCCTTCTCTATTCCCAGAGCTCTCAAGTTGCTCCCTGTACCCAAGCTATTTGTACAAATAATGTGATTAACTAACATCTGTTTTCCTTCTGGAAGTGTAGAATTTTGGTATGTGCCAGGCAGATGGTAACCACATGACCAACTGCCAATTAAAACCTTGGGCACTGAGTCTCTAGTGAGCCTCTGGTTGCCAAAATTCCACATGTTTTAACAACTGGATGCTATGGAAATGAGTATGTCCTGTGAGACTCTGCTGGGAGGGGATTCTTGGCAGTTTACACCTGGTTTCCTCTGACTTCACCAATGAGCATTTCCCCATGGAGAATTTTGAGTTTGTATCCTTTGCTTTCATGAATCATAGCTATGAGTATGATTCAACATTAAGTATATGAGTGCTCCCAGTGAATCATCAAAACTATGCATGGTCTTGGGATCACAGGCCCCTGACTAGCCTCCTGTACCTATCTCCCCCTCCTACACTGACTGTAGCCAGTGACTTCCTTGTTGCTCTATAAGGACAAGAGGGCACTGCAGGCCTCTCCTCTTGGTAATGGGTCCCTGTCTGAACTGTTACTACCCCAGATGTCAATATAATTCAATTTTCAACCCCTCCAGGCCTATGCCCTTCTGTAACTCCATACAGCCCTTCCTGACCATTCTATTTTATATTTCCTATCTACATCACATACCCCTTCTTTCATGCTCCATATGCCTTCTCTGCCAGATGCTTCTCAACAGCACTAGCACCGTCAGATATAGTACATGTTTTATTGTATCTTTGCCTATTGTCAGTGTCTCCTTGATCCCCTCTAGGATAATGAAGGTAGAGATTTTTATTGTTTCATTCTCTGACATCTTTAACATCTGGCAGAATATCCAGAACATAGTGTTTATTAAATATCTGCTGCATTTATGGAATAAATGAAAAACCAACTGATCAGGTTTGTTGCCCAGTTCTGGTCAATGAGAGATAAGAAGTTTTTGAGAGGCTTTGGGAAATTTCTTCTTTAATCAAAATGGGATATAAAGTATCTTTCTGTCCCTAACTGGACATGAATAAAAAGCAGTAGCCCAAATAATAATATCAGTTTTCAAACAACCAATGAAGGATCCATTTTGAACTAACAAAGTAGAGAAAGGGAAAGGACCTCTATTGACACAGTACAATCTCCAACTTCTTTCTCTGTGGACATGCTCTTAACATTTAAGCTAATATAAATTAAGTTTTCCTTATATGTAGAAGATTTCAGAGGAAGAGAGATAATAGCTGTACATATAACTCTAGTTCAAAAGTCAGAATACACCTAGCAAATATAATACATGATGCAACATGAATGGCTGTTCTTTTGCTCACTGGCAAAAGCTGATAAAGGCTGTGGTGGAATATATTTAAAAAGATTAGCATGGCTGGTTTTCCTCAAGACAAGACATTTGCATGTGTGCAATGCACATATACTTATATCTCTCTTCCATCCTCCCCACAATAATAAAATTTTATGTGATATGTATGACAAAACACAGTGTATAGTGTATTAAACAGTCTGTCTCACCATTGCCCTTTGGTAAAAAGGCTAACAGCAGAGCCAAACTCCTGGACCAAGAACAATTAATTTCAAATTGAAATAAAAAGAATAACTACAAAAAAATAGGACAAGTTGATCCAGAGGCCCCATTGTGTAAGACAGAAAATTCCAAGATGCCAGCAGAATTCACCTTAGAATGCAGAACAGGGGATAAAGCCATGGCAAAGGAAAAGAGAACAGCTGCAGGGAGTATGACTCACTCACCAAGTGCAGAAAAGTCCTAATTTATAAATGAGAATGAACAAAATCACTTTGACTTATGAGTATAAAATTCTTAGTATCATTACCTGAGCAAATCCAATAACTCCATAGGCATCATCATTAGACAGAATAGTTATTTTCACATAGCCATTGCTACCAATCTCTGCTCCACCTTTGGGATTTTTAAGCTGAACTTTGAAGGATTCTTCTTCTTCTGGAACTATATCATCAAGAATATTTACTGATATTGTAGCTTCTCTGTCCCCAGGTTCAAATATCAGTTCACCTGAACTAGCATAAGAAGCGTACATAAAATAAGTTAACGACAACAAATTTAAAATACACACATGCTAGATTACTCATGAAACACATTACACTGAGTAATATTAAAGTTTTGGAAGAATCACATTTCATAAATAAATTTTTAATTAAAATTATGTATATAGTACTGAAGAACTTCATAGAATTCATATTAGAGATATGAATAACATTTCTATTTCTGGCTTAAAAATAGCTGTTATATTTTATATATTCCTCAGTCATTGAGACTTAGAAATTTGATGCCATATGAAATTTTAGTGAGCATACAGACACCTTGCATAAGTGTTGGACCTACCTAAGAATAAAGTCAGACTAGCTGGAGATATAGGCCAGCTCATACATGTGTGAGTGGGCAGCTGCCACAACAGCAATTAATTTCTTGCTTGAATTAAGGGACTTTACTGTAACAGAATATGCATCCTGAGCAGAACGTGCTTCCAGAACAAATGAGAACTGATTCAGCTCTGAATTCCAGCAGTAAAGAGCAGACCCTTCTTGGCCAAGTACAAGTATGTGGACTGCAAGAAAGAAAGAAAAGGCATCTTGGGATGAAAAGTGAACTCTTTCATACACTGTCTCCCCCATTTCCAAAGCAAAACTTTTCCCAAATTCCATTTGGACATCTCAAATTAAGTAAATATAATGCTATTTCTAAAAGTACCTAAATATAAATAATAATTTATGAGTGCTGTGGAATGATCAATCCAGCTGGACAATGCACCCACATGCATTTAAGAGAAATGGAAACACTGTCTGGTAGCACTCACATGGGTTTTGTATTCTTAAATCTATCTCAATATCTATTTATAAGTACTTTTTAAAAAAAATATATATATATATTTTTAGTTGTAGTTGAAAACAATATCTTTATTTATTTATTTTTCTGTGGTGTGAGGATGGAACCCAGTGCCTCATACATGCTGGGCGAGTGCTCTACCATTGAGCCACAACCACAGCCCCTATAAGTAATTTTTTAAAGTAAAAAATATCCATAATCACACCAGTAAATGTTTTAATTTTTATATTTTCCTCTCTAGTCACTATATTAATTTATATCTGACAGTTATAAATAGTAAAAAATTGTATAAAAAATCTAAATTAAGAATTTTATCCCATATTTATAGTTTTACACAGGATTATATGTTTATATGTTGCTGTGTAGTATATAAATTCATAATTTTAATGCATAGATAATAATATGTAGGGTTGATCTTCAAGATATATTTAATAATTTCCCTACATTGGCTATCTGTTGTTTTACATTTCATTTCCAATATTAATAAAGACAGAATTTTTATTATTTCAATAGATAAATTATTCAAGGTTATTAGGCCAAAGTGTATGAACAAATTCATGACTCCTAAAGTATATTCTGCCAATTCTTTTTGAAATGTAATAAGAAAAGTGTATTTTTATTAAATTCAAAGCAATGGCACACATTTGTATCTACAGAAATTGGGAAGGAAGAGGGCATACATGTTGTATATAATACTAAACAATCTTGAGGCTTAATACTGGCCAAGGTGGGTAGGGGGTCCATATAGAAACATCCAAATTCCAGCACTTAGAGAAACTCAATGGAACATAAACTCCCAAATAAAACTGATTGAGTGTTAAAATAGCACATGAGACCAGAAATTATGAGGGTCTTCTAAACTGTTAGCCCATAAGTTATAGTGGAAAACCCCATATTCTTACTCCTACATATCAAGAACTACTGACCATATTTGTTTACAGCAATTAATTTAAGTACTATTATAGTTTGTAAATGTTGTGTAAAAGACTAAGAAAAGTCTTATTAACACACATTAATCTTTAACTATCCATATATTTTGCATAAAGCTTTATAAAACTGGAGATATTCAGAAAAAAATAAAACTCAAATGGATCTGAAAGCCCTCAAATTTAGCTGACAGTCTCAACCAAGAACAAAACTAGAGTGATCCGAGCACCACTGATTTTGGTTCTCCACCTTCATAGATATTCCCTATTCACTTCTCAATTGGATTGGTATAAATAGGAAACAAGTTGATAATGTGATGTTCACATTAAAAATATGGGTGCTCAAATCTACTTACAGATACTCTTCAACTTGTAATGAAATTATGTCCTGATAAATCCATAATAAGTAGAGAATAGCATCAGTCAAAATGCACTCAATACTGTTAACCCACTGAACATCACAGCTTAGATTAACCTGCTTTAAATGTGCTCAGAAAAAGCCTCCAGTTGGGCAAAATCCTCTAACACAGAGTCTATTTTATAATTGAATATTGAATGTCTCATATAACTAGTTGACTACAGTACACCACACAGAATGCAATCTCTGCTGTTTGCACCGTGATTATGGGGCCAACTGGAAGCTGCACTCCTTGCTCCTGCCCAGCATTGCAATCATGCTGCATATCACTAGCCTTGGAAAAGGTCAAATTTCAAAATATACAGTATGGATTTGACTGAATATATATCACTTTCACACCATCATCAAGTCAAAAACGGAAAATCCTAAGCACAGCCATTTTAAGTCAAGGACCATCTATATATACATATAATGAGTATTTCCTCAGAAAGTAAACATTTATAACATTTCAAAAGCAGGAAATTGGGTCAGAGGATTGATAACAAAAAATCTTACATCTCTACTCTGGGACATGGAAGTGTAACTAGTACTCATACTCTTCTTCCATTTAGCAAAACAATAAAAAAAAGTAGAAGTTATCTCAAAGAAAGGCAACCAGATAAGACAGTTTAAGAAGTGTAGATAAAAAGAAGTTTGAGTACTGAATGGTAGAAAGTAAGTATTCTTAACATTTACAGATGTGAGACTTTAAGAATGAAGACAGTAAGAGACAGTGTGGCCAGGAAGAGCTACAGAGGAAGCAGCAACATCAGGAGAGAACTGAGTTCCCGCATAAGGAGAAGGGAAGATTTTGAGGAAGGTCTGAGATAACAGTCTATCTGTTCCACAGGGCCTTATGGGAGCATGTGGGGAGTTGAGGGAGGTGAGACAGGGCATCTGGCCTAAACATCAGGGTTTGTGTGATCTACAGGATGTACAGACCAAATGAGGATGAAAGTCTCTTCACCTCCATGTGCCCTGGACTTTTCATGAAGACTAAACAGAGATGAAGAGAGCAACCATCTATTCCAGATGATTTCCAAAAAGGATGATGTCCAGAGGTCACAGTTTTGATGAAGCTAACAGTTGGGGGACTAGGAAAGGAGGGTTAAGGAGCCTTCCAAGCAGTATACAGAGCTTTGAGGTTTAAGTGAGATTTAAAAGGGGGGGGGCTGCTAACTAGGCCCTGGAACATAATAAACATTCAGTCTTTAAAGGCTATAGATTTCCTTATGTTCTGAATCCCTTACCAGCCCTTTAAAAAAGTCGAGTTCAACAAGGTTCAGTTTGAGTTCTTTTTCTCAAACTACATAGTCTCTTTCTAAACCATTCTATCTCAGCCTATACTAAAATGATCCTCTGTACTTAGTGACTTCCACTGTTTATTTGTGACTAAGGATTCTCTTCTAAACTCCAACCACTAATATTTACTCAAAGGCATCTCAAACTCAACATATCCCAACCAAATTTATTATGTTTGTCCCAGAAAGGCACAGTCCTCCCACATGTCACCTCCATGATAGTTGTTGTATCATGTTTCCATTACCTGCAGAAATGAAGGCTATTGACAACCTCTCTCTCACCTACCCCAAACATCTTGCTGACCATCAACTCTTCCGGATTTAACTCATGAGATATCTGAATCAATCTACTCCACCTGCATCACCAACTTATTTTCCACCTGCATCACCAACCTATTTTCCACCTGCATCACCTACCACTTTCCAAGCTAGCCTAAAGTATGTGTCTCCAGAGTGTCTTCAAATACTTTTTCTTAGTAGCCTCTAAGTTTTTCTACCATGACAGCAAAAAGCTCCCCTTTAAAACAAACACACAGTCTCTCTCTCTCTCTCCCTCCCTCCCTCCCTCCCTCCCCATCCCTCTCTAACTTGTCTCCCTATATTTCTTCATCACCTTCTCATAAAAAGTACCCCAATACTTCTAGAAGAAAGACATAACTCTTTCAAGTCCCCATATGATTTATCTGTTTAATCTTTGGTTACACCCCACACTAATGTCTCCTCCTTGCCTCTTTTGGGTCACACTGGTCTTCCTGGTCCTTCCCTCAAAGCACCACTCACCCTCACCACCTGACCTCTGTACATGCTGCTGCCTTTGCCTGGAGCCCATCTCATGCTCAATTCTTTGTCTCATGAACTCTTACTCAACCTATAGTTCTCAGCTAAATAATTCTTCACTAAGAAAGTTTTCTGGTTCTCTCTTTAGACCAGGTCAGTTTTTCCCCATTTTGTATTATGAAAGTACAATATTCCATTCTTTTTATTTGTTTATGGATAGAAAATTGTGTGCTATGTATGATGTCTCTCTTCCCTACTATGTGCTAAACTTCTTCAGGATAAGGACAGACTATATAATTTTGCTTACCCTTGTTTCCCTAGGTTCTACCTCTGTGCTTGGCACATAATTCGCATGTAAAATACATCTATTAACTAATAAAAAAGAGAAGGGTAAAGGGGAATATGAGTTTATATGTCCTTGTATTCTTTGTTATATTCATTCTTCCCCTTCCATATAAAGAACTCATTACTACCCAATAATCTCTGTCAAGTCATTAATCAGAATAAAATATGTGATCCTTACAGTCATGGCAGCAATCTAATATTTTTAATAAAATATTTGACACATACAAAATAAGAAAGTCCCCGAACATTCGTTAATGCATAATTTCAGCTTTCAGGGGATCTATAATAAGCCTCTCTGAATAATTACCTACAATCTTTTCATACTTCTACAACCTCAAGTCACAGAAACAAAAGAAATAAAGAGACCTCACAATGGGTCCCTTAATAAACCTCTGGCAGAATTTCCCACAAATTCTTTTAGAAAGTTTGCCTATTATATTTTTAAAAAATCTTTAAAGGCAATTCTATAGCTTTAATTAATGGCCCATTCATGCAGCACACTTCATCCTTAATTTATTAGACAACTATTTTCAATAATAATAAGTGCCTCAAGTAGACACAGTTAAGCCATTTGAAAACTTGAGGTATAAGAGAAGCAAAAATTAAAAGGCACAAAATTAAGGGACAACTGAAAAAAGACAAACAAGTATATGATGAAAGAAACATAATTTATTCAGCAAATCCATACTGAGCAAATACGAAAATCAATCAAGCTGTATATCATAAGAGAGTGCAGCAACACAGGACTTGCATCAGTGTGTGGACAATGTAAAGAGATAATCTGAGGAGGGGATAAGGAGAAAACAGAAAGGCACAGGATTTTGACAGCAGAATGAAGACAAGTCTAGAGACCTAAAAGCCATGCCATAGTCCAGATGGAGAGTGGCGGGGTCTGGGAGAATATATCATGGATGCAGAGCTGAGGAGGAAGAAGTGGAAAACACAGAAACGAGATGCAGTGATGTGTGTGTGTGTATGTGTGTGTGTGTGGTGTGTGTGTGTGTGTGTGTGTGTGTGTGTGTATTAGAAATGAGAGGTAAATAAGCTGTGATTCCTGGTTAGTGTTGAGGTGACATAGGGTGACAGTCACAAAGCCTAACAGAGAAAAAAGCAGTCAGGCACCTAAGAGAAAAACTGCAAATATAGACTGTCTCCTATATTTGCACCAAATCCTCCAGTCTTCTCAATATGCTTTACTTTATACGTTTTAACTTTTGTGAGTTAGATTATCTTCAAAAATCAATATCTCTGAAATCCAACCCTCTAACAATCTCTCTATCCATTATTCAATAGTGTCTTCATATTTTTTATTGCTTCTTTACTCAGACATTAAGACTATGAAGTTAGAGAATTCTTCATATCTACATAACAATGACTTACATATATTATTTAATTAGTAAAAGTGTGCTGTTTTATTCATATGGAATTGGTATGTCTCAATCCAACAGCAGGACTGTGATTCATTTGGACTAGCCTGTGTAGCCCCTTGGGCTTGGCTTCCAAGTTCCTCTGGGCACCTCAGCAGCATACATGATGATTCACCAATTGTGTGTTGTCCCTGTACTGTTGACACCTACCCTAAAGGCAACCTGACCAGCTCACATGGCAACTGGACTCAGCTGCTTCTCTTTCTCTACAGCCTGCCCAAGTGATTCCTCCAGACAGCAGATATACTACACATATATCCAACTTTCTGACTTTTCAAAAAATCCTTAAATGCTAATGTTTCCTCTCTTCTTATATATACTTTCATATTTAAATATATATATATATATTTAAATATATATATATATATATTTTAATGTAATTTTCATTTTCTCTAAATAAAAGAGACAAGAGACAAAAGAAGTATCCTATCTTTCTTCTTCATTAACATTTTCCCCTATATTTTAGTCACTTATTCTCAAGGAGCCTTTTGAAATTCTAGGACTTCTGGAAAGATTGTTGTACAGATATTGATTTTATACTCTTTTTAAAATACCCAGGCTCTGGAATGTGACAATTTTATGTCTAATTCAATGAGATTCAAATAATCCTGCTTCACACTGCCTTTAGGATGACTAGTTAGCAGTTGAAAAGTCCTTACCTATTCCAGAGGCTGGCGTGAAGGAATGAATTCTGTTAATGGTAGGAAAATCCAGGGATTGGAAATATCTGAAAGAAGACTGTCCTATCTCCCAGAGGAAAATATCAATGGAATTCTGATCTCCTACAACAATAGAGTAATAATCAAATCTTGAAGTAAAAGTTACAAAAGGAAAATGGCAAAATTGCCTAGTAAGACTATAACAAAATGGTAATTCTAATTTAAGAAACAAATTTCATATGAATCCATTTAGTTCAACAAAAACATAACTTTTTAGATAATGTTTCAAATGTCTTTGCATTTACCACACAAAGTATATATATAATAGTTAGTTAGTTAGTTAGTTAGCTATTGTCCATGACCAAACCATAAAGAAAGAAAAGAAGCAAAATATTTTTTTTTAACATTGTTGAAATTTTATCTAAATTTTGGTAAGCAAAAGAAATCATATGCTTATTTAGAAAACATTTTTGAAACAATATTGTCAAAAGTTGCTGAACACTTTTTATTAGTACTATAAATTATTAATGACACCCCAAACATATTCAGATAAAAGTTACCTGTTTGCACTTGTCTATGAAATCTTCATAGATCATTCTATTCTACCAACCACCCCTTATTTTATTTTAACATAACTTTAAATTGGTGGTTCAGGGCACTACAAGAGTACTGGCATAATGCTTATTTTTTCCTCAAATTGCATTTATACCTGATAATTAACATTATCCCTCAAGAAATAGTCTATGGATTACCTAAAAAAATTGTTACAAGAGCATGTTCATATAAAACAAACATTATGAAGGCTAGACAATTTGGGTAATAACTATAGTTGCATTATAAACACCATGTCATCTTATCTAAAAAGGTATTTTTGGCAAAAATTAAGTAAATATCATCTCCTGAAGACAAAGCTTCAATTTGTGTCGTTCCACTGACTGGCACTTCTTCAAAGTAAATAAATGTGCTGCCAGACCATCTGAATAAAAGGACATATAGCCTGACATTAGCCTGGGAAATTGCTAAGAACAAAGAGTTGCCTCTGTTGAATAAGGCCATGGTCAAAACACCCTGGACAGGAAGATTCTGTTGCAATGCAAAGCTCTGTCCATTCCATCTGAAGACCTGTAGGAAATGTTCAAATATAAAAACCTTCATGACTAGGAATTTAGCACTAGGAAGAATTTAGCCAATGTCACATGTCTATTCTCCTGTATCCTTTTATTTAGTTAGGATGATACTTTTATTAAGTGGGAAAGTACCAAGCCTAATGCCTTCTCCCCTTTTTTATCTCTGTGTGTGTACACACATGCATGCAGAATAAATGAAAGAGAAATTATTTGAAAATAAATCTTAGAAGTTAGTACAAGATCTTCTGATGCTGCACATCATTTCCAATATCTTGATCAACAGCATATAGAGAAATGCCTAAACTATTTTCATCCTCATGGTGGCAATGCATACAAGGCCTCAGGGTAAGTGTTCATAATATTTACAATTAAAAGAAAGTGTATAATTGACCTGGTTTCCTATATAATTTGAGCGCTTTCACAACAAATTATACTTATTCAGGAGATGGAAGATGGTGGAGGAGACAGAAGATAGCGAAGTAAAGGAAAGCTACTTTCTAAGCTGCATCCTGGTGTGGTAGGAGCCCTCTTCAAACAAAGAGGCACAGCACAGCTAGTAGATGTGTGCACATGCAACTCTGTTGAACAATGTGGCGCCTTTAGTAACCAGGTATGCATGTGTTCCCCAGAACAAAGAAAAGCAGTGTAGCACACTAAGCATGCAAACGCCACTCTGCTAACACTCAGAGCACATGTGCAACTCTGCCAACACCCCCAGTGGGCCTGTGCAGCTCTGTCAAAATTTCCTTATAGAATAACCACATGAAGTGTATTTTTCCATACAGGGGAGCAAAGAAGCTAATATGTAACATGGGAAAGGGAGACTAGCAGTGGCTATATAAGGCAAATCCCTGCTGCAATAGGGGCTTGGCTTTTGGATGAAAATCCACCCAGTCTGTCCTGGCACAAAATAAACATTACTCTTATTAACCACCTTGGTGTCATGTCTCTGTGTGTGAACCCCACAACAGTGGCCTGGGACCAAAGAAACAGGTGTACAGCTTCTTAACAAGGTGGGTAAAAGAGGAATTTCAATAAAATTTAACATTAGACACTGAAGTGTCTCAGAGACTCAGGAATTTGGGTACAGTAACTGAACAAGAAGGAATACATTGGAGCAGACCTGGCAGCCCCACCACCTATGCAGAGTCACCACAGACAGAGGCAACAGAACACAGTCTTCATAGAGAGAAACCTGAAATCAAAAATGCTACCTATTCTTAACTGATCCATAGGCTGTACTGCATGCTAATGCTTGAAAAGCACACTCTATATTTCAACTGGTTACGGAGAGATGAGGCAAGTCACAATGTCCTGCACACAGCTTTCCGGGGACCTAGGCTAGGCCAGATGGAAAGTGAGTAAAACAGTGACTACACCCAGAGCAAAGGGAGCCCAATTCACTTGTCCTTTGTCTCAGGCAGCTCATGTGACCAGCTGAAGTCTGAGTTGGCACGGTGAACACACTAAAGGACTAGACCAGAGAAGACAGTGCTCTTGAGCAGCAGTGAGTAAAGGATCAGCAACCCCCTTTCCCATGATTGGATTTTTGGGAGGGTCTTGAGAACCAGACCTGCAGATGACATTGGCTATTGTCTAATCTAGAAGTGGGTCCATCTAGTCTTTCCAAAGAAGCCCCAGCCAACAAAGCCCAGGAGGCCTAATGAGACCTCAGCCTTACCTGCTGGAACTTTCCTCACAGGATGCTGCAGAGGCAGTTCCTTAGGAGTGCACCAAACTGGTCCAGATGGACAAAACACCAGCTGACAGTTTGTCCTAACCCACGCTACCTCATACTAGTGAGAAGGGAAGCTGAGTCTTACATACTACATCAAACAGCTTCAATCTTAGGCTGTTCCAAGTGGCAGCTCAGAGAGCAACACAAAACCAGGAAGGACTAAACAATCCCACCCTTTGCTCTCACTATCTGTATACAACTCAGAAGAATTGAAAAGAAAGACTGTTGACATACACAAAAACCATCCAATGTCATCAATTATTTTGTCTAATTCAATGGAGAAGTGTCCTTCACTATTCATTCTTCATTGCAATTTTTAAAATTTCTTTCTGGGGCTAGGGCTGTAGCTCAGTGGTAGAGCACTTGCCTAGCATGGGTGAGGCAGTGGGTTTGATCCTCAGCACCACAGTAAAAAATTCAATAAAGTTATAAAAAAGTATTAAAAAATTATTTCCATGTGTGCATCATAAACAATATTATAAATCAAATGGATCAAATGTACATCTACAGAATATTCCACCCTATAACAGCAGAATTTATCTTCTCCATTGCACACAAAATTTTTTCCAAAATAGACCATATTCTGGGCCATGAAACAAATCTTAGCAAATACCAAAAAAAAAAAAAAAATCAACATATCCCATGTATCCTATCAGATAATAATGGAATGAAACTAGAATCAAAGCAAGAAAAATAATAGAAACCACAAAAAGCTGGAGATTTAACAATACTCTCTGAAGAAATGAAGAAAATATCAAAGAAGAAATAAGAATAGAAATTAAGAAATTCTTAGGAAAAAAAGAGAAAAAGATACAATAGATCAGAATCTCTGGGACAGTATTAAAATAGTTCTAAGAGGAAAATTATAGCACCACTATAAAATTAAAGAATTGTCAAATAAATATGCTTATGCTTCACCTCAAGGCCTTAGAAAAAGATGAACAATCTAACCCTAAAACCAGTAGAAGACAGGAAATAATTAAGTTCAGAGCCAAAATCAATAAAGGTGAGAATAAGAAAACAATAGACAGGAACAAGAAATAAGATTGACACTTAGCCAAACTAACCAAAAGAAAGAATGAGAAGAAGCAAATCAACAAGATCTGAGTTAAAAAAGGAAATACCAGCAAAGACCCTTTTGAAATCCAGAGAGTTATCAAAACCTGTTTTGAAAATTTGTACTCCAATAAGCTGGAAAATCTTAAAGACACTGACAAATTTCTAGACACATATGGACCTACTCAAATTGAATCAGAAAGATGTATAAAAACCTAAATAGACCAATACTAACTAATGAAACTGAAACAGTAATTAAAAGCCTTTCAAAAAAGGAAAACCCAGGACCTGATGGATTCTCAACTGAATTCTACTAGATCTTTAAAAAAGAACTAATACTCTTTCTTAAATTATTCCATGCAATTAAAAGAGAGGGAACACTCCTAAATACATTTTTAGAAGCTGGTATAACCCTGATGCCAAAACCAGATAAGATGAATCAAGGAAATAAAACTACAGAATAATATCCCTGATAAACTAGATGCAAAATTCCTTAATAAAATTTTAGCAAACACCATTTAAAAACACATCAGAAAAGACAATACACCATGATCAAGTGGGTTTCATTTCAGGAATACAAAGTTGTTTCATCATAAGCAAATCAATAAATGTAATTAATCCTTTAACAGAATTAAGGACAAAAATCATTTGGTCATCTCAATACATGCAGAAAAGGCCTTTGATAAAATTCAACACCGATTCACATGAATAAATGCTGGAGAAGCTAGGATTCAAAAGAACTTACCTAATCATCATAAAGGCCATTTATGACAAACTCAAAGCCAACATCATACTCAGTGGAGAAACACTAAAAGCATTTCCTTTAAAAACAGGAATAACACAAGGCTGTCCACTCTCACCACTCCTACTCAATATAGTCCTCAAAACATGAGCCAGAGCAATCAGGCAACAAAAGGAAATGAAAGGTATACAAATAGGGAAAAAAGACGTCAAACTATTTGTTTGCCAATGATATGATTCTATATCTAGAAGACCTAAAAAAACTCCACTAGACCACTTCTAGAGCTTATAAATAAGTTTAGCAAAGAAGGAGAATACAAGATCACTACTCATAAATCAATAGCTTTCTTACACTCTAACCATAATTCGGCTGAGGAAGAAATGAAGAAAACCATCCCATTTATAATAATATCCAAAAAAGTGTTAAAGAGTTAATCTAAAAAAAAAAGGTAAAAGAACTCAGCAATGAAATTTATAGCACAATGAAGAAAAAAACTGAATAAGACCTTATCAAATAGAAAGACATCCCATGTTCTTGAATAGACAGAATCAATATTGTCAAAATGGCCACAGTACCAAAAGCAATATAGAGATTCAAAGCAATCTCATTTAAATAAAAATGATATTTTTCACAAAATTAGAAAAAAAATTCTTAAATTCATTTGGAATAATAAGAGAAACAAAATAGCCAAAGCAATACTAAGCAAGAGAAGAGAAGCAGGAGGTATCACAATACTTGATCTGAAATTATATTTCAGAGCTATAGCACCAAAACCAGCATGGTATTGGCATCAAAATAGACATGAAAACAAATAAAACAGAATAGAAGACGAAGAGACAAATCCACATACTTACAGCCATCTGACATTTGAAAAATATGTCAAAACTATATTTTAGACAGACAAAAGACAGCCTTTTTAACAAATGGTGCTAGGAAAACTGGATAGCTATGTATAGAAAAATAAATCAGACCCCTCTATTTCACCCTATACAAACCCAAATCAACATGGATCAAATATCGGGAATTAGACCAAAAACTTTACAACTACTAGAAGAAAACATAGGCTCCATAGTCCATCATATAGATGCTGACAAGACCCCCAAAGTGCAAGAAATAAAATGAAGAATAAATGAATGCCATAAAACTAAAAAGCTTGTCTACAGCAAAGGAAACAATTAAGAACATGAATAGAGAGATGACAGAAAGGGAAAGAATCTTGGCCAGCTATTCTTCTGATAGGGGATTAATATCCAGAAGATTAAAAAAACTTAGCACCAAATATAATATAATAATAATAATAATAATAATGCAATCAATAAATGGGCAAAAGATCTAAACAGAAACTTCTCAAAAGATGAAACACAAATGGCCAAAAAATATACGAAAAAAATGTTCAACAGCTATCAGGAAAATATAAATCAAAATTAAAATACAATGTAATCTCAACCCAGTCAGAATGGCACTGCTCAAGAATATGAATAATAATTGCTGGCGATGTTGGGGGGGGAAGGTACACTTGAATATGGTTGATGTGACTACTAAACCACTCTGAAGAGCAGTATGGAGATTCCTCAAAAACCTAGAGATGGAACCACCCTATGACCTAGCTATCCCACTCCTTGGTATTTTTCCAGAGAGACATAAGATTGACACACTGCAGGGATATAGCCACCTCAAAGTGTATAGCAGCAAAATTTCAATAGGTAACTTATGGAATCAACCCAGATGCCAATAAATAGATGACTGGAATAGAATGAAAAAAAAATATATATATATATATACACACACATATACATATACATATATATATATATATATTCTTAATATGTATCACAATTATGATACATACACACACACACAATGGAGTTTTACTCAGCCATAAAAAAAATGAAATGATGGCACTTGCTGGTAAATGGATGAAAATGGAAAATATCATGTTTAGTGAAATTAGCCAAACTCAGAAACTCAAAGTTTATATGCAGAAGCTAGAGTAAAATAAGGAAAGGAGGAGGTAAGGAAAGGATAATACAAATGAATCAAATATTAAATAATAGACAAGTGAAAGGAAGTCTAGCAGAGTGGAGGAAAGGGATGGAGAGGGGAAGGACGATGGAAGGGAAAAAGAGGAGGGAAAAATGGATATCATGAACTAAAATAGATTTCCATGCATGTGTGAGTTTTTCAGGATGAATGCAACTACTATGTATAACTATAAAGCTCTAATTTAAAAAAGAAAAAATAATAATTATGCAGTCAACAGTTAGGACTTTTGAGACAAGCATTAAGCTAGAAGCCTAGGTACACTGACCTCCTCCTTTATCACTCTTATTAACGATGAGGAAAAGGCAAAAACTCACATAGCAATAACTGAATAAATGATGACCATAAATTAAAACTGATACTGAAGCCAAAAGTCAAGATAATATGATGAAAGAAATGTATGTATTAGGGGAATGAAGATAGAAGGAATGACATGACAGTTTCTAAGATACAGATGATTATGATGCTCTGAATAAAAACTAGCCCAGAAAGCTGACAGTGCTAAGAGGTTGAACAGTCAAGACAGGAAAGGGGAACTCATGAAGTATCCTTTCTTGGGTGACCATATAATTACCATTCATGTAGGGGTTCTTTAGAGATTGAAATATTAATAATAATTATACAAGGACATGGCATGATCCAGTGCTATCCTGGGCTAGAAGAAATATGGTTATCCTACATATATAGCATACTAACTAATGCTAAATTTATTATCATTTGGAATCACTAAATTTTTTAAATGAGTAACATGAATCAATATTTTTAAAAGATTACTCCTGCTACCAATAGAGAATGAATCTGAGGAGATCAGAGAACTTCAGAGACTAGCTTGGAGACTAGCAGTTCAGGTAAGAAAAGATAAGAACTAGGCTTAGATGGAGATGAGCTGAGGTGGAAAGAAATGTCTATACTCAAAAATATTATGGAGACACAGATTCAAAAACACTTAATGATCAATTAGATGTGAAAGAAAAAAAGGGGGTAATTCAACAAAATATATCACAGAATTCTCCCTTGAGCACTTGCATTTCTGAGGTTACTATTTCCCGAGATAAAAGAAAATACTCAAACACAAGTTTCATAGAGAAAATTAATTACAGTTCAGCTTGATATACATTATAACACACTCCTAAAATATATTTAAGTGGATGCATCAATAGGCAGTTAGACATTCAAGTCTGGACTACAGAGGAAAGGTTACAGATATGATATGAAAGACATTAGCCTATAGCTGATATGTAAAGCTAGACTAATGTTCCTATGAAGAGCTACAGAACTGATGAAATTTCCCAGAGTAGGTGAAAAGAAAAAAGAAATATGAACTAAAACTGAATTATGGAATACTCTAAGACATATTGATTCAGAAAAGGGAGGAGGAACCAGCAATGGAGACTGAGCAGACAGAGTTCTTAAGAAGGAAAGCCTTGTGGTATCATAAACCAAGAGTAGAGGGGGTTGAGATTTGGGTATGACTAAGTCTCATGCTGGTGGGAAGTTGTATATGACAGTGATAAACATATTCACTGGATTTGGCAATCCAGTCGCCATGGGTGAGCATGAGAAGTAGACAAAGCTAGCTGACACTTCTCTCACAACGTCCTACCACAAAGGAGAGACAATAAATGAAAAAAAAAGAAATTAGAAAGGGAAGAGATCAAGGGATTTTGTTGTAAACTGAACAATTCTCAACTATTTATGCCAACTGTAATAATTTCGTGGAGAAAGAAATGCCAGCTATGGAGGGAATAACTAAACCTTATGAAGGCTGAGGGGCAGCCATGTGAAAGGAAGGACTTCTCCAGAAGGACACTCCTCCGCTGCAGCAGGAGGGAGGGGCAACACTGGCTTTTAAGTGGGATTTTGAATTTGGTGTTGGGAAAATAAGTAATCTCCCTCTAGTGACTTTCATTTCACTGAGGTCATTAGTTGAAAATGAGGCGATAAGAAGCATGTACAGAAGCACGAGAGACAAAAATTATCAATTAAGCATTAAGGAGATTATAAAATGTAGTGTGCTAGAAAAATGTGAAATTTCTGGGGTGATGCTGAGTGCCCAATTGGCAATGTTAATCATGATTTTTTAGTGATACCATCAGTCTAGCTGTGTGATTTTTCTCCATAATGTTTTCCAACTCAATTAAATTCTGATTAAATGTTCATGTTTATGATTACATTTGCTTTGGTTCTTGAAGAACATATAATATTCATAACTGTTGTTTAAAAGTTAATTGGGACCAATCAATATTCATATTCTCCTTTACTACTTTACCACAAACTATGGTTTTCTTTTATACCAAATCTCTAGACCCTACCTCATAACTTTCAACTACAGTATTTTTCGGAATCCTCTCTTTGACTTGCAACAATTAAATAATCTTGACTGTCTGAAGTAAAATATCTTACTTGGGAACTCTCAGAAATAATGACTGTTTGCACCTGCAAGGAAGACAGAAAAGTGGGAATAAAAATTTAAAGAGTTTAAATCAGAAAGGCACTAAATATTATACTAATGAGTTAGTATTTGATGTTTAAGACTCGATGTTTAAAACTATTCTGATCACTAGGTATGCATATATCATAAGCATACATCATTTCAAGTGAAAAAAAATAGCCCCAGGTTAAGATACATGCTACAATTTGTATCAACTTGCAAAAAGTCCTGTTACTCATTAACATAGAATATACATTGTCATCCATTTAGATCAGTCTTACAAATCTGAATTTCTTTTAGGTAAAGCAATATAAAATGAAGATTTTGTTTTTACCAGGAATAACTGGAATCCAGATGTGAAGGTATACACACTGTTAACAGAAGACTTCTCTTCATTTCTTTCTTTATGAGTAATTACAAAGTAGGGGGAAAGTCCAATCTTAAAGGCCTCACAATTTTTAGGATTTTGTATCTTTAAATCCTAGAAAATGAGAATTACAAAAAACAGTTAACTCATAATGTATCTCACATTTACTTGTATATTTTATTTTGTGCACTGTGGAAGAAAATAAGCAATGTTTACCTTTACTGGAATAAAAATCCCTTGCCATCGGTAAATAGTAAATGATGATTTTCTTAACATTATACCATATACTGAATCTTCCAAAGTAAAGAAACACCAGCCAGAAACTGGCTTGTCCAAAAAACTTTGAAATATTGAAAAGACAACATCCATTCTCCCTAAAAACATAAATCATTATTTACCAGTGCATATTTCCTTCTCAAACTTATCTGCTCTAATTTGTTATTTAAACATTGAGACTAATGACTTCAATACAAATGAATTCCCCATGGGGTGTGTGTGTGTGTGTGTGTGTGTGTGTGTGTGTGTGTGTGAGAGAGAGAGAGAGAGAGAGAGAGAGAGAGAGAGAGAGAGAGAGAGAGGAGAGAGAGAGAGAGAGATACAGAGAGAGAGAGAGAGAGAGAGAAAGAAAGAGGCTAGAAAACTTAAAAATAGTAACTTAAAATAACAATTATGGATAACAAAAGGAGTACTAATACTTCACTCTATAGCCATATGAACTTTCCCAAGGTCTATTTAAATATAAATACTTGCTAACTGTAATTTTAAAGGGAAATATGCTAAAACATGTTTTATTTCTTTTTTCCAGCACTGGGGTTTGGACTCAGGACCCTGGGCATGCTAGGCAAGCACTCTGACATTGAGCAATAGCCCCAGTCCATCTCCCACCCTTTAACACACTCTTCTAGTATCTGCAATCTACTGTTTTCTCCTGTATTTCTCACCAGGTCTCCAAATCCCCTTCGTGAGATCACTCTGCTATCCCTAGCCATTCAATCTGATGCTTTTCAATTTTCAGGCTGGGTCTTCTTCCCTTCTCTGTCTAGAGCTCCTCTTCTCAGATTGTTAAATCAATGTCCATGACTTTAAAAACAGTAACACATGTCAGATCCCTAAGTCTATCTTGCAGCAGAGACCTTCCTTTGAGTATAAATGCCTTCTCAAAAGGAACTCAAACTTAACATGTGCTAAAACACATTTATTTTAATTCCCTCGCCAAAACAACACCTAGCCTTCTTTCACATATCTCTTAGTCAGTAGCAAGACACTCTATCCTACCACACAAGCTGAGGAAATAGGAGTCATCTGGGACTCAGCCTCACCCTTACACCCAGTTCATCACCTGCTCTAAACTTCTATCATCTGTTGCCCTTTTGCTCATCTCCATGCATCCTCTCTTCTCTGCTATACCAGCCAATTCTTTTTTAAAAAAAGAGAGAGAGTGAGAGAGGAGAGAGAGAGAGAGAGAGAATATTTAATATTTATTTTTTAGTTCTCGGCAGACACAATATCTTTGTTGGTATGTGGTGCTGAGGATCGAACCTGGGCCGCATGCACGCCAGGCGAGCGAGCTACCGTTT
Source organism: Ictidomys tridecemlineatus (assembly GCF_052094955.1). Classification (NCBI taxonomy): domain Eukaryota; kingdom Metazoa; phylum Chordata; class Mammalia; order Rodentia; family Sciuridae; genus Ictidomys; species Ictidomys tridecemlineatus. Next base: position 293,445 of record NW_027522439.1, read on the forward strand.
GAGCCATATCCCCAGCCCCCAACCAATTCTTTACACGGTCCTATGAATAACACTAAAAAATGCAAACATGATCATACCATACCATCTTCCCCATGCCTAAACTACTCAAAGGTTTTCCATTAACTCTGGGATAAAAGATTGACATCAATAAAATATTTCTCAAGTTCTTCAATGATCTCTGCATCTCCCCTATTTCTGTACTCCCTATTCACTGAGGTTCTTCAATTATGACATGTCCTTTCATGCCTGAGTTTCCTGCCTCTAAAGCTTCCCCCTCTTGTCTCCCAGGTTCCTCCAACCCAGTTCTTTGCATAATTGATTCCTCCACATTGATTTTTACTTATTTATTTTGGTACACCTTAAATTCTAAGCTCCATGAGCTCAATACCATACCTAGGCACTCAATAAATATTCTTGGATATAGTAATAAAATTAAATATCTGTTTCCCATTTTTAATAAATCCATAAGTTATAATTCATGGAAATAATGTAAATCTTATACATGCAACATTTCTGAGTTACAGCATTTTGTTCTCATAAAAAACTAAACATACTCATGCCAAAGGCTGTTTCAGATATCGTCTCCCACTGCACACTCACAGCTAAATCAATGCCATTAGTAGGCGACACATTTAAGTATACTGTTCTGTTGGTTTCTTCAATATCTATAGAAGTGGCTCTGAAATTGTGGAAAACAGAAAAAGAATATAATTTTTACATATTTAAAATATATGTCACATTACCAGCATATGCTTAATATGCTTCTACATTTATATAACCCAAATGACATGCACAAATTTGATACATGAATATTTTCAAGACAAATGGGTGCTTGAAAATATTCATTTATGGAGTTTTTTTAAAATACAAATGCAACACTCATAATCAGAAAATACTGAAGATCAGTAATTTAACATTACACATTTTAAAACTGTCTTTTTTGAATTTTTCACACATAAATCAAAAACATCTGACAGTAAAAAACAGGAAATTCCTAGTATAGAAATAAAACTAAATCTCTTAAAATACTGTATATAAATATCTGTCAGTTTCCAAAGGAAATTTTATAACTATAATCATTTTAATATGTTTAAAGAGTCATGTATTTGGATTCAGTGACCAAGTATATTTTATATTTTTTCTTGCTTTTTATTTCTAAAATCACAAAATAATGCAGGCCTTTTCCTAGAAGTGTGAACTATGAGAACATAAGAATTCTGATGACACCATTTAGCAGGCCATGGTTAAGTCTTTGATGTTCTCTGTAATAAGAGAGCTTGTGGACTATGGATCTGTCTTCTGGAATTCATTTTAAAAGTCCACTTTACATAATCACACCTCAATTTTCTTTTGCATTTTCTTATGTCAAAAATTATTTCTTTCTTATTTTCAGAAGTTATATTTTCTTATAAATAAATTATACCTATTTTCAATAGCAGAAATACCGAACAGCCCCAAATGGGTCTGATTTTGTAATACTGTTATCAAGGTTTGAACCTGTGCCCCTAGTCTCGCACCTCCCATAGGATTAAACAAGGTGCAAACAAAATGCTCATCCATTTCTGGTTCTGTGTCTAATACAGCAAAAATGTGCAGAGCCTGAAAACAAAATAAAAAAAGTAAAGTTACTAGAATAGAATATATTTGCAAAACACATACAGAGAAATTTAATAAACATTTTAGAAACCAAAATAATGTCTTTCAAAAAACAGCACCTCTTTTTTATTTAATAATGGTCCCCATAATGTGATAGCTACTTTTGGGATTTTCATGTTATTACTTTTGGGAGTTTCAACATTGTGGTACACTACATGGAAGTGTCTAAAAAAATAAATGACATTTTTAAATAACACAGAATAAAATATTAAAATATTAAATTCATGTCCTTTTTGGGATACTTTTTTATCCTGCTCTGGCTATATAACTTCATTAATGTCTTTCTAGTCTAGGATTCACCATTAAAGCCATGGTAGAGGGGCTGGGGTTCTGGCTCAGGGGTAGCACTTCCCTAGCATGTTTGAGGCACTGGATTGAATTCTCAGCACCACATATAAATAAATAAGGGTCCATTGACAATTAAAATATATATATTACAAAAAAGCCTTAGTAGGAACAAATTAGAAACACCCCAAATGTTCATCAACAGGAAAATGGATAAACAAATGGTGATCTGTTCCATAAAACTCTATTCAACAATAAAAAAGGATCAGCTACGCATGTCTGCAACCACACAAAAGAAGCATGAAAGAAGCTAAACACAAAAGAATAGATACTATAAGGCCCTATTTATACAAAGCTCAAGAATCAGCAAAAACGAGTCAATTAAAACATTACAAAGTAGTTTCCTCTTGAAAAGGCAAGACGCAAAAGAGAACCATCTGGGTAACAGTAGTGTTAATATCTTTAATCTGAGTGGAGGTATTATGTTTTGGATATGAAATGTTGTCCAAAGTCTCATGTGCTCAGAGGTAGACTTTTTGGAAAGTGATAAATCATGAGGTCTCTGATCTCATCAGTAGATTAATCCACTGATGGCTGAATGGATTACTTGTATTAAGTGGGTCACAAGGGATAGAGGTTGTCCTGGAAAGGTCTGGGTTCTCTCTGGCACTTTCCTCTTGCTTTCTGTTTTCCCCAGGTGCAATAAGCTGAGCAGCTTTCCTCAACTCCACCCTTCCACCAAGATGATTCTACCTTGGAGCCCAATGACATAGCCTGAATCCTCTGAAACACTAAGTGAAAATAAATCTTTCCCCATTAAGTTGTTCTTATCAGTATTTTGTTCATAGTGATGAAAAGCTGACTAATACAGATCATTATATGTGTGTATACTATGTTTAAAATCATTAATCCATATGTTTGGAATTGGTGCATTTTACTATTTATATGTCAAAATAAAAACGTGGAGCAAAAACAGTTGTGTGAGCCAAAAATATTTAATCCAACTTTCTCTAATGTTTAATTTACCAAATGAACAAAAGTTTTTACTTAAATACACGCCGAGAAAAAGACACAAAATATTACAGTAAAAAAATTTTAAACATTTTAAATTACAAAAAAAAATTATTAAGAGAAAAAATGTGAATAAAGCAATGACAAATTCTAATATACTTCACATTTGAACTTTTGTATTTTTCACAATTTAAGTGTGTCTTTGAAGAAATCAAAGATTTTAAATTTGGAAGAACGTTTAAAAAATGAACAAAAAAATATGTTGAACTTTACAAAAACTTAAAATTGAGAAAGTTATTTGATTGTTAGATAAATTAGTTTAGAGGAAAGGGCTGCAAATATATTTCTTTAAAGCAGTATTTTAGCTAGCTTGAAAAATGTCTAAAGATAATGCGATGAACTAATTTAAACTTCAACTATATTTTTAAAAATAAAGTTTAGTAGGAACAGAAAATCAATATACAGGAATGGAAAATATATAGAAAAATAAGTTGGGAAACTAAACTTATGTAAGGATAGATCACATTTATAATTAATCTCAAATCCAGGATTTTTCTCTTTCAAACACTATTCCTATTCTCAAACAGTTTGAAGCAGAAGTTACATGCTGTTTAATTAAAATATAGCAAAAATAAATGACTGACTGGGGCTGGGAGCTTTTTTTGGCTTATACTTTACATATAAAGTGAAGTATACCATTTAAATAAGTTTGGAATTTAAAATAAAAAAAACAATATGTGTATTTTTATTATTTACATATTTCTCTATTAATAGTAAATTTCTTCAGTTGCCCTCTATACATATTATATAGTACATTAGCACTTGTCACATAATAATCTAATCGTGTCTTTATTTCTCACCTAAGTTGGAAATATCTTTTTCTTTTTTTGAGGATGCAGGAAAAATATTTTGTAAATATTAGAGTTATAAGTTTCATCCTTATTAAAGTTGCATACTGTACCTTGAGTCGAACACCTTCTTCTAATACAATATAGCCTTTGGAAGGAGTCAGGTCCTTGGATTCTGTTGAAGAATTCACTTCTGTGACAATGAACTGAACTGTCACAGTTCCAAACAGTCCTCATGCAGGTTCCCGAACAATGTACAAGACCGCAATGCTTTCCTGAACATAGAGAGCTGCTGGCTCTCTCAGGAAAAAGTGCTCACTGTTTTTAAATGACAGAACTCCAGGGCCATCATCATTAGCAAGGATGGTAATTACAGCTGTCAAAACAAAAATATTCAAAGATAAATGAAAATAAGAGGGGCTGTTATAAATGCTTAAATGAGTGTGGATATTTCATTGGAAAAAAGGTCAACTCTTGACCGCAAGTGATCATTTTAAGAGTACCTTTTCCTTTTTTTTAAAGAGGGTTAATTTTTAAAGCATTACATAAAATTTCATATTCCTTTATTATATGAAAATACTCTGCAATCTTAGAATGGAAGGTAGGTTTGTCAACCTGATGTGATGCTACCTCTCAGAAGTCAACAGCAGAGACCAAATTTAATGACGAAACAGTGAAAACATTCCCAGTAAAAACAGAAGCTAACCAATCCCTAAAAAACAAATGCCAAATGTCATCTTTGATATAAGGAGAGCAACTAAGAACAGAATAGGGAGGAAGAGCATGAGAAGAAGATCACCACTAAACAAGGATGAGAGGGGGGAGGGAAAGAGAGAGAGAAGGGAAATTGCATGGTAAAGGAAGGAGACCCTCATTGTTATACAAAATTACATAAAAGAGAAAGTGAGGGAAAAGGGGAAAAACAAGAGAGAGAAATGAATTACAGTAGATGGGGTAGAGAGAAAAAATGGGAGGGGAGGGGAGTGGAGGGGAGGGGGGATAGTAGAGGATAGGAAAGGCAGCAGAATACCACATACACTAGTATGGCAGTAGGTAAAAAAGTGGATGTGTAACCCATGTGAATCTGCAATATGTATATGGGGTAAAATTGGGAGTTCATAATCCGCTTGAATCAAATGTATGAAATATGATATGTCAAGAGCTTTGTAATGTTTTGAATAACTAATAATAATAATAATAATAATAAAAGAAAGAAACAAGATAATGATGACTGCCAGCACTGGTACTGCTCAACATGTCCTGGAGCTATCCATCAGGCAAAGGTAATAGAAAAGAAGGTCCAGAACTTTCATCCTTAAATGAAATGCTTGTCTACTACCAAGATACAAGAAAAAAAAATATCATATGATAAGAGTTTGAAATATAAATTTAGAAGAGATTCAAGATAGTGGAATAGAGGAAGGTTGCATTTCCAGTTGCTCCATGACTCCACACTCAAGTAGCAGGAGAACTGCTTCTCAGCAAGGTGGGTAAAAGAGGGAACTCACTGAAATTCAATTTTAGATAATAATGGTCTCTTAGAATCATAGAAATGAACATGCGGGCTGGGGATGTGGCTCAAGCGGTAGCACGCTCGCCTGGCATGCGTGCGGCCCGGGTTCAATCCTCAGCACCACATACCAACAAAGATGTTGTGTCCACCGAATACTAAAAAATAAATATTAAAAAAAATAGAAATGAACATGCATTGAACAAAGAACAAGAAAGAGTACATTGGAGCCAACTTGGTTGCAGCAGCAGCAGCAACAGCACTGATTGGCCACAGAGGGGAGGGGTAATATGTATAGAGAGAGACACAACCTATTGGCATGGGAAAACCTATGGATGATAAAAAGTCATAATTTAGCTATCCAGAGGCTGCACAACAGGTTCTTGTTTGAAATGTGCTTGTCGTGAAATCTGTTTCTCTCAACTGACAAGGGAAGACCTGACATGGAAGTCATCTTGAGGAGGCCACCTTGCAGTTTCCTACTGCAGAAGCCTGTAAGATCAAACAAGAACTGCCATAATGTCCCATCATGTGGCCCAACGTGTACCTAGTAGAACACAAATCCAAGAGTTACGGAGAATATTGTACCCATGGTGATTCAAGTAAGAAATACAGAGGGGAGTGCAACTCACTTACCCTTTGAGTCTGGTGGCTCACATAACCAGCTGAAGAGGTCATGAAACTGAACAAGTGGGTGTGAATACACTTAGGGACTAAGTGTGGGAAGGCCATGTTTGTGGGCAGCAGAGTGTGTAAGATTTATATAGACGTGAAACACGTGGAGAGGACTGGCTTTCCTGTCCTACAAGTAGAATTCTAGGGAGATTCCTGAGATCCTGGCAGCGATTGCCATCAGCCTGGCACTAAAAATGTGTGTTCTCCAGGGAAGATAATACTCAACAAAGTCCTTAAGCTCTGATTAGACCTAAGCCCTAGCCACCAGAACATCACTACTAGGACTGTGCAGAAGCTCCACACTCGGAGTGCATCAATGTTATCTGTATGCACAAAACTGCAGTTGACAGTACTTCCCATTCCTTCCTATCTTATAATGGTAAGCAGGGAAGCTGAAAGCTATTTCAAACAACTTCAGTGTTAGGCCAATGCAGTGGGCAGTTTAGTGAACAACACAAAAAGAGGAAGTAGTTAACCCCCAAACAAGGTTGTGTCTCTTACTCTCAATACATAGCCCAAGAAGAAACAGAATGACAGTTGAGGATAGGCACCGACATCCACCTTTATCAACACTCTGAAACACCTAAGTGGAGATAATTCTTTAAGTGTGCATGTGTGTATGTATTCTTGCTGGAGTGATTCGTTGGTAGACATACATACATACATACATACATACATACATACATTTTTTTTTTATCTCAGTTTTAGCATTTTTTAAACATGTTTATTTTTCCTTGAATTGACCCTTAAGGGTCCGTGTTTTTGTCTTGTTAATTTTGGTTTTGTTTTGTTTCTTTTTTTACTTGTTTCTCTTTCTCTCCTTTTTTTTCTTCTCACAGTCAAATTCTCTTGTTCATTCTTTTTCTTTCCCTTTATTTTGTTTTATCTATTTTTTCTCCTCCTTCTTTATAGTCATCACTTGAAACATATTTTCTGCATTCTCCCTGTTCATGTTTTGAACATTCTAAATTGAGGAAATGACTCAATAGTATCTTTAGTACCAACTAACTTTTTTTTTGTTCTTTACATAAATATACCCATTCAAAAACACTGACATAGAATTCCAAGATGCCTAATTTAAAATGTTTTTTTTTATTCTAAGTAGAAATCATCAAGTCTCTCTAATCTGCCTTTCCCCCATATTAGGGAAACCAGCACGAGAAAGAGGTGAGAAGAAATTGTCAAATACCTATTGTCTGTTTCCCCAGTTCCAGTCCAGGAGAAGGATTTATTAAAATGAGCTGAAATTTTTCATCTCCTTCTGGAATGTAAAAATCAAGAATCATGATTTCTATATTTTTATGTCTTTCTCCATCAGAAAAATGAAGAATCTGGTTAAAAGTTAAAAGGAATAATATCATTTTAAAAAAACATTTTTTTAAATAAAATGTTTGGGATGAAACAATATAGTTGCGAACACAAAGAATTAGCTATCTTAATTTATTTAAATTGACAGTGTTTTATTTTAAAAGTAAAATTTATGGAGGAAATGAAGAAGCTGAACATCTGATTAAGGGGAAAATGTTACTAAGAAACAAAGTAAAAAGTTTTTAAAACACAAAGTGTTTCAGTAAGTTAAAAACAATGAAATAAAGGATAAAAATTTCAAGATAAGAAACACTTTGAGAAGGTCATCTAATGATATGAGTTCCTTAACACAAGATCTGTATTCTCCAATATCAATTGTTACAATAGAAAAATTAATATGCACAGAATAATTGTTACCATAAGACTAAATTTATATTACTTACTAAAATACTAAAATTATTTTGGCACATGAAAATCTGTTCTAATTTACTGTGAATTGGGTTATATAATAGTGTACTAATTTATGTAGGACATAAGTCACTATAATTCTCAGGAAACAGTAATTTTAAAATAATGCATAAAGGTCGTCTGGGATAGATGTTAAGACCTACCACTGGGGTGAAGGTGTAATCCAGCCCCAGTTGTGCTTCCAAATTCTGGGTGTACACAAACAAGGACACATGGCCAAGAGCCCCTTCACTCCCGTGAGCTACCAATATTACACTTTCAAGGGTTTCATTTACTTCAAATCTGTAAGAACAGAAAGAGAAAGTAAAGAAAGTACTTTTTTTCTATTTTGAACTTCTATTTGGTAGATGGTAAAAGATCTGAAGCTTGGAGAAGGGCTCACAGAGCCTTGGGATCACCTGCTGTGCTGCCATTGGATCATCCCTCGGGCACCATCATTGGCATCAATAATGCTTTGTGCAGTCAAGCCTTCTGAATCTGAAAAATATGCAGATGTATTTAAATGAATACAAATTTATTACTATAAATTTTGTATAAAGTTTTATTATTAAACTTTAAAATTTTATTATGCTTGATCTAGAATTTAAAGATAGTCCCTATGAAATTATATAATTCCTAATATGAATATTGCTGATATTACTCAAAAGATTTTAAGACTACAAAGGCACCAATGCTAATAACATCTGAAAAAGACCACTTTGCTAACAAGAGCCACTGACTTATAAAACTTAAATCAACTACGAACAGCATGAAATAATAAGCAACTAAGGTTATGGAGCTTTTCCTATTATTTTAATAAAATTTAAAACTTGGCACCTCTGTTCTGTAATAGAACTGTTTCAGATGGGAAGGAGTAGAGAGGCAGAAAAAAGAGGTAAAAGAAATGAGAAGAGAAGGGCAGGCCAGGAGTGGCACAGAGACAGAGACAGGTCTGGTAAAGAGACATAAGGACAGGGATACACAAACCAGAAAGCAAGAAAGATAAGGTTTCTATTAAGGAGAAGGATAAGGAAAAGAAGAAGAAGACTTTGTAGAATGAAAAAAGAGACTAAGATTGAAGTGAATTTCTCTTACCATTTTTATTTTGTACTCTGTCCATCAAGCTTAATATGTTACCAATACCTGCTATTCAGTCTTGAAATATTAACTAACCCTGTTACTTATGTTTGTTGGATTTTTTTTTAATATTTGCTCTTTTCCTTAGTCTAGGTTGCCTGTGACAGCTGCAAAGATAGAGAAAGGAGTAGGGGTTTATGCACTTCTCTCTAGATTGAAGAGAGCAATACTGAGAGAATATAAAACCAAGAGAGAATATAAAACTAGGATTTGTGCCCATCAGAGTATCCCAGCCCTGCCATTTCATAGCTGTGTAATTTTGGTCATACTATTTAATTTCTCTAGCCTCAGTCCCTTCATCTATAAAATGAGATGTAAGTAACAGCAGTTTGTCACTGAAAACATATGAAAGAGGAGCATCATAATGCATTGAACATCACTCACCTACTCAACCCACCTCTAATATGAATATCACAGAAACAGGAAGTATTTTATTAGTTTTCTTAGTATGAAAAATGTTTATCATGTAACCAGACTCTATGGAACAGCCAAGTCATTGCACTTTTCTATTTTTTTGCAAAAGATCTGAAATTTGTCAAACAATAATATGTAGGAAACTAATTACTTCCTTTCAGTGTTCTCAAACTTGTCACAATGAGTCTCTGATGTGAATAACAAATGCTGTTCCTCAAGCCACTGTACTTGCCCAGGCTTCTTCTTCACCAGGTTAATGTCCCCTGGGTGCAATATTCTTTCTACCCTCATGATGGGGCCATGGAGCTAGGCACCCTCTGTGCTACTCACCCCCACCCCCTAGTGGGCCATCACACACACACACACACAGGCTTCAGTCAAAATTTCTTAATACTAAAACATTCAAACTGCAAACAGGAGTTTTTGCTCCAACATTGGAAGTCATCTTTTTAAAGGAATCTACATAAATCTATACCAAAGTTCAAATTTTACCTTTCAGTCTGTAATGAATTAACTGAGTCTTTTCTAAAGCATGAAAAGAAAAAGATCAAAGGTCAAAAAAGAATCAGAGAACACAACAAACAAACACAAAGATCTCTTACCAAAAAGAAAATAAATCACCTGAAAGTTGGAGAACTAATGAAAATAGCTAATTAAAATGTTTAAAGAACATGAAAATAAAATGCCTTCCCAAGAACTAATTCTATTTTGAGGATTACAAATTTGCTTATAAAATAGTTGTAAAATATAAAGACCACCACATAATAATTCTTAATGTGTTTATACTATCCAACGCCCAAAACAACAATAATGCTGCTCTCTAAAATAAATGTAAAAAGCTCACATAGTTGAAATGAACAAACACACTTCTGATTAAAAATGAAGTTACTTTACTTCACTGGAAGGAAGTAAAATGAAACAAGCAAACAAAAGAGCCATCCTACCTAGTCTTGGAGGAAAAGAGGTTAAAGGGGCCATGATAAGTTCCACATAGGTTAAATTCACCAGGAAATATTCTTCTAGTTCAGGTGTATCATCCTACAAAAATTACATCCATTACATTCCTTTAATTATGCTTTCAAAAGAATTACAAATCAAAAGCTATTTTTAAGTTGTCTTACAAATATATATGCATCAAAGTATACAGAAAGTATCAAAATGAAATTGCAGCAGAAAATGTCAAAATTGGAAAAAAATAAAAGTATTAAACTTATACCTAGCTGTATAGGTTGAACAGTATGAAACCACTTAATAATATATTTTCAGCCTAGACCTACATAATACACAAACCAATTATATAAATATATAAACCTGGTTATTTTAAATGTAACATGAACAAAACATTTTAAATTTCATAATATCCAATGTTTAGAATGAGGGATAGAATGATATCATTATAATACACACACACACACACACACACACACACACACACACATTACATATATGCTTTGCAATGAAAGAGATCTTCAAAATTCTATAATTTTAGGTAAGTTGCTTAAATATTAAGGCTCCAATTCTATCATATTTATAATGGAAGAAATAATAGCTACTTTGGGGTGAGATTGTAATAATAATTTAAAATAGTGTTTGTGGAGTACATAATCTACAGACAATACTTTTTAAGTGATAGTTATTATTATTAATCATTAGACCACATAATACCAATGAAAAACAAGGCTGGTGCCCAAAAAGTAAAGATAAGCAAAATCCATGTCAGGAGGATCCAGCCAACCACTAACAGTTAAACACTGTGTAACTATTGCTTTTGTTTATCAAACCTGCAGTGTTTAAATCTAGTGCTACTCAAAGAGCAGAAAATGTTGTAAAGAGCTAGAGAGAAAGAAAAGTGAAACTGAAAACCCAGGTTTAAAAATTTAGACTATAGGGGGAAGAAAAGAATGGCTATATATTTTCTGTTTTTAAAACTGACATAACTAAGTTATAATCCACTTACTTAAATTCAGTTACATTAACAGATGAGACATTTGAAAGATGACTTGCCTGTGATTTTTGTCAAATCCTGTGTTACCTGTTACATACTGATATAATATTACCTTTTATTTTATAGATTTGGAATTCTCATAATGCTACCTTAGCTCATAGTGCCACAGAAATCAATAAAAGCTACTCACTTCAGATGGCTTATCCTACTTTTAAATTAATAAAAATAAAAGACCCTGAGAGAATAGAAGCTCTTAAAAATGAATATTCAAAATATGAAATCAATTCCTACTATTTATATTATGTTTGATTCAAGATAAAAAAGAAATGTTAACTTTCAGTTTATGAAGAGTTAAAACAAAACAGAACAACACTTACAACAAAAGCAAAATAGTAAATCCTAAAATGACCTGTAATATTTTAGGCATCTCCTATCCCTGTCTTTGGTCCATATCCCCTGCCATTACCCATTCTGCTCTAGCAACCTGGACTCTTTGCTCTTCATAGGGTACCTGCACCTGTTCCTTTTGCCTTAAATACTTTTTTCTAGATGTACTTATGTCTTATTTTCTTCAATTTTGGTTTCTGTTCAAATTTTATCTAAATAAAATGGTAACTTCTCCCTTCCATACCTCTAGACCCAGACTCCACTTTCTTCCTCTCTGTTGACCCCATTGAAACTATAAGGCACCCATACGGACTAATACATGTGCTTATTATTTGCTTTCTTTATTATAATTGAAACTCATGAGGGAAAGAAAAAAGTCATTTACTCATGGTTATATCCACATTATCTTGAAAAATGGTTGGCACATACTGGCACTAATTATGTATTTGCTGAAATGCTTGTTGGATAAATTTAATCTCAATTCTAGATCACTCCTTGGCTAATATTTACATTATTCCTCGGAATAATGAACCAATCTAATTAATCATGAAGGCAGAAAATAACTATCTGCAGACTTTAGCCTGGAATACGTTGCATAGGTTAGCTGTTTACAAATGTACCCTGAGACATATTTGCTTAGATTTTTGAGTATTAGTTTTCCCAATGACAATAAAATCAATATTTCTACATTTCAGGTTGTTTTGGAATTAAATGAGATGATATATGTAAAGATGCCTAATTTAGTGCCTTACAAATTATAGGAGCTTCATAAAATTAATTCATGCATCTACATTTCCAGTCAGAGATTGAATCAAGTACATTGAGACAAATACAATCTAGAAAATCTATACAAATATTAATAAAAATCTACCACTTTTTGGTAACTTTTTGGGTAAGAATGGAAAGAGAGAGAAAATAAAATTAAAAAAAAATGATGTTTATCTTAATCCAAAGATCTCATAATTTAGTTGGAAGAAGAATGCATAGTTTATACTAACTTAAACCAGTATAGAAAAATAGTACAGAATCAGAAAACATTAGTTTGGATTCTAACTTCAATAATTACTTGCTGGGTTATTCTTTTCCATATATTTTTTCCCTGACTTTATTTTATGAACCATAAAATGTAGCTGTCAATAATAATAATACAATCAGCAAAGTCGGGGATGTTAAATGAAGATGAATTGTTGGGAAATTTTGGGTAAATTGCAAAATTATCTATAAATAATATTAATATTTGTGAGAAATGTCAAGCATCTGTACTCTCCTGGCATTTCTTTCACTCTATGTCAATACTTATCTCACTTGATAACACTATTTGTATGAGTCCCCTTAGTGCAGTGGGAGTTCCATAAGAAGAAGCATTGTTTTATTCATTTTAGTTTTATGATGTCTGTTTAATAAATGTTGAAGGGAGAAAGAAAAGTAAAGAGAATGAATAAATGCTAATAATAGAGATATAGCATAATGTAGGGAATAATAAATGTCAGCTTGCTTGGAGGGATAGAAATAGAGAAGACCACTCAGGGGTGGCATATTCAACTTAAGTCTTGCAAGTTGAATTAGAGTTTGACAGGCAGAGGATAAAAAGAACATTATAGGTGCTGTAAAGGTTCTGCAACTGGACTCAAGGGATAGGGTTTTGGGGACTCATAAACTGATTATATAATTTTATGTGTTTATGCATTTGCTCTCAAGGTCACAGACCACAGTTTGCACTTTAGGCTCAAAGTTGTCAGTGCCACAATAAAAAGATAAGAAATACTGCAGATGAAGGAAGCCAGGTAAGGTTGTGTATGCTTATAGTTTCAGCTACTCTGGAGGATGAGGCAGGGGGATCAAAAGTCTAGGCCTGCCTGAGAAATTTCAGTGAGGACCCTGTCTAAAAAAATGAAAAGAAAAGACCACTTCAATTGAGAGAAGATGAGCAAATATGTCATAACATATTTAGGGAGCAAATAGAGTTGTATTGTCACTGAACAGTGCTCACTCTGCACTTTAAAATCTGGAAAATCAGAAATTAATATTTGCTTCAGAAAAATAAGAAATAGAACTTTTTTATTCTTCCAAACTAAATGCTTACTAGCTTTTACAAATGCAAAGGCTTTATCTGTTACTAAATACTATTTAAATATAGTCTTGAGGGAAGGAAGATCAAAATCTAGTCGTTCATTCAAAACTGTCCATTTTATCGATTCACAACTCTTTGAAGTCTTCTTGATTCTCTGGTTCTCACTTATTCTTTGTAGAATTTTAGCCTTTGATTGTTTCCAACTGAGCCCTGGCCTTGTTCCATATAGTAGAGAACAGCTGGTTGCCTATGGTAAACCCAGCAGTAAATGCCAAGCTAAAGACAGGATATAGAACACAGTGTTTGAAGAAAAAGTTAGATCTTCATTTGAACGATGTTGAAATTGTTCCTGCAGTTTAAGATGACACTGATTCCTAAGATGATTGCAATTCACAATGGCTTTGCTTTTTATTTGTTTTGTTTTTCTTAAAGCCAAACACCACTTATATTTCTCCCTTATATAATCTGTTCAATTATTAGCAATTATGAAATCCACCATACATCTTATAGGTATGCTATCTACCTTTCATGGGAAGGTCCCTCTGAACAGCAGTATGCTGAGTCATATGCTGTAGTCATTAGACTCCTTACATAAACTTGGACTTGGAAAAGGACACATTTCAGGAAAATCAGGATTTACATTTCCAGTAATGTTTTCATGGATTTGAATTTATAATTCATTTGTTTGCTAAATTAGGAGAGAAGCTTCACATGTAACCTCATACAAGTTTCATCTATAAAAACATGTCTTGTCTGGTGCCTCTCTGTTGAATGAATGAAGATACACCCCTGTATAGAGATTAAAAAAAAGAGAGAAATAAATAATACATGCAGTGATGATAACTCTGCACATTTTGACAGCAGTTTACAAAGTACTTTCACAGTATGACCTACTGGAAAGAAAAAATTGAATTTGGATTCAGAGAAATCTGTGTTTGCTTAGTGGATCTAGAGTTCACTACCAAAGTAATAAAATCAGTTTCTTTGTAATCGTCAGGGTTATTGCCTCATAAAGAGGATCATCTACCAACTAGATCATCTTTCAGAATTGATGGGAGGATTGATTAGAATTAAATGAGACAAGGAAAGGGAAGGCATTGGCAAACTCAGTGCCCTGCTGTGGTTGATCAGCATCACATCACATCCTTTCTTGAATGTTGCACAAAGGAATGTAATTTCTCACGTAATAAAGATGGAAGTAAAAAGGCTTTGTATTTTTATCCTATCATAAGTAAATATTAAATATGCAAATACAATTTTCATACACTTTATTAAAAGAGGTATTATGAGGAGAAAATAAGATGAAATTTTTGGTAGGATAGTTTACAGAGAAGATAAATTAGCTAACTGGGGAGAAAATGAAGATATGCTATAAGAGTTCAAAATTATTTAGAGGTTAAGACCTGGAATCACAGAAAAAGTAACCTTAACTTCATCTCTGAGTTTCTGAATTATCTTTTTTTTTAACTAGTGAAATCTAGATCCAATAATCAAGCACAGATTTCTCTAAATCCAAATATCACTTGATTTTCCTAGAAAAAACAAGAGTAAGAACTAGTGAGAAAGTAGATTACACTTTCAATCCACAAATATCTAAAAGTTTAGAAAAAGCTATCTAGTTGTCAAAATTTATGAGAGGCAAACTAGTATTCTAATTTACTGTTTAGGTATGCTTATTGTCTAAGTTTGAGTTAAATAATTTAAAATATAGATGTTAAGAAATGGGGAAGAATAAAGAAAAAGGGAATGTGGTTGATTTATAAAAGATGTAAGAGTTATATTGCTGGAAAAAAAACTTGTTCAAAATTTGGGAACAAGGCAAGAATGACTGCATGTCTTTTCACTGCCTAACAGGCCTTGTAGGAACTACTTAATTTTCTAGGTGTCTGTCCCTTTGATTGGGGAACATATTCTGGAAAGCAACATGCTAATTTATTATTTTTTAAGTAAGATAGAAATACAAATTATTTCTGTCCTAAAGCAAAGACAATTCCAAGGTATATGATTTTACTGCCTTATTGGAGTATA